>NW_027135939.1:0-322014 GCF_039906515.1 Pseudorca crassidens
AGGAATAGGGAGAACCAATGAGAGACTAGCTGGAGGTGTCTGGACGGGCAAATTTAACTGTCATTTCCCACCAAGAAGAGGAATTAACCAAAGGCTCAGCGAGCCATGCCGGAACCACACTAGAGCCTGAAGCAATCCTGCGGTGTTGCGGCCAGCTCACAAGAAAGCGAGTTGAAGAAAGGAGCTCAGGGGCCCTGTAATTCACAAACCTGCAGAGTTGTAAATGACAGCTATCGTCCAAAAATATATTGAAGTAAGGCTGCCAAGAGGACTTGAAAGCGGGGCAGAATTGCAGGAAACCGATTTCAGGAGGTAGACTGGAATTGCATGTAAAGCATAGAAAAAGAGGCAGAACGTCCACAATGATGCACTTGGCCAAAAAGCGTGTATGCGTTTTTTCCTGAATATATTCAGGAAAAAACGCATACGCCCTTTTTGGCCAACCAAGCAAGCTTGCAAAGGAAATCTGCACTACAATGAAGTCTCACTGCCCCCCGGTCAAAAGGGCCATCTGAAAAAAGTGTAAAATCCAGAAAGGCAGGACAGGCCATGGAGAACTGGGAGCCTTGTTATGCTGATGGGTGTGATGTAAATTGCCAACAGCCACTCTGGAGAAGTGTATGGTGTTTCCTGAAACATCTAAAAAACAAAGCAACAGAGCCTAGGGCACTTCCACTTATGGTCCTATATATTAGGGAAATTAAAATCAAAAAGACACAGCCACCAGTAAGTTTGGGACGGCTCTGTTTACAGGAACCTCGTTTCCGGTACAAGTTCAATATCGCAGAAAGCAAAAAATGGATAAAGAAGTTGTGGTACTTACGTACAATGCAATATCACTCAGCAATGAAATCTATGTCATCAGGCCAGTAGCAGCATAATGAGTGGATTCAGGTACGATGATTCTAAGTGAAATAAGTCACACAGAAAAAGAAACATCATAAGATATCACTAATACACGGAATGTAAACTTGGCTACACAGGAACTGAATTACAAAACAGAATAGGGTCTCAAATGTAGAAAACCAACTTATGCTTGCTTAAGGGGAAAGGTGAGTTGGGGTGCTGCATAAAACCAGAGATTGAAATTAGCACAGATACCTTTCCATAAGCCAAATATGTAATAGACAAGAGCTACTGCTTGCTCAACGAAGTGGACTCAACACCCCATATTAACCGCCTAAAAATATACCTGACTAGTAAGAATCTTAAAACCTATGGATTTATATGTCTCCAAAAGAGAATCAAGCATGTTTACAGTGGCATAAACGCAGCAGTGATAGGATTGGTGAGGTTCGGTGAGCAAATGCAGACCCTTTGAAGTCATATTGCATGGTACCCATTCCATGGTTCTCAACTCTCCAGGTTTAAGGGATTCTTCCTTCAGCTAAAACATGCATGTGGAACCCAGAGTATGATCCACCGTGTGATCGGGAAACGTGTTCAAATGTGTCTCAGTTTTCGTCCCCTGGTACTCGGGTGCAACATTCCAGACGCTTTACTAACACTCTCCCCACTTGGAGAGTCAGTGCCTTTAACCTCCTGTTTGGCCCAGTTTGCAAATTCTGCGGAAAATGAACAGGAATAGGGAGAACCAATGAGAGACTAGCTGGAGGAGTCTGGACGGGCAAATTTAACTCTCATTTCCCACCAGGAAGAGGAATTAACCAAAGGCTCAGCGAGCCATGCCGGAACCACACTAGGGCCTGAAGCAATCCTGCGGTGTTGCGGCCAGCTCACAAGAAAGCGAGTTGAAGAAAGGAGCTCAGGGGCCCTGTAATTCACACACCTGCAGAGTTCTAAATGACAGCTATCGTCCAAAAATATATTGAAGTAAGGCTGCCAAGAGGACTTGAAAGCGGGGCAGAATTGCAGGAAACCGATTTCAGGAGGTAGACTGGAATTGCATGTAAAGCATAGGAAAAGAGGCAGAACGTCCACAATGATGCACTTGGCCAAAAAGGGCGTATGCGTTTTTTCCTGAATATATTCAGGAAAAAACGCATACGCCCTTTTTGGCCAACCAAGCAAGCTTGCAAAGGAAATCTGCACTACAATGAAGTCTCACTGCCCCCCGGTCAAAAGGGCCATCTGAAAAAAGTGTAAAATCCAGAAAGGCAGGACAGGCCATGGAGAACTGGGAGCCTTGTTATGCTGATGGGCGTGATGTAAATTGCCAACAGCCACTCTGGAGAAGTGTATGGTGTTTCCTGAAACATCTAAAAAACAAAGCAACAGAGCCTAGGGCACTTCCACTTATGGTCCTATAGCTTAGGGAAATTAAAATCAAAAAGACACAGCCACCCCAAAGTTTGGGACGGCTCTGTTTACAAGAACCTCGTTTCCGGTACAAGTTCAATATCGCAGAAAGCGAAAAATGGATAAAGAAGTTGTGGGACTTACGTACAATGCAATATCATTCAGCAATGAAATCTATGTCATCATGCCCGTAGCAGCATAATGAGTGGATTCAGGTACGATGATTCTAAGTGAAATATGTCACACAGAAAAAGAAACATCATAAGATATCACTAATACACGGAATGTAAACTTGGCTACACAGGAACTGAATTACAAAACAGAATAGGGTCTCAAATGCAGAAAACCATCTTATGCTTGCTTAAGGGGAAAGGTGAGTTGTGGTGCTGCATAAAACCAGAGATTGAAATTAGCACAGATACCTTTCCATAAGCCAAATATGTAATAGACAAGAGCTACTGCTTGCTCAACGAAGTGGACTCAACACCCCATATTAAACGCCTAAGAATATACCTGACTAGTAAGAATCTTAAAACCTATGGATTTATATGTCTCCGAAAGAGAATCAAGCGTGTGTACAGCGGCATAAACGCAGCAGTGATAGGATTGGTGAGGTTCGGTGAGCAAATGCAGACCCTTTGAAGTCGTATTGCATGGTACCCATTCCATGGGTCTCAACTCTCCAGGTTTAAGGGATTCTTCCTTCAGCTAAAACATGCATGTGGAACCCAGAGGATGATCCACCGTGTGATCGGGAAACGTGTTCAAATGTGTCTCAGTTTTCGTCCCCTGGTACTCGGGTGCAACATTCCAGACGCTTTACTAACACTCTCCCCACTTGGAGAGTCAGTGCCTTTAACCTCCTGTTTGGCCCAGTTTGCAATTTCTGCGGAAAATGAAAAGGAATAGGGAGAACCAATGAGAGACTAGCTGGAGGTGTCTGGACGGGTAAATTTAACTCTCATTTCCCACCAAGAAGAGGAATTAACCAAAGGCTCAGCGAGCCATGCCGGAACCACACTAGGGCCTGAAGCAATCCTGCGGTGTTGCGGCCAGCTCACAAGAAAGCGAGTTGAAGAAAGGAGCTCAGGGGCCCTGTAATTCACACACCTGCAGAGTTCTAAATGACAGCTATCGTCCAAAAATATATTGAAGTAAGGCTGCCAAGAGGACTTGAAAGCGGGGCAGAATTGCAGGAAACCGATTTCAGGAGGTAGACTGGAATTGCATGTAAAGCATAGGAAAAGAGGCAGAACGTCCACAATGATGCACTTGGCCAAAAAGGGCGTATGCGTTTTTTCCTGAATATATTCAGGAAAAAACGCATACGCCCTTTTTGGCCAACCAAGCAAGCTTGCAAAGGAAATCTGCACTACAATGAAGTCTCACTGCCCCCCGGTCAAAAGGGCCATCTGAAAAAAGTGTAAAATCCAGAAAGGCAGGACAGGCCATGGAGAACTGGGAGCCTTGTTATGCTGATGGGCGTGATGTAAATTGCCAACAGCCACTCTGGAGAAGTGTATGGTGTTTCCTGAAACATCTAAAAAACAAAGCAACAGAGCCTAGGGCACTTCCACTTATGGTCCTATAGCTTAGGGAAATTAAAATAAAGACACAGCCACCCCAAAATTTGGGACAGCTCTGTTTACAAGAACCTCGTTTACGGTACAAGTTCAATATCGCAGAAAGCAAAAAATGGATAAAGAAGTTGTGGTACTTACGTACAATGCAATATCACTCAGCAATGAAATCTATGTCATCAGGCCAGTAGCAGCATAATGAGTGGATTCAGGTACGATGATTCTAAGTGAAATAAGTCACACAGAAAAAGAAACATCATAAGATATCACTAATACACGGAATGTAAACTTGGCTACACAGGAACTGAATTACAAAACAGAATAGGGTCTCAAATGCAGAAAACCATCTTATGCTTGCTTAAGGGGAAAGGTGAGTTGTGGTGCTGCATAAAACCAGAGATTGAAATTAGCACAGATACCTTTCCATAAGCCAAATATGTAATAGACAAGAGCTACTGCTTGCTCAACGAAGTGGACTCAACACCCCATATTAAACGCCTAAGAATATACCTGACTAGTAAGAATCTTAAAACCTATGGATTTATATGTCTCCGAAAGAGAATCAAGCGTGTGTACAGCGGCATAAACGCAGCAGTGATAGGATTGGTGAGGTTCGGTGAGCAAATGCAGACCCTTTGAAGTCGTATTGCATGGTACCCATTCCATGGGTCTCAACTCTCCAGGTTTAAGGGATTCTTCCTTCAGCTAAAACATGCATGTGGAACCCAGAGGATGATCCACCATGTGATCGGGAAACGTGTTCAAATGTGTCTCAGTTTTCGTCCCCTGGTACTCGGGTGCAACATTCCAGACGCTTTACTAACACTCTCCCCACTTGGAGAGTCAGTGCCTTTAACCTCCTGTTTGGCCCAGTTTGCAATTTCTGCGGAAAATGAACAGGAATAGGGAGAACCAATGAGAGACTAGCTGGAGGTGTCTGGACGGGTAAATTTAACTCTCATTTCCCACCAAGAAGAGGAATTAACCAAAGGCTCAGCGAGCCATGCCGGAACCACACTAGGGCCTGAAGCAATCCTGCGGTGTTGCGGCCAGCTCACAAGAAAGCGAGTTGAAGAAAGGAGCTCAGGGGCCCTGTAATTCACACACCTGCAGAGTTGTAAATGACAGCTATCGTCCAAAAATATATTGAAGTAAGGCTGCCAAGAGGACTTGAAAGCGGGGCAGAATTGCAGGAAACCGATTTCAGGAGGTAGACTGGAATTGCATGTAAAGCATAGGAAAAGAGGCAGAACGTCCACAATGATGCACTTGGCCAAAAAGGGCGTATGCGTTTTTTCCTGAATATATTCAGGAAAAAACGCATACGCCCTTTTTGGCCAACCAAGCAAGCTTGCAAAGGAAATCTGCACTACAATGAAGTCTCACTGCCCCCCGGTCAAAAGGGCCATCTGAAAAAAGTGTAAAATCCAGAAAGGCAGGACAGGCCATGGAGAACTGGGAGCCTTGTTATGCTGATGGGCGTGATGTAAATTGCCAACAGCCACTCTGGAGAAGTGTATGGTGTTTCCTGAAACATCTAAAAAACAAAGCAACAGAGCCTAGGGCACTTCCACTTATGGTCCTATAGCTTAGGGAAATTAAAATCAAAAAGACACAGCCACCCCAAAGTTTGGGACAGCTCTGTTTACAAGAACCTCGTTTCCGGTACAAGTTCAATATCGCAGAAAGCGAAAAATGGATAAAGAAGTTGTGGGACTTACGTACAATGCAATATCATTCAGCAATGAAATCTATGTCATCATGCCCGTAGCAGCATAATGAGTGGATTCAGGTACGATGATTCTATGTGAAATATGTCACACAGAAAAAGAAACATCATAAGATATCACTAATACACGGAACGTAAACTTGGCTACACAGGAACTGAATTACAAAACAGAATAGGGTCTCAAATGTAGAAAACCAACTTATGCTTGCTTAGGGGAAAGGTGAGTTGGGGTGCTGCATAAAACCAGAGATGGAAATTAGCACAGATACCTTTCCATAAGCCAAATATGTAATAGACAAGAGCTACTGCTTGCTCAACGAAGTGGACTCAACACCCCATATTAAACGCCTAAGAATATACTTGACTAGTAAGAATCTTAAAACCTATGGATTTATATGTCTCCGAAGGAGAATCAAGCGTGTGTACAGCGGCATAAACGCAGCAGTGATAGGATTGGTGAGGTTCGGTGAGCAAATGCAGACCCTTTGAAGTCATATTGCATGGTACCCATTCCATGGTTCTCAACTCTCCAGGTTTAAGGGATTCTTCCTTCAGCTAAAACATGCATGTGGAACCCAGAGGATGATCCACCGTGTGATCGGGAAACGTGTTCAAATGTGTCTCAGTTTTCGCCCCCTGGTACTCGGGTGCAACATTCCAGACGCTTTACTAACACTCTCCCCACTTGGAGAGTCAGTGCCTTTAACCTCCTGTTTGGCCCAGTTTGCAATTTCTGCAGAAAAGGAACAGGAATAGGGAGAACCAATGAGAGACTAGCTGGAGGTGTCTGGACGGGCAAATTTAACTCTCATTTCCCACCAGGAAGAGGAATTAACCAAAGGCTCAGCGAGCCATGCCGGAACCACACTAGAGCCTGAAGCAATCCTGCGGTGTTGCGGCCAGCTCACAAGAAAGCGAGTTGAAGAAAGGAGCTCAGGGGCCCTGTAATTCACACACCTGCAGAGTTGTAAATGACAGCTATCGTCCAAAAATATATTGAAGTAAGGCTGCCAAGAGGACTTGAAAGCGGGGCAGAATTGCAGGAAACCGATTTCAGGAGGTAGACTGGAATTGCATGTAAAGCCTAGGAAAAGAGGCAGAACGTCCACAATGATGCACTTGGCCAAAAAGGGCGTATGCGTTTTTTCCTGAATATATTCAGGAAAAAACGCATACGCCCTTTTTGGCCAACCAAGCAAGCTTGCAAAGGAAATCTGCACTACAATGAAGTCTCACTGCCCTCCGGTCAAAAGGGCCATCTGAAAAAAGTGTAAAATCCAGAAAGGCAGGACAGGCCATGGAGAACTGGGAGCCTTTTATGCTGATGGGCGTGATGTAAATTGCCAACAGCCACTCTGGAGAAGTGTATGGTGTTTCCTGAAACATCTAAAAAACAAAGCAACAGAGCCTAGGGCACTTCCACTTATGGTCCTATAGCTTAGGGAAATTAAAATAAAGACACAGCCACCCCAAAGTTTGGGACAGCTCTGTTTACAAGAACCTCGTTTACGGTACAAGTTCAATATCGCAGAAAGCAAAAAATGGATAAAGAAGTTGTGGTACTTACGTACAATGCAATATCACTCAGCAATGAAATCTATGTCATCAGGCCAGTAGCAGCATAATGAGTGGATTCAGGTACGATGATTCTAAGTGAAATAAGTCACACAGAAAAAGAAACATCATAAGATATCACTAATACACGGAATGTAAACTTGGCTACACAGGAACTGAATTACAAAACAGAATAGGGTCTCAAATGTAGAAAACCAACTTATGCTTGCTTAAGGGGAAAGGTGAGTTGTGGTGCTGCATAAAACCAGAGATTGAAATTAGCACAGATACCTTTCCATAAGCCAAATATGTAATAGACAAGAGCTACTGCTTGCTCAACGAAGTGGACTCAACACCCCATATTAAACGCCTAAGAATATACCTGACTAGTAAGAATCTTAAAACCTATGGATTTATATGTCTCCGAAAGAGAATCAAGCATGTGTACAGCGGCATAAACGCAGCAGTGATAGGATTGGTGAGGTTCGGTGAGCAAATGCAGACCCTTTGAAGTCGTATTGCATGGTACCCATTCCATGGGTCTCAACTCTCCAGGTTTAAGGGATTCTTCCTTCAGCTAAAACATGCATGTGGAACCCAGAGGATGATCCACCGTGTGATCGGGAAACGTGTTCAAATGTGTCTCAGTTTTCGTCCCCTGGTACTCGGGTGCAACATTCCAGACGCTTTACTAACACTCTCCCCACTTGGAGAGTCAATGCCTTTAACCTGCTGTTGGGCCCAGTTTGCAATTTCTGCGGAAAATGAACAGGAATAGGGAGAACCAATGAGAGACTAGCTGGAGGTGTCTGGACGGGTAAATTTAACTCTCATTTCCCACCAAGAAGAGGAATTAACCAAAGGCTCAGCGAGCCATGCCGGAACCACACTAGGGCCTGAAGCAATCCTGCGGTGTTGCGGCCAGCTCACAAGAAAGCGTGTTGAAGAAAGGAGCTCAGGGGCCCTGTAATTCACACACCTGCAGAGTTCTAAATGACAGCTATCGTCCAAAAATATATTGAAGTAAGGCTGCCAAGAGGACTTGAAAGCGGGGCAGAATTGCAGGAAACCGATTTCAGGAGTTAGACTGGAATTGCATGTAAAGCATAGGAAAAGAGGCAGAACGTCCACAATGATGCACTTGGCCAAAAACGGCGTATGCGTTTTTTCCTGAATATATTCAGGAAAAAACGCATACGCCGTTTTTGGCCAACCAAGCAAGCTTGCAAAGGAAATCTGCACTACAATGAAGTCTCACTGCCCCCCGGTCAAAAGGGCCATCTGAAAAAAGTGTAAAATCCAGAAAGGCAGGACAGGCCATGGAGAACTGGGAGCCTTGTTATGCTGATGGGCGTGATGTAAATTGCCAACAGCCACTCTGGAGAAGTGTATGGTGTTTCCTGAAACATCTAAAAAACAAAGCAACAGAGCCTAGGGCACTTCCACTTATGGTCCTATAGCTTAGGGAAATTAAAATAAAGACACAGCCACCCCAAAGTTTGGGACAGCTCTGTTTACAAGAACCTCGTTTACGGTACAAGTTCAATATCGCAGAAAGCAAAAAATGGATAAAGAAGTTGTGGTACTTACGTACAATGCAATATCACTCAGCAATGAAATCTATGTCATCAGGCCAGTAGCAGCATAATGAGTGGATTCAGGTACGATGATTCTAAGTGAAATAAGTCCCACAGAAAAAGAAACATCATAAGATATCACTAATACACGGAATGTAAACTTGGCTACACAGGAACTGAATTACAAAACAGAATAGGGTCTCAAATGTAGAAAACCAACTTATGCTTGCTTAAGGGGAAAGGTGAGTTGGGGTGCTGCATAAAACCAGAGATTGAAATTAGCACAGATACTTTTCCATAAGCCAAATATGTAATAGACAAGAGCTACTGCTTGCTCAACGAAGTGGACTCAACACCCCATATTAAACGCCTAAGAATATACCTGACTAGTAAGAATCTTAAAACCTATGGATTTATATGTCTCCGAAAGAGAATCAAGCATGTGTACAGCGGCATAAACGCAGCAGTGATAGGATTGGTGAGGTTCGGTGAGCAATGCAGACCCTTTGAAGTCGTATTGCATGGTACCCATTCCATGGGTCTCAACTCTCCAGGTTTAAGGGATTCTTCCTTCAGCTAAAACATGCATGTGGAACCCAGAGGATGATCCACCGTGTGATCGGGAAACGTGTTCAAATGTGTCTCAGTTTTCGTCCCCTGGTACTCGGGTGCAACATTCCAGACGCTTTACTAACACTCTCCCCACTTGGAGAGTCAGTGCCTTTAACCTCCTGTTTGGCCCAGTTGGCAATTTCTGCGGAAAATGAACAGGAATAGGGAGAACCAATGAGAGACTAGCTGGAGGTGTCTGGACGGGTAAATTTAACTCTCATTTCCCACCAAGAAGAGGAATTAACCAAAGGCTCAGCGAGCCATGCCGGAACCACACTAGGGCCTGAAGCAATCCTGCGGTGTTGCGGCCAGCTCACAAGAAAGCGAGTTGAAGAAAGGAGCTCAGGGGCCCTGTAATTCACACACCTGCAGAGTTATAAATGACAGCTATCGTCCAAAAATATATTGAAGTAAGGCTGCCAAGAGGACTTGAAAGCGGGGCAGAATTGCAGGAAACCGATTTGAGCAGGTAGACTGGAATTACATGTAAAGCATAGGAAAAGAGGCAGAACGTCCACAATGATGCACTTGGCCAAAAAGGGCGTATGCTTTTTTTCCTGAATATATTCTGGAAAAAAATCATACGCCCTTTTTGGCCAACCAAGCAAGCTTGCAAAGAAATCTGCACTACAATGAAGTCTCACTGCCCCCCGGTCAAAAGGGCCATCTGAAAAAAGTGTAAAATCCAGAAAGGCAGGACAGGCCATGGAGAACTGGGAGCCTTGTTATGCTGATGGGCGTGATGTAAATTGCCAACAGCCACTCTGGAGAAGTGTATGGTGTTTCCTGAAACATCTAAAAAACAAAACAACAGAGCCTAGGGCACTTCCACTTATGGTCCTATAGCTTAGGGAAATTAAAATCGAAAAGACACAGCCACCCCAAAGTTTGGGACGGCTCTGTTTACAAGAACCTCGTTTCCGGTACAAGTTCAATATCGCAGAAAGCGAAAAATGGATAAAGAAGTTGTGGTACTAACGTACAATGCAATATCACTCAGCAATGAAATCTCTTTCATAAGGCCCATAGCAGCATAATGAGTGGATTCAGGTACGATGATTCTAAGTGAAATATGTCACACAGAAAAAGAAACATCATAAGATATCACTAATACACGGAATGTAAACTTGGCTACACAGGAACTGAATTACAAAACAGAATAGGGTCTCAAATGTAGAAAACCAACTTATGCTTGCTTAAGGGGAAAGGTGAGTTGGGGTGCTGCATAAAACCAGAGATTGAAATTAGCACAGATACCTATCCATAAGCCAAATATGTAATAGACAAGAGCTACTGCTTGCTCAACGAAGTGGACTCAACACCCCATATTAAACGCCTAAGAATATACCTGACTAGTAAGAATCTTAAAACCTATGGATTTATATGTCTCCGAAAGAGAATCAAGTGTGTGTACAGCGGCATAAACGCAGCAGTGATAGGATTGGTGAGGTTCGGTGAGCAAATGCAGACCCTTTGAAGTCATATTGCATGGTACCCATTCCATGGTTCTCAACTCTCCAGGTTTAAGGGATTCTTCCTTCAGCTAAAACATGCATGTGGAACCCAGAGTATGATCCACCGTGTGATCGGGAAACGTGTTCAAATATGTCTCAGTTTTAGTCCCCTCGTACTCGGGTGCAACATTCCAGACGCTTTACTAACACTCTCCCCACTTGGAGAGTCAGTGCCTTTAACCTCCTGTTTGGCCCAGTTTGCAATTTCTGCGGAAAATGAACAGGAATAGGGAGAACCAATGAGAGACTAGCTGGAGGTGTCTGCCCGGGTAAATTTAACTCTCATTTCCCACCAAGAAGAGGAATTAACCAAAGGCTCAGCGAGCCATGCCGGAACCACACTAGGGCCTGAAGCAATCCTGCGGTGTTGCGGCCAGCTCACAAGAAAGCGAGTTGAAGAAAGGAGCTCAGGGGCCCTGTAATTCACACACCTGCAGAGTTGTAAATGACAGCTATCGTCCAAAAATATATTGAAGTAAGGCTGCCAAGAGGACTTGAAAGTGGGGCAGAATTGCAGGAAACCGATTTCAGGAGGTAGACTGGAATTGCATGTAAAGCATAGGAAAAGAGGCAGAACGTCCACAATGATGCACTTGGCCAAAAAGGGCGTATGCGTTTTTTCCTGAATATATTCAGGAAAAAACGCATACGCACTTTTTGGCCAACCAAGCAAGCTTGCAAAGGAAATCTGCACTACAATGAAGTCTCACTGCCCCCCGGTCAAAAGGGCCATCTGAAAAAAGTGTAAAATCCAGAAAGGCAGGACAGACCATGGAGAACTGGGAGCCTTGTTATGCTGATGGGCATGATGTAAATTGCCAACAGCCACTCTGGAGAAGTGTATGGTGTTTCCTGAAACATCTAAAAAACAAAGCAACAGAGCCTAGGGCACTTCCACTTATGGTCCTATAGCTTAGGGAAATTAAAATAAAGACACAGACACCCCAAAGTTTGGGACAGCTCTGTTTACAAGAACCTCGTTTACGGTACAAGTTCAATATCGCAGAAAGCAAAAAATGGATAAAGAAGTTGTGGTACTTACGTACAATGCAATATCACTCAGCAATGAAATCTATGTCATCAGGCCAGTAGCAGCATAATGAGTGGATTCAGGTACGATGATTCTAAGTGAAATAAGTCACACAGAAAAAGAAACATCATAATATATCACTAATACACGGAATGTAAACTTGGCTACACAGGAACTGAATTACAAAACAGAATAGGGTCTCAAATGTAGAAAACCAACTTATGCTTGCTTAAGGGGAAAGGTGAGTTGTGGTGCTGCATAAAACCAGAGATTGAAATTAGCACAGATACTTTTCCATAAGCCAAATATGTAATAGACAAGAGCTACTGCTTGCTCAACGAAGTGGACTCAACACCCCATATTAAACGCCTAAGAATATACCTGACTAGTAAGAATCTTAAAACCTATGGATTTATATGTCTCCGAAAGAGAATCAAGCGTGTGTACAGCGGCATAAACGCAGCAGTGATAGGATTGGTGAGGTTCGGTAAGCAATGCAGACCCTTTGAAGTCGTATTGCATGGTACCCATTCCATGGGTCTCAACTCTCCAGGTTTAAGGGATTCTTCCTTCAGCTAAAACATGCATGTGGAACCCAGAGGATGATCCACCGTGTGATCGGGAAACGTGTTCAAATGTGTCTCAGTTTTAGTCCCCTGGTACACGGGTGCAACATTCCAGACGCTTTACTAACACTCTCCCCACTTGGAGAGTCAGTGCCTTTAACCTCCTGTTTGGCCCAGTTGGCAATTTCTGCGGAAAATGAACAGGAATAGGGAGAACCAATGAGAGACTAGCTGGAGGTGTCTGGACGGGTAAATTTAACTCTCATTTCCCAACAGGAAGAGGAATTAACCAAAGGCTCAGCGAGCCATGCCGGAACCACACTAGGGCCTGAAGCAATCCTGCGGTGTTGCGGCCAGCTCACAAGAAAGCGAGTTGAAGAAAGGAGCTCAGGGGCCCTGTAATTCACACACCTGCAGAGTTATAAATGACAGCTATCGTCCAAAAATATATTGAAGTAAGGTTGCCAAGAGGACTTGAAAGCGGGGCAGAATTGCAGGAAACCGATTTCAGGAGGTAGACTGGAATTGCATGTAAAGCATAGGAAAAGAGGCAGAACGTCCACAATGATGCACTTGGCCAAAAAGGGCGTATGCGTTTTTTCCTGAATATATTCAGGAAAAAAACGCATACGCCCTTTTTGGCCAACCAAGCAAGCTTGCAAAGGAAATCTGCACTACAATGAAGTCTCACTGCCCCCCGGTCAAAAGGGCCATCTGAAAAAAGTGTAAAATCCAGAAAGTCAGGACAGGCCATGGAGAACTGGGAGCCTTGTTATGCTGATGGGCATGATGTAAATTGCCAACAGCCACTCTGGAGAAGTGTATGGTGTTTCCTGAAACATCTAAAAAACAAAGCAACAGAGCCTAGGGCACTTCCACTTATGGTCCTATAGCTTAGGGAAATTAAAATCAAAAAGACACAGCAACCCCAAAGTTTGGGACGGCTCTGTTTACAAGAACCTCGTTTACGGTACAAGTTCAATATCGCAGAAAGCGAAAAATGGATAAAGAAGTTGTGGTACTAACGTACAAGGCAATATCACTAAGCAATGAAATCTCTTTCATAAGGCCCATAGCAGCATAATGAGTGGATTCAGGTATGATGATTTCAAGTGAAATATGTCACACAGAAAAAGAAACATCATAAGATATCACTAATACACGGAATGTAAACTTGGCTACACAGGAACTGAATTACAAAACAGAATAGGGTCTCAAATGTAGAAAACCAACTTATGCTTGCTTAAGTGGAAAGGTGAGTTGTGGTGCTGCATAAAACCAGAGATTGAAATTAGCACAGATACCTTTCCATAAGCCAAATATGTAATAGACAAGAGCTACTGCTTGCTCAATGAAGTGGACTCAACATCCCATATTAAACGCCTAAGAATATACCTGACTAGTAAGAATCTTAAAACCTATGGATTTATACGTCTCCGAAAGAGAATCAAGCGTGTGTACAGCGGCATAAACGCAGCAGTGATAGGATTGGTGAGGTTTGGTGAGCAATGCAGACCCTTTGAAGTCGTATTGCATGGTACCCATTCCATGGGTCTCAACTCTCCAGGTTTAAGGGATTCTTCCTTCAGCTAAAACATGCATGTGGAACCCAGAGGATGATCCACCGTGTGATCGGGAAACGTGTTCAAATGTGTCTCAGTTTTCGTCCCCTGGTACTCGGGTGCAACATTCCAGATGCTTTACTAACACTCTCCCCACTTGGAGAGTCAGTGCCTTTAACCTCCTGTTTGGCCCAGTTGGCAATTTCTGCGGAAAATGAACAGGAATAGGGAGAACCAATGAGAGACTAGCTGGAGGTGTCTGGACGGGTAAATTTAACTCTCATTTCCCACCAAGAAGAGGAATTAACCAAAGGCTCAGCGAGCCATGCCGGAACCACACTAGGGCCTGAAGCAATCCTGCGGTGTTGCGGCCAGCTCACAAGAAAGCGAGTTGAAGAAAGGAGCTCAGGGGCCCTGTAATTCACACACCTGCAGAGTTGTAAATGACAGCTATCGTCCAAAAATATATTGAAGTAAGGCTGCCAAGAGGACTTGAAAGCGGGGCAGAATTGCAGGAAACCGATTTCAGGAGGTAGACTGGAATTGCATGTAAAGCATAGGAAAAGAGGCAGAACGTCCACAATGATGCACTTGGCCAAAAAGGGCGTATGCGTTTTTTCCTGAATATATTCAGGAAAAAACGCATACGCACTTTTTGGCCAACCAAGCAAGCTTGCAAAGGAAATCTGCACTACAATGAAGTCTCACTGCCCCCCGGTCAAAAGGGCCATCTGAAAAAAGTGTAAAATCCAGAAAGGCAGGACAGACCATGGATGACTGGGAGCCTTGTTATGCTGATGGGCGTGATGCAAATTGCCAACAGCCACTCTGGAGAAGTGTATGGTGTTTCCTGAAACATCTAAAAAACAAAGCAACAGAGCCTAGGGCACTTCCACTTATGGTCCTATAGCTTAGGGAAATTAAAATCAAAAAGACACAGCCACCCCAATGTTTGGGACGGCTCTGTTTACAAGAACCTTGTTTACGGTACAATTTCAATATCGCAGAAAGCGAAAAATGGATAAAGAAGTTGTGGTACTTACGTACAATGCAATATCACTCAGCAATGAAATCTATGTCATCAGGCCCATAGCAGAATAATGAGTGGATTTAGGTACGATGATTCTAAGTGAAATATGTCACACAGAAAAAGAAACATCATAAGATATCACTAATACACGGAATGTAAACATGGCTACACAGGAACTGAATTACAAAACAGAATAGGGTCTCAAATGTAGAAATCCAACTTATGCTTGCTTAAGGGGAAAGGTGAGTTGGGGTGCTGCATAAAACCAGAGATTGAAATTAGCACAGATACCTATCCATAAGCCAAATATGTAATAGACAAGAGCTACTGCTTGCTCAACGAAGTGGACTCAACACCCCATATTAAACGCCTAAGAATATACCTGACTAGTAAGAATCTTAAAACCTATGGATTTATATATCTCCGAAAGAGAATCAAGTGTGTGTACAGCGGCATAAACGCAGCAGTGATAGGATTGGTGAGGTTCGGTGAGCAAATGCAGACCCTTTGAAGTCATATTGCATGGTACCCATTCCATGGTTCTCAACTCTCCAGGTTTAAGGGATTCTTCCTTCAGCTAAAACATGCATGTGGAACCCAGAGTATGATCCACCGTGTGATCGGGAAACGTGTTCAAATATGTCTCAGTTTTAGTCCCCTCGTACTCGGGTGCAACATTCCAGACGCTTTACTAACACTCTCCCCACTTGGAGAGTCAGTGCCTTTAACCTCCTGTTTGGCCCAGTTTGCAATTTCTGCGGAAAATGAACAGGAATAGGGAGAACCAATGAGAGACTAGCTGGAGGTGTCTGCCCGGGTAAATTTAACTCTCATTTCCCACCAAGAAGAGGAATTAACCAAAGGCTCAGCGAGCCATGCCGGAACCACACTAGGGCCTGAAGCAATCCTGCGGTGTTGCGGCCAGCTCACAAGAAAGCGAGTTGAAGAAAGGAGCTCAGGGGCCCTGTAATTCACACACCTGCACAGTTGTAAATGACAGCTATCGTCCAAAAATATATTGAAGTAAGGCTGCCAAGAGGACTTGAAAGCGGGGCAGAATTGCAGGAAACCGATTTCAGGAGGTAGACTGGAATTGCATGTAAAGCATAGGAAAAGAGGCAGAACGTCCACAATGATGCACTTGGCCAAAAAGGGCGTATGCGTTTTTTCCTGAATATATTCAGGAAAAAACGCATACGCCCTTTTTGTCCAACCAAGCAAGCTTGCAAAGGAAATCTGCACTACAATGAAGTCTCACTGCCCCCCGGTCAAAAGGGCCATCTGAAAAAAGTGTAAAATCCAGAAAGGCAGGACAGGCCATGGAGAACTGGGAGCCTTGTTATGCTGATGGGCATGATGTAAATTGCCAACAGCCACTCTGGAGAAGTGTATGGTGTTTCCTGAAACATCTAAAAAACAAAGCAACAGAGCCTAGGGCACTTCCACTTATGGTCCTATAGCTTAGGGAAATTAAAATAAAGACACAGCCACCCCAAAGTTTGGGACAGCTCTGTTTACAAGAACCTCGTTTACGGTACAAGTTCAATATCACAGAAAGCAAAAAATGGATAAAGAAGTTGTGGTACTTACGTACAATGCAATATCACTCAGCAATGAAATCTATGTCATCAGGCCAGTAGCAGCATAATGAGTGGATTCAGGTACGATGATTCTAAGTGAAATAAGTCACACAGAAAAAGAAACATCATAAGATATCACTAATACACGGAATGTAAACTTGGCTACACAGGAACTGAATTACAAAACAGAATAGGGTCTCAAATGTAGAAAACCAACTTATGCTTGCTTAAGGGGAAAGGTGAGTTGGGGTGCTGCATAAAACCAGAGATTGAAATTAGCACAGATACCTTTCCATAAGCCAAATATGTAATAGACAAGAGCTACTGCTTGCTCAACGAAGTGGACTCAACACCCCATATTAAACGCCTAAGAATATACCTGACTAGTAAGAATCTTAAAACCTATGGATTTATACGTCTCCGAAAGAGAATCAAGCGTGTGTACAGCGGCATAAACGCAGCAGTGATAGGATTGGTGAGGTTCGGTGAGCAAATGCAGACCCTTTGAAGTCGTATTGCATGGAACCCATTCCATGGGTCTCAACTCTCCAGGTTTAAGGGATTCTTCCTTCAGCTAAAACATGCATGTGGAACCCAGAGGATGATCCACCGTGTGATCGGGAAACGTGTTCAAATGTGTCTCAGTTTTCGTCCCCTGGTACTCGGGTGCAACATTCCAGACGCTTTACTAACACTTTCCCCACTTGGAGAGTCAGTGCCTTTAACCTCCTGTTTGGCCCAGTTGGCAATTTCTGCGGAAAATGAACAGGAATAGGGAGAACCAATGAGAGACTAGCTGGAGGTGTCTGGACGGGTAAATTTAACTCTCATTTCCCACCAAGAAGAGGAATTAACCAAAGGCTCAGCGAGCCATGCCGGAACCACACTAGGGCCTGAAGCAATCCTGCGGTGTTGCGGCCAGCTCACAAGAAAGCGAGTTGAAGAAAGGAGCTCAGGGGCCCTGTAACTCACACACCTGCAGAGTTATAAATGACAGCTATAGTCCAAAAATATATTGAAGTAATGTTGCCAAGAGGACTTGAAAGCGGGGCAGAATTGCAGGAAACCGATTTCAGGAGGTAGACTGGAATTGCATGTAAAGCATAGGAAAAGAGGCAGAACGTCCACAATGATGCACTTGGCCAAAAAGGGCGTATGCGTTTTTTCCTGAATATATTCAGGAAAAAACGCATACGCCCTTTTTGGCCAACCAAGCAAGCTTGCAAAGGAAATCTGCACTACAATGAAGTCTCACTGCCCCCCGGTCAAAAGGGCCATCTGAAAAAAGTGTAAAATCCAGAAAGGCAGGACAGGCCATGGAGAACTGGGAGCCTTGTTATGCTGATGGGCGGGATGTAAATTGCCAACAGCCACTCTGGAGAAGTGTATGGTGTTTCCTGAAACATCTAAAAAACAAAGCAACAGAGCCTAGGGCACTTCCACTTATGGTCCTATAGCTTAGGGAAATTAAAATAAAGACACAGCCACCCCAAAGTTTGGGACAGCTCTGTTTACAAGAACCTCGTTTACGGTACAAGTTCAATATCGCAGAAAGCAAAAAATGGATAAAGAAGTTGTGGTACTTACGTACAATGCAATATCACTCAGCAATGAAATCTATGTCATCAGGCCAGTAGCAGCATAATGAGTGGATTCAGGTACGATGATTCTAAGTGAAATAAGTCACACAGAAAAAGAAACATCATAAGATATCACTAATACACGGAATGTAAACTTGGCTACACAGGAACTGAATTACAAAACAGAATAGGGTCTCAAATGTAGAAAACCAACTTATGCTTGCTTAAGGGGAAAGGTGAGTTGGGGTGCTGCATAAAACCAGAGATTGAAATTAGCACAGATACCTTTCCATAAGCCAAATATGTAATAGACAAGAGCTACTGCTTGCTCAACGAAGTGGACTCAACACCCCATATTAAACGCCTAAGAATATACCTGACTAGTAAGAATCTTAAAACCTATGGATTTATATGTCTCCGAAAGAGAATCAAGCGTGTGTACACCGGCATAAACGCAGCAGTGATAGGATTGGTGAGGTTCGGTGAGCAAATGCAGACCCTTTGAAGTCGTATTGCATGGTACCCATTCCATGGGTGTCAACTCTCCAGGTTTAAGGGATTCTTCCTTCAGCTAAAACATGCATGTGGAACCCAGAGGATGATCCACCGTGTGATCGGGAAACGTGTTCAAATGTGTCTCAGTTTTCGTCCCCTCGTACTCGGGTGCAACATTCCAGACGCTTTACTAACACTCTGCCCACTTGGAGAGTCAGTGCCTTTAACCTCCTGTTTGGCCCAGTTGGCAATTTCTGCGGAAAATGAACAGGAATAGGGAGAACCAATGAGAGACTAGCTGGAGGTGTGTGGACGGGCAAATTTAACTCTCATTTCCCAACAGGAAGAGGAATTAACCAAAGGCTCAGCATGCGATGCCGGAACCACACTAGGGCCTGAAGCAATCCTGCGGTGTTGCGGCCAGCTCACAAGAAAGCGAGTTGAAGAAAGGAGCTCAGGGGCCCTGTAATTCACACACCTGCAGAGTTATAAATGACAGCTATCGTCCACAAATATATTGAAGTAAGGTTGCCAAGAGGACTTGAAAGCGGGGCAGAATTGCAGGAAACCGATTTCAGGAGGTAGACTGGAATTGCATGTAAAGCATAGGAAAAGAGGCAGAACGTCCACAATGATGCACTTGGCCAAAAAGGGCGTATGCGTTTTTTCCTGAATATATTCAGGAAAAAACGCATACGCCCTTTTTGGCCAACCAAGCAAGCTTGCAAAGGAAATCTGCACTACAATGAAGTCTCACTGCCCCCCGGTCAAAAGGGCCATCTGAAAAAAGTGTAAAATCCAGAAAGGCAGGACAGGCCATGGAGAACTGGGAGCCTTCTTATGCTGATGGGCGGGATGTAAATTGACAACAGCCACTCTGGAGAAGTATATGGTGTTTCCTGAAACATCTAAAAAACAAAGCAACAGAGCCTAGGGCACTTCCACTTATGGTCCTATAGCTTAGGGAAATTAAAATCAAAAAGACACAGCAACCCCAAAGTTTGGGACGGCTCTGTTTACAAGAACCTCGTTTACGGTACAAGTTCAATATCACAGAAAGCGAAAAATGGATAAAGAAGTTGTGGTACTTACGTACAATGCAGTATCACTCAGCAATGAAATCTATGTCATCAGGCCCGTAGCAGCATAATGAGTGGATTCAGGTACGATGATTCTAACTGAAATAAGTCACACAGAAAAAGAAACATCACAAGATATCACTAATACACGGAATGTAAACTTGGCTACACAGGAACTGAATTCCAAAACAGAACAGGGTCTCAAATTTAGAAAACCAACTTATGCTTGCTTAAGGGGAAAGGTGAGTTGGGGTGCTGCATAAAACCAGAGATTGAAATGAGCACAGATAAAGTTCCTTAAGCCAAATATGGAATAGACAAGAGCTACTCCTTGCTCAACGAAATGGACTCAACACCCCATATTAAACGCCTAAGAATGTACCTGACTAGTAAGTATCTTAAAACCTATGGATTGCTATGTCTCCGAAAGAGAATCAAGCATGTGTACAGGGGCATAAACGCAGCAGTGATAGGATTGGAGAGGTTCGGTGAGCAAATGAAGACCCTTTGAAGTCATATTGCATGGTACCCATTCCACGGGTTTCAACTACCCAGGTTTAAGGTATTCTTCCTTCAGCTAAAACATGCATGTGGAACCTAGAGTATGATCAACCATGTGATCGGGAAACGTGTTCAAATATGTCTCAGTTTTCGTCCCCTGGTACTCGGGTGCAACATTCCAGACGCTTTACTAAAACTCTCCCCACTTGGAGAGTCAGTGCCTTTAACCTCCTGTTTGGCCCAGTTTGCAATTTCTGCAGAAAAGGAACAGGAATAGGGAGAACCAATGAGAGACTAGCTGTAGGTGTCTGGACGGGCAAATTTAACTCTCATTTCCCACCAGGAAGAGGAATTAACCAAAGGCTCAGCGAGCCATGCCGGAACCACACTAGGGCCTGAAGCAATCCTGCGGTGTTGCGGCCAGCTCACAAGAAAGCGAGTTGAAGAAAGGAGCTCAGGGGCACTGTAATTCACAAACCTGCAGAGTTCTAAATGACAGCTATCGTCCAAAAATATATTGAAGTAAGGCTGCCAAGAGGACTTGAAAGCAGGGCAGAGTTGTAGGAAACCGATTTCAGGAGGTAGACTGGAATTGCATGTAAAGCATAGGAAAAGAGGCAGAACGTCCACAATGATGCACTTGGCCAAAAAGGGTGTATGGGTTTTTTCCTGAATATATTCAGGAAAAAACGCATACGCCCTTTTTGGCCAACCAAGCAAGCTTGCAAAGGAAATCTGCACTACAATGAAGTCTCACTGCCTCCCGGTCAAAAGGGCCATCTGGAAAAATTGTAAAATCCAGAAAGGCAGGACAGGCCATGGAGAACTGGGAGCCGTGTTATGCTGATGGGCATGATGTAAATTGCCAACAGCCACTCTGGAGAAGTGTATGGTGTTTCCTGAAACATCTAAAAAACAAAGCAACAGAGCCTAGGGCACTTCCACTTATGGACCTATAGCTTAGGGAAATTAAAATCAAAAAGACACAGCAACCCCAAAGTTTGGGACGGCTCTGTTTACAAGAACCTCGTTTACGGTACAAGTTCAATATCGCAGAAAGCGAAAAATGGATAAAGAAGTTGTGGTACTAACGTATAATGCAATATCACTAAGCAATGAAATCTCTTTCATAAGGCCCATAGCAGCATAATGAGTGGATTCAGGTACGATGATTCTAAGTGAAATATGTCACACAGAAAAAGAAACATCATAAGATATCACTAATACACGGAATGTAAACTTGGCTACACAGGAACTGAATTACAAAACAGAATAGGGTCTCAAATGTAGAAAACCAACTTATGCTTGCTTAAGGCGAAAGGTGAGTTGGGGTGCTGCATAAAACCAGAGATTGAAATTAGCACAGATACCTATCCATAAGCCAAATATGTAATAGACAAGAGCTACTGCTTGCTCAACGAAGTGGACTCAACACCCCATATTAAACGCCTAAGAATATACCTGACTAGTAAGAATCTTAAAACCTATGGATTTATATGTCTCCGAAAGAGAATCAAGCGTGTGTACAGCGGCATAAACGCAGCAGTGATAGGATTGGTGAGGTTCGGTGAGCAAATGCAGACCCTTTGAAGTCATATTGCATGGTACCCATTCCATGGTTCTCAACTCTCCAGGTTTAAGGGATTCTTCCTTCAGCTAAAACATGCATGTGGAACCCAGAGTATGATCCACCGTGTGATCGGGAAACGTGTTCAAATATGTCTCACGTTTTGTCCCCTGGTACTCGGGTGCAACATTCCAGACGCTTTACTAACACTCTCCCCACTTGGAGAGTCAGTGCCTTTAACCTCCTGTTTGGCCCAGTTGGCAATTTCTGCGGAAAATGAACAGGAATAGGGAGAACCAATGAGAGACTAGCTGGAGGTGTCTGCCCGGGTAAATTTAACTCTCATTTCCCACCAAGAAGAGGAATTAACCAAAGGCTCAGCGAGCCATGCCGGAACCACACTAGGGCCTGAAGCAATCCTGCGGTGTTGCGGCCAGCTCACAAGAAAGCGAGTTGAAGAAAGGAGCTCAGGGGCCCTGTAATTCACACACCTGCAGAGTTGTAAATGACAGCTATCGTCCAAAAATATATTGAAGTAAGGCTGCCAAGAGGACTTGAAAGCGGGGCAGAATTGCAGGAAACCGATTTCAGGAGGTAGACTGGAATTGCATGTAAAGCATAGGAAAAGAGGCAGAACGTCCACAATGATGCACTTGGCCAAAAAGGGTGTATGGGTTTTTTCCTGAATATATTCAGGAAAAAACGCATACGCCCTTTTTGGCCAACCAAGCAAGCTTGCAAAGGAAATCTGCACTACAATGAAGTCTCACTGCCCCCCGGTCAAAAGGGCCATCTGAAAAAAGTGTAAAATCCAGAAAGGCAGGACAGGCCATGGAGAACTGGGAGCCTTGTTATGCTGATGGGCATGATGTAAATTGCCAACAGCCACTCTGGAGAAGTGTATGGTGTTTCCTGAAACATCTAAAAAACAAAGCAACAGAGCCTAGGGTACTTCCACTTATGGTCCTATAGCTTAGGGAAATTAAAATAAAGACACAGCCACCCCAAAGTTTGGGACAGCTCTGTTTACAAGAACCTCGTTTACGGTACAAGTTCAATATCACAGAAAGCAAAAAATGGATAAAGAAGTTGTGGTACTTACGTACAATGCAATATCACTCAGCAATGAAATCTATGTCATCAGGCCAGTAGCAGCATAATGAGTGGATTCAGGTACGATGATTCTAAGTGAAATAAGTCACACAGAAAAAGAAACATCATAAGATATCACTAATACACGGAATGTAAACTTGGCTACACAGGAACTGAATTACAAAACAGAATAGGGTCTCAAATGTAGAAAACCAACTTATGCTTGCTTAAGGGGAAAGGTGAGTTGGGGTGCTGCATAAAACCAGAGATTGAAATTAGCACAGATACCTTTCCATAAGCCAAATATGTAATAGACAAGAGCTACTGCTTGCTCAACGAAGTGGACTCAACACCCCATATTAAACGCCTAAGAATATACCTGACTAGTAAGAATCTTAAAACCTATGGATTTATACGTCTCCGAAAGAGAATCAAGCGTGTGTACAGCGGCATAAACGCAGCAGTGATAGGATTGGTGAGGTTCGGTGAGCAAATGCAGACCCTTTGAAGTCGTATTGCATGGTACCCATTCCATGGGTCTCAACTCTCCAGGTTTAAGGGATTCTTCCTTCAGCTAAAACATGCATGTGGAACCCAGAGGATGATCCACCGTGTGATCGGGAAACGTGTTCAAATGTGTCTCAGTTTTCGTCCCCTGGTACTCGGGTGCAACATTCCAGACGCTTTACTAACACTCTCCCCACTTGGAGAGTCAGTGCCTTTAACCTCCTGTTTGGCCCAGTTTGCAATTTCTGCGGAAAATGAACAGGAATAGGGAGAACCAATGAGAGACTAGCTGGAGGTGTCTGGACGGGTAAATTTAACTCTCATTTCCCACCAAGAAGAGGAATTAACCAAAGGCTCAGCGAGCCATGCCGGAACCACACTAGGGCCTGAAGCAATCCTGCGGTGTTGCGGCCAGCTCACAAGAAAGCGAGTTGAAGAAAGGAGCTCAGGGGCCCTGTAATTCACACACCTGCAGAGTTCTAAATGACAGCTATCGTCCAAAAATATATTGAAGTAAGGCTGCCAAGAGGACTTGAAAGCGGGGCAGAATTGCAGGAAACCGATTTCAGGAGGTAGACTGGAATTGCATGTAAAGCATAGGAAAAGAGGCAGAACGTCCACAATGATGCACTTGGCCAAAAAGGGCGTATGCGTTTTTTCCTGAATATATTCAGGAAAAAACGCATACGCCCTTTTTGTCCAACCAAGCAAGCTTGCAAAGGAAATCTGCACTACAATGAAGTCTCACTGCCCCCCGGTCAAAAGGGCCATCTGAAAAAAGTGTAAAATCCAGAAAGGCAGGACAGGCCATGGAGAACTGGGAGCCTTGTTATGCTGATGGGCGGGATGTAAATTGCCAACAGCCACTCTGGAGAAGTGTATGGTGTTTCCTGAAACATCTAAAAAACAAAGCAACAGAGCCTAGGGCACTTCCACTTATGGTCCTATAGCTTAGGGAAATTAAAATAAAGACACAGCTACCCCAAAGTTTGGGACAGCTCTGTTTACAAGAACCTCGTTTACGGTACAAGTTCAATATCGCAGAAAGCGAAAAATGGATAAAGAAGTTGTGGTACTTACGTACAATGCAATATCACTCAGCAATGAAATCTATGTCATCAGGCCAGTAGCAGCATAATGAGTGGATTCAGGTACGATGATTCTAAGTGAAATAAGTCACACAGAAAAAGAAACATCATAAGATATCACTAATACACGGAATGTAAACTTGGCTACACAGGAACTGAATTACAAAACAGAATAGGGTCTCAAATGTAGAAAACCAACTTATGCTTGCTTAAGGGGAAAGGTGAGTTGGGGTGCTGCATAAAACCAGAGATTGAAATTAGCAGATACCTTTCCATAAGCCAAATATGTAATAGACAAGAGCTACTGCTTGCTCAACGAAGTGGACTCAACACCCCATATTAAACGCCTAAGAATATACCTGACTAGTAAGAATCTTAAAACCTATGGATTTATATGTCTCCGAAAGAGAATCAAGCGTGTGTACACCGGCATAAACGCAGCAGTGATAGGATTGGTGAGGTTCGGTGAGCAAATGCAGACCCTTTGAAGTCGTATTGCATGGTACCCATTCCATGGGTGTCAACTCTCCAGGTTTAAGGGATTCTTCCTTCAGCTAAAACATGCATGTGGAACCCAGAGGATGATCCACCGTGTGATCGGGAAACGTGTTCAAGTGTGTCTCAGTTTTCGTCCCCTGGTACTCGGGTGCAACATTCCAGACGCTTTACTAACACTCTCCCCACTTGGAGAGTCAGTGCCTTTAACCTCCTGTTTGGCCCAGTTTGCAATTTCTGCGGAAAATGAACAGGAATAGGGAGAACCAATGAGAGACTAGCTGGAGGTGTCTGGACGGGTAAATTTAACTCTCATTTCCCACCAAGAAGAGGAATTAACCAAAGGCTCAGCGAGCCATGCCGGAACCACACTAGGGCCTGAAGCAATCCTGCGGTGTTGCGGCCAGCTCACAAGAAAGCGAGTTGAAGAAAGGAGCTCAGGGGCCCTGTAACTCACACACCTGCAGAGTTATAAATGACAGCTATAGTCCAAAAATATATTGAAGTAATGTTGCCAAGAGGACTTGAAAGCGGGGCAGAATTGCAGGAAACCGATTTCAGGAGGTAGACTGGAATTGCATGTAAAGGATAGGAAAAGAGGCAGAACGTCCACAATGATGCACTTGGCCAAAAAGGGCGTATGCGTTTTTTCCTGAATATATTCAGGAAAAAACGCATACGCACTTTTTGGCCAACCAAGCAAGCTTGCAAAGGAAATCTGCACTACAATGAAGTCTCACTGCCCCCCGGTCAAAAGGGCCATCTGAAAAAAGTGTAAAATCCAGAAAGGCAGGACAGGCCATGGAGAACTGGGAGCCTTCTTATGCTGATGGGCGGGATGTAAATTGCCAACAGCCACTCTGGAGAAGTGTATGGTGTTTCCTGAAACATCTAAAAAACAAAGCAACAGAGCCTAGGGCACTTCCACTTATGGTCCTATAGCTTAGGGAAATTAAAATAAAGACACAGCTACCCCAAAGTTTGGGACAGCTCTGTTTACAAGAACCTCGTTTACGGTACAAGTTCAATATCGCAGAAAGCAAAAAATGGATAAAGAAGTTGTGGTACTTACGTACAATGCAATATCACTCAGCAATGAAATCTATGTCATCAGGCCAGTAGCAGCATAATGAGTGGATTCAGGTACGATGATTCTAAGTGAAATAAGTCACACAGAAAAAGAAACATCATAAGATATCACTAATACACGGAATGTAAACTTGGCTACACAGGAACTGAATTACAAAACAGAATAGGGTCTCAAATGTAGAAAACCAACTTATGCTTGCTTAAGGGGAAAGGTGAGTTGGGGTGCTGCATAAAACCAGAGATTGAAATTAGCAGATACCTTTCCATAAGCCAAATATGTAATAGACAAGAGCTACTGCTTGCTCAACGAAGTGGACTCAACACCCCATATTAAACGCCTAAGAATATACCTGACTAGTAAGAATCTTAAAACCTATGGATTTATATGTCTCCGAAAGAGAATCAAGCGTGTGTACACCGGCATAAACGCAGCAGTGATAGGATTGGTGAGGTTCGGTGAGCAAATGCAGACCCTTTGAAGTCGTATTGCATGGTACCCATTCCATGGTTCTCAACTCTCCAGGTTTAAGGGATTCTTCCTTCAGCTAAAACATGCATGTGGAACCCAGAGGATGATCCACCGTGTGATCGGGAAACGTGTTCAAATGTGTCTCAGTTTTCGTCCCCTCGTACTCGGGTGCAACATTCCAGACGCTTTACTAACACTCTCCCCACTTGGAGAGTCAGTGCCTTTAACCTCCTGTTTGGCCCAGTTTGCAATTTCTGCGGAAAATGAACAGGAATAGGGAGAACCAATGAGAGACTAGCTGGAGGTGTCTGGACGGGTAAATTTAACTCTCATTTCCCACCAAGAAGAGGAATTAACCAAAGGCTCAGCGAGCCATGCCGGAACCATACTAGGGCCTGAAGCAATCCTGCGGTGTTGCGGCCAGCTCACAAGAAAGCGAGTTGAAGAAAGGAGCTCAGGGGCCCTGTAATTCACACACCTGCAGAGTTGTAAATGACAGCTATCGTCCAAAAATATATTGAAGTAAGGCTGCCAAGAGGACTTGAAAGTGGGGCAGAATTGCAGGAAACCGATTTCAGGAGGTAGACTGGAATTGCATGTAAAGCATAGGAAAAGAGGCAGAACGTCCACAATGATGCACTTGGCCAAAAAGGGCGTCTTCGTTTTTTCCTGAATATATTCAGGAAAAAACGCATACGCACTTTTTGGCCAACCAAGCAAGCTTGCAAAGGAAATCTGCACTACAATGAAGTCTCACTGCCCCCCGGTCAAAAGGGCCATCTGAAAAAAGTGTAAAATCCAGAAAGGCAGGACAGACCATGGAGAACTGGGAGCCTTGTTATGCTGATGGGCGTGATGTAAATTGCCAACAGCCACTCTGGAGAAGTGTATGGTGTTTCCTGAAACATCTAAAAAACAAAGCAACAGAGCCTAGGGCACTTCCACTTATGGTCCTATAGCTTAGGGAAATTAAAATAAAGACACAGACACCCCAAAGTTTGGGACAGCTCTGTTTACAAGAACCTCGTTTACGGTACAAGTTCAATATCGCAGAAAGCAAAAAATGGATAAAGAAGTTGTGGTACTTACGTACAATGCAATATCACTCAGCAATGAAATCTATGTCATCAGGCCAGTAGCAGCATAATGAGTGGATTCAGGTACGATGATTCTAAGTGAAATAAGTCACACAGAAAAAGAAACATCATAATATATCACTAATACACGGAATGTAAACTTGGCTACACAGGAACTGAATTACAAAACAGAATAGGGTCTCAAATGTAGAAAACCAACTTATGCTTGCTTAAGGGGAAAGGTGAGTTGTGGTGCTGCATAAAACCAGAGATTGAAATTAGCACAGATACTTTTCCATAAGCCAAATATGTAATAGACAAGAGCTACTGCTTGCTCAACGAAGTGGACTCAACACCCCATATTAAACGCCTAAGAATATACCTGACTAGTAAGAATCTTAAAACCTATGGATTTATATGTCTCCGAAAGAGAATCAAGCGTGTGTACAGCGGCATAAACGCAGCAGTGATAGGATTGGTGAGGTTCGGTGAGCAATGCAGACCCTTTGAAGTCGTATTGCATGGTACCCATTCCATGGGTCTCAACTCTCCAGGTTTAAGGGATTCTTCCTTCAGCTAAAACATGCATGTGGAACCCAGAGGATGATCCACCGTGTGATCGGGAAACGTGTTCAAATGTGTCTCAGTTTTCGTCCCCTGGTACTCGGGTGCAACATTCCAGACGCTTTACTAACACTCTCCCCACTTGGAGAGTCAGTGCCTTTAACCTCCTGTTTGGCCCAGTTGGCAATTTCTGCGGAAAATGAACAGGAATAGGGAGAACCAATGAGAGACTAGCTGGAGGTGTCTGGACGGGTAAATTTAACTCTCATTTCCCACCAAGAAGAGGAATTAACCAAAGGCTCAGCGAGCCATGCCGGAACCACACTAGGGCCTGAAGCAATCCTGCGGTGTTGCGGCCAGCTCACAAGAAAGCGAGTTGAAGAAAGGAGCTCAGGGGCCCTGTAATTCACACACCTGCAGAGTTGTAAATGACAGCTATCGTCCAAAAATATATTGAAGTAAGGCTGCCAAGAGGACTTGAAAGCGGGGCAGAATTGCAGGAAACCGATTTCAGGAGGTAGACTGGAATTGCATGTAAAGCATAGGAAAAGAGGCAGAACGTCCACAATGATGCACTTGGCCAAAAAGGGCGTATGCGTTTTTTCCTGAATATATTCAGGAAAAAACGCATACGCCCTTTTTGGCCAACCAAGCAAGCTTGCAAAGGAAATCTGCACTACAATGAAGTCTCACTGCCCCCCGGTCAAAAGGGCCATCTGAAAAAAGTGTAAAATCCAGAAAGGCAGGACAGACCATGGATGACTGGGAGCCTTGTTATGCTGATGGGCGTGATGCAAATTGCCAACAGCCACTCTGGAGAAGTGTATGATGTTTCCTGAAACATCTAAAAAACAAAGCAACAGAGCCTAGGGCACTTCCACTTATGGTCCTATAGCTTAGGGAAATTAAAATCAAAAAGACACAGCCACCCCAATGTTTGGGACGGCTCTGTTTACAAGAACCTTGTTTATGGTACAATTTCAATATCGCAGAAAGCGAAAAATGGATAAAGAAGTTGTGGTACTTACGTACAATGCAATATCACTCAGCAATGAAATCTATGTCATCAGGCCCATAGCAGAATAATGAGTGGATTTAGGTACGATGATTCTAAGTGAAATATGTCACACAGAAAAAGAAACATCATAAGATATCACTAATACACGGAATGTAAACATGGCTACACAGGAACTGAATTAAAAAACAGAATAGGGTCTCAAATGTAGAAAACCAACTTATGCTTGCTTAAGGGGAAAGGTGAGTTGGGGTGCTGCATAAAACCAGAGATTGAAATGAGCACAGATAAAGTTCCTTAAGCCAAATATGGAATAGACAAGAGCTACTCCTTGCTCAACGAAATGGACTCAACACCCCATATTAAACGCCTAAGAATGTACCTGACTAGTAAGTATCTTAAAACCTATGGATTGCTATGTCTCCGAAAGAGAATCAAGCATGTGTACAGGGGCATAAACGCAGCAGTGATAGGATTGGAGAGGTTCGGTGAGCAAATGAAGACCCTTTGAAGTCATATTGCATGGTACCCATTCCACGGGTTTCAACTACCCAGGTTTAAGGTATTCTTCCTTCAGCTAAAACATGCATGTGGAACCTAGAGTATGATCAACCATGTGATCGGGAAACGTGTTCAAATATGTCTCAGTTTTCGTCCCCTGGTACTCGGGTGCAACATTCCAGATGCTTTACTAAAACTCTCCCCACTTGGAGAGTCAGTGCCTTTAACCTCCTGTTTGGCCCAGTTGGCAATTTCTGCAGAAAAGGAACAGGAATAGGGAGAACCAATGAGAGACTAGCTGTAGGTGTCTGGACGGGCAAATTTAACTCTCATTTCCCACCAGGAAGAGGAATTAACCAAAGGCTCAGCGAGCCATGCCGGAACCACACTAGGGCCTGAAGCAATCCTGCGGTGTTGCGGCCAGCTCACAAGAAAGCGAGTTGAAGAAAGGAGCTCAGGGGCACTGTAATTCACAAACCTGCAGAGTTCTAAATGACAGCTATCGTCCAAAAATATATTGAAGTAAGGCTGCCAAGAGGACTTGAAAGCAGGGCAGAGGTGTAGGAAACCGATTTCAGGAGGTAGACTGGAATTGCATGTAAAGCATAGGAAAAGAGGCAGAACGTCCACAATGATGCACTTGGCCAAAAAGGGTGTATGGGTTTTTTCCTGAATATATTCAGGAAAAAACGCATACGCCCTTTTTGGCCAACCAAGCAAGCTTGCAAAGGAAATCTGCACTACAATGAAGTCTCACTGCCCCCCGGTCAAAAGGGCCATCTGAAAAAAGTGTAAAATCCAGAAAGGCAGGACAGGCCATGGAGAACTGGGAGCCTTGTTATGCTGATGGGCGTGATGCAAATTGCCAACAGCCACTCTGGAGAAGTGTATGATGTTTCCTGAAACATCTAAAAAACAAAGCAACAGAGCCTAGGGCACTTCCACTTATGGTCCTATAGCTTAGGGAAATTAAAATCAAAAAGACACAGCCACCCCAATGTTTGGGACGGCTCTGTTTACAAGAACCTTGTTTACGGTACAATTTCAATATCGCAGAAAGCGAAAAATGGATAAAGAAGTTGTGGTACTTACGTACAATGCAATATCACTCAGCAATGAAATCTATGTCATCAGGCCCATAGCAGAATAATGAGTGGATTTAGGTACGATGATTCTAAGTGAAATATGTCACACAGAAAAAGAAACATCATAAGATATCACTAATACACGGAATGTAAACATGGCTACACAGGAACTGAATTACAAAACAGAATAGGGTCTCAAATGTAGAAAACCAACTTATGCTTGCTTAAGGGGAAAGGTGAGTTGGGGTGCTGCATAAAACCAGAGATTGAAATTAGCACAGATACCTATCCATAAGCCAAATATGTAATAGACAAGAGCTACTGCTTGCTCAACGAAGTGGACTCAACACCCCATATTAAACGCCTAAGAATATACCTGACTAGTAAGAATCTTAAAACCTATGGATTTATATGTCTCCGAAAGAGAATCAAGTGTGTGTACAGCGGCATAAACGCAGCAGTGATAGGATTGGTGAGGTTCGGTGAGCAAATGCAGACCCTTTGAAGTCATATTGCATGGTACCCATTCCATGGTTCTCAACTCTCCAGGTTTAAGGGATTCTTCCTTCAGCTAAAACATGCATGTGGAACCCAGAGTATGATCCACCGTGTGATCGGGAAACGTGTTCAAATATGTCTCAGTTTTAGTCCCCTCGTACTCGGGTGCAACATTCCAGACGCTTTACTAACACTCTCCCCACTTGGAGAGTCAGTGCCTTTAACCTCCTGTTTGGCCCAGTTGGCAATTTCTGCGGAAAATGAACAGGAATAGGGAGAACCAATGAGAGACTAGCTGGAGGTGTCTGCCCGGGTAAATTTAACTCTCATTTCCCACCAAGAAGAGGAATTAACCAAAGGCTCAGCGAGCCATGCCGGAACCACACTAGGGCCTGAAGCAATCCTGCGGTGTTGCGGCCAGCTCACAAGAAAGCGAGTTGAAGAAAGGAGCTCAGGGGCCCTGTAATTCACACACCTGCAGAGTTGTAAATGACAGCTATCGTCCAAAAATATATTGAAGTAAGGCTGCCAAGAGGACTTGAAAGCGGGGCAGAATTGCAGGAAACCGATTTCAGGAGGTAGACTGGAATTGCATGTAAAGCATAGGAAAAGAGGCAGAACGTCCACAATGATGCACTTGGCCAAAAAGGGCGTATGCGTTTTTTCCTGAATATATTCAGGAAAAAACGCATACGCCCTTTTTGGCCAACCAAGCAAGCTTGCAAAGGAAATCTGCACTACAATGAAGTCTCACTGCCCCCCGGTCAAAAGGGCCATCTGAAAAAAGTGTAAAATCCAGAAAGGCAGGACAGGCCATGGAGAACTGGGAGCCTTGTTATGCTGATGGGCGGGATGTAAATTGCCAACAGCCACTCTGGAGAAGTGTATGGTGTTTCCTGAAACATCTAAAAAAAAAAGCAACAGAGCCTAGGGCACTTCCACTTATGGTCCTATAGCTTAGGGAAATTAAAATAAAGACACAGCTACCCCAAAGTTTGGGACAGCTCTGTTTACAAGAACCTCGTTTACGGTACAAGTTCAATATCGCAGAAAGCAAAAAATGGATAAAGAAGTTGTGGTACTTACGTACAATGCAATATCACTCAGCAATGAAATCTATGTCATCAGGCCAGTAGCAGCATAATGAGTGGATTCAGGTACGATGATTCTAAGTGAAATAAGTCACACAGAAAAAGAAACATCATAAGATATCACTAATACACGGAATGTAAACTTGGCTACACAGGAACTGAATTACAAAACAGAATAGGGTCTCAAATGTAGAAAACCAACTTATGCTTGCTTAAGGGGAAAGGTGAGTTGGGGTGCTGCATAAAACCAGAGATTGAAATTAGCACAGATACCTTTCCATAAGCCAAATATGTAATAGACAAGAGCTACTGCTTGCTCAACGAAGTGGACTCAACACCCCATATTAAACGCCTAAGAATATACCTGACTAGTAAGAATCTTAAAACCTATGGATTTATATGTCTCCGAAAGAGAATCAAGCGTGTGTACAGCGGCATAAACGCAGCAGTGATAGGATTGGTGAGGTTCGGTGAGCAAATGCAGACCCTTTGAAGTCGTATTGCATGGTACCCATTCCATGGGTGTCAACTCTCCAGGTTTAAGGGATTCTTCCTTCAGCTAAAACATGCATGTGGAACCCAGAGTATGATCCACCGTGTGATCGGGAAACGTGTTCAAATGTGTCTCAGTTTTCGTCCCCTCGTACTCGGGTGCAACATTCCAGACGCTTTACTAACACTCTCCCCACTTGGAGAGTCAGTGCCTTTAACCTCCTGTTTGGCCCAGTTGGCAATTTCTGCGGAAAATGAACAGGAATAGGGAGAACCAATGAGAGACTAGCTGGAGGTGTCTGGACGGGCAAATTTAACTCTCATTTCCCAACAGGAAGAGGAATTAACCAAAGGCTCAGCGAGCCATGCCGGAACCACACTAGGGCCTGAAGCAATCCTGCGGTGTTGCGGCCAGCTCACAAGAAAGCGAGTTGAAGAAAGGAGCTCAGGGGCCCTGTAATTCACACACCTGCAGAGTTCTAAATGACAGCTATCGTCCAAAAATATATTGAAGTAAGGCTGCCAAGAGGACTTGAAAGCGGGGCAGAATTGCAGGAAACCGATTTCAGGAGGTAGACTGGAATTGCATGTAAAGCATAGGAAAAGAGGCAGAACGTCCACAATGATGCACTTGGCCAAAAAGGGCGTATGCGTTTTTTCCTGAATATATTCAGGAAAAAACGCATACGCCCTTTTTGGCCAACCAAGCAAGCTTGCAAAGGAAATCTGCACTACAATGAAGTCTCACTGCCCCCCGGTCAAAAGGGCCATCTGAAAAAAGTGTAAAATCCAGAAAGGCAGGACAGGCCATGGAGAACTGGGAGCCTTCTTATGCTGATGGGCGTGATGTAAATTGCCAACAGCCACTCTGGAGAAGTATATGGTGTTTCCTGAAAACATCTAAGAAACAAAGCAACAGAGCCTAGGGCACTTCCACTTATGGTCCTATAGCTTAGGGAAATTAAAATCAAAAAGACACAGCAACCCCAAAGTTTGGGACGGCTCTGTTTACAAGAACCTCATTTACGGTACAAGTTCAATATCACAGAAAGCGAAAAATGGATAAAGAATTTGTGGTACTTACGTACAATGCAGTATCACTCAGCAATGAAATCTATGTCATCAGGCCCGTAGCAGCATAATGAGTGGATTCAGGTACGATGATTCTAACTGAAATAAGTCACACAGAAAAAGAAACATCACAAGATATCACTAATACACGGAATGTAAACTTGGCTACACAGGAACTGAATTCCAAAACAGAACAGGGTCTCAAATTTAGAAAACCAACTTATGCTTGCTTAAGGGGAAAGGTGAGTTGGGGTGCTGCATAAAACCAGAGATTGAAATGAGCACAGATAAAGTTCCTTAAGCCAAATATGGAATAGACAAGAGCTACTCCTTGCTCAACGAAATGGACTCAACACCCCATATTAAACGCCTAAGAATGTACCTGACTAGTAAGAATCTTAAAACCTATGGATTGCTATGTCTCCGAAAGAGAATCAAGCATGTGTACAGGGGCATAAACGCAGCAGTGATAGGATTGGAGAGGTTCGGTGAGCAAATGAAGACCCTTTGAAGTCATATTGCCTGGTACCCATTCCACGGGTTTCAACTACCCAGGTTTAAGGTATTCTTCCTTCAGCTAAAACATGCATGTGGAACCTAGAGTATGATCAACCATGTGATCGGGAAACGTGTTCAAATATGTCTCAGTTTTCGTCCCCTGGTACTCGGGTGCAACATTCCAGATGCTTTACTAAAACTCTCCCCACTTGGAGAGTCAGTGCCTTTAACCTCCTGTTTGGCCCAGTTTGCAATTTCTGCGGAAAATGAACAGGAATAGGGAGAACCAATGAGAGACTAGCTGTAGGTGTCTGGACGGGCAAATTTAACTCTCATTTCCCACCAGGAAGAGGAATTAACCAAAGGCTCAGCGAGCCATGCCGGAACCACACTAGGGCCTGAAGCAATCCTGCGGTGTTGCGGCCAGCTCACAAGAAAGCGAGTTGAAGAAAGGAGCTCAGGGGCACTGTAATTCACAAACCTGCAGAGTTCTAAATGACAGCTATCGTCCAAAAATATATTGAAGTAAGGCTGCCAAGAGGACTTGAAAGCAGGGCAGAGTTGTAGGAAACCGATTTCAGGAGGTAGACTGGAATTGCATGTAAAGCATAGGAAAAGAGGCAGAACGTCCACAATGATGCACTTGGCCAAAAAGGGTGTATGGGTTTTTTCCTGAATATATTCAGGAAAAAACGCATACGCCCTTTTTGGCCAACCAAGCAAGCTTGCAAAGGAAATCTGCACTACAATGAAGTCTCACTGCCCCCCGGTCAAAAGGGCCATCTGAAAAAAGTGTAAAATCCAGAAAGGCAGGACAGGCCATGGAGAACTGGGAGCCTTGTTATGCTGATGGGCATGATGTAAATTGCCAACAGCCACTCTGGAGAAGTGTATGGTGTTTCCTGAAACATCTAAAAAACAAAGCAACAGAGCCTAGGGCACTTCCACTTATGGTCCTATAGCTTAGGGAAATTAAAATCAAAAAGACACAGCCACCCCAATGTTTGGGACGGCTCTGTTTACAAGAACCTTGTTTACGGTACAATTTCAATATCGCAGAAAGCGAAAAATGGATAAAGAAGTTGTGGTACTTACGTACAATGCAATATCACTCAGCAATGAAATCTATGTCATCAGGCCCATAGCAGAATAATGAGTGGATTTAGGTACGATGATTCTAAGTGAAATATGTCACACAGAAAAAGAAACATCATAAGATATCACTAATACACGGAATGTAAACATGGCTACACAGGAACTGAATTACAAAACAGAATAGGGTCTCAAATGTAGAAAACCAACTTATGCTTGCTTAAGGGGAAAGGTGAGTTGGGGTGCTGCATAAAACCAGAGATTGAAATTAGCACAGATACCTATCCATAAGCCAAATATGTAATAGACAAGAGCTACTGCTTGCTCAACGAAGTGGACTCAACACCCCATATTAAACGCCTAAGAATATACCTGACTAGTAAGAATCTTAAAACCTATGGATTTATATGTCTCCGAAAGAGAATCAAGTGTGTGTACAGCGGCATAAACGCAGCAGTGATAGGATTGGTGAGGTTCGGTGAGCAAATGCAGACCCTTTGAAGTCATATTGCATGGTACCCATTCCATGGTTCTCAACTCTCCAGGTTTAAGGGATTCTTCCTTCAGCTAAAACATGCATGTGGAACCCAGAGTATGATCCACCGTGTGATCGGGAAACGTGTTCAAATATGTCTCAGTTTTAGTCCCCTCGTACTCGGGTGCAACATTCCAGACGCTTTACTAACACTCTCCCCACTTGGAGAGTCAGTGCCTTTAACCTCCTGTTTGGCCCAGTTTGCAATTTCTGCGGAAAATGAACAGGAATAGGGAGAACCAATGAGAGACTAGCTGGAGGTGTCTGCCCGGGTAAATTTAACTCTCATTTCCCACCAAGAAGAGGAATTAACCAAAGGCTCAGCGAGCCATGCCGGAACCACACTAGGGCCTGAAGCAATCCTGCGGTGTTGCGGCCAGCTCACAAGAAAGCGAGTTGAAGAAAGGAGCTCAGGGGCCCTGTAATTCACACACCTGCAGAGTTGTAAATGACAGCTATCGTCCAAAAATATATTGAAGTAAGGCTGCCAAGAGGACTTGAAAGCGGGGCAGAATTGCAGGAAACCGATTTCAGGAGGTAGACTGGAATTGCATGTAAAGCATAGGAAAAGAGGCAGAACGTCCACAATGATGCACTTGGCCAAAAAGGGCGTATGCGTTTTTTCCTGAATATATTCAGGAAAAAACGCATACGCCCTTTTTGTCCAACCAAGCAAGCTTGCAAAGGAAATCTGCACTACAATGAAGTCTCACTGCCCCCCGGTCAAAAGGGCCATCTGAAAAAAGTGTAAAATCCAGAAAGGCAGGACAGGCCATGGAGAACTGGGAGCCTTGTTATGCTGATGGGCGGGATGTAAATTGCCAACAGCCACTCTGGAGAAGTGTATGGTGTTTCCTGAAACATCTAAAAAACAAAGCAACAGAGCCTAGGGCACTTCCACTTATGGTCCTATAGCTTAGGGAAATTAAAATAAAGACACAGCCACCCCAAAGTTTGGGACAGCTCTGTTTACAAGAACCTCGTTTACGGTACAAGTTCAATATCACAGAAAGCAAAAAATGGATAAAGAAGTTGTGGTACTTACGTACAATGCAATATCACTCAGCAATGAAATCTATGTCATCAGGCCCGTAGCAGCATAATGAGTGGATTCAGGTACGATGATTCTAAGTGAAATAAGTCACACAGAAAAAGAAACATCATAAGATATCACTAATACACGGAATGTAAACTTGGCTACACAGGAACTGAATTACAAAACAGAATAGGGTCTCAAATGTAGAAAACCAACTTATGCTTGCTTAAGGGGAAAGGTGAGTTGGGGTGCTGCATAAAACCAGAGATTGAAATTAGCACAGATAACTTTCCATAAGCCAAATATGTAATAGACAAGAGCTACTGCTTGCTCAACGAAGTGGACTCAACACCCCATATTAAACGCCTAAGAATATACCTGACTAGTAAGAATCTTAAAACCTATGGATTTATATGTCTCCGAAAGAGAATCAAGCGTGTGTACAGCGGCATAAACGCAGCAGTGATAGGATTGGTGAGGTTCGGTGAGCAAATGCAGACCCTTTGAAGTCGTATTGCATGGTACCCATTCCATGGGTGTCAACTCTCCAGGTTTAAGGGATTCTTCCTTCAGCTAAAACATGCATGTGGTACCCAGAGGATGATCCACCGTGTGATCGGGAAACGTGTTCAAATGTGTCTCAGTTTTCGTCCCCTCGTACTCGGGTGCAACATTCCAGACGCTTTTCTAACACTCTCCCCACTTGGAGAGTCAGTGCCTTTAACCTCCTGTTTGGCCCAGTTGGCAATTTCTGCGGAAAATGAACAGGAATAGGGAGAACCAATGAGAGACTAGCTGGAGGTGTCTGGACGGGCAAATTTAACTCTCATTTCTCAACAGGAAGAGGAATTAACCAAAGGCTCAGCGAGCCATGTCGGAACCACACTAGGGCCTGAAGCAATCCTGCGGTGTTGCAGCCAGCTCACAAGAAAGCGAGTTGAAGAAAGGAGCTCAGGGGCCCTGTAATTCACACACCTGCAGAGTTATAAATGACAGCTATCGTCCAAAAATATATTGAAGTAAGGTTGCCAAGAGGACTTGAAAGCGGGGCAGAATTGCAGGAAACCGATTTCAGGAGGTAGACTGGAATTGCATGTAAAGCATAGGAAAAGAGGCAGAACGTCCACAATGATGCACTTGGCCAAAAAGGGCGTATGCGTTTTTTCCTGAATATATTCAGGAAAAAACGCATACGCCCTTTTTGGCCAACCAAGCAAGCTTGCAAAGGAAATCTGCACTACAATGAAGTCTCACTGCCCCCCGGTCAAAAGGGCCATCTAAAAAAAGGGTAAAATCCAGAAAGGCAGGACAGACCATGGAGAACTGGGAGCCTTCTTATGCTGATGGGCGTGATGTAAATTGCCAACAGCCACTCTGGAGAAGTATATGGTGTTTCCTGAAACATCTAAGAAACAAAGCAACAGAGCCTAGGGTACTTCCACTTATGGTCCTATAGCTTAGGGAAATTAAAATAAAGACACAGCCACCCCAAAGTTTGGGACAGCTCTGTTTACAAGAACCTCGTTTACGGTACAAGTTCAATATCGCAGAAAGCAAAAAATGGATAAAGAAGTTGTGGTCCTTACGTACAATGCAATATCACTCAGCAATGAAATCTATGTCATCAGGCCAGTAGCAGCATAATGAGTGGATTCAGGTACGATGATTCTAAGTGAAATAAGTCACACAGAAAAAGAAGCATCATAAGATATCACTAATACACGGAATGTAAACTTGGCTACACAGGAACTGAATTACAAAACAGAATAGGGTCTCAAATGTAGAAAACCAACTTATGCTTGCTTAAGGGGAAAGGTGAGTTGGGGTGCTGCATAAAACCAGAGATTGAAATTAGCACAGATACCTTTCCATAAGCCAAATACGTAATAGACAAGAGCTACTGCTTGCTCCACGAAGTGGACTCAACACCCCATATTAAACGCCTAAGAATATACCTGACTAGTAAGAATCTTAAAACCTATGGATTGATATGTCTCCGAAAGAGAATCAACCGTGTGTACAGCGGCATAAACGCAGCAGTGATAGGAATGGTGAGGTTTGGTGAGCAAATGCAGACCCTTTGAATTCATATTGCATGGTACCCATTCCATGGGTCTCAACTCTCCAGGTTTAAGGTATTCTTCCTTCAGCTAAAACATGCATGTGGAACCCAGAGTATGATCCACCGTGTGATCGGGAAACGTGTTCAAATGTGTCTCAGTTTTCGTCCCCTGGTACTCGGGTGCAACATTCCAGACGCTTTACTAACACTCTCCCCACTTGGAGAGTCAGTGCCTTTAACCTCCTGTTTGGCCCAGTTGGCAATTTCTGCGGAAAATGAACAGGAATAGGGAGAACCAATGAGAGACTAGCTGGAGGTGTCTGGACGGGTAAATTTAACTCTCATTTCCCACCAAGAAGAGGAATTAACCAAAGGCTCAGCGAGCCATGCCGGAACCACACTAGGGCCTGAAGCAATCCTGCGGTGTTGCGGCCAGCTCACAAGAAAGCCAGTTGAAAAAAGGAGCTCAGGGGCCCCGTAACTCACACACCTGCAGAGTTATAAATGACAGCTATAGTCCAAAAATATATTGAAGTAATGTTGCCAAGAGGACTTGAAAGCGGGGCAGAATTGCAGGAAACCGATTTCAGGAGTTAGACTGGAATTGCATGTAAAGCATAGGAAAAGAGGCAGAACGTCCACAATGATGCACTTGGCCAAAAAGGGCGTATGCGTTTTTTCCTGAATATATTCAGGAAAAAAACGCATACGCCCTTTTTGGCCAACCAAGCAAGCTTGCAAAGGAAATCTGCACTACAATGAAGTCTCACTGCCCCCCGGTCAAAAGGGCCATCTGAAAAAAGTGTAAAATCCAGAAAGGCAGGACAGGCCATGGAGAACTGGGAGCCTTGTTATGCTGATGGGCGGGATGTAAATTGCCAACAGCCACTCTGGAGAAGTGTATGGTGTTTCCTGAAACATCTAAAAAACAAAGCAACAGAGCCTAGGGCACTTCCACTTATGGTCCTATAGCTTAGGGAAATTAAAATAAAGACACAGCCACCCCAAAGTTTGGGACAGCTCTGTTTACAAGAACCTCGTTTACGGTACAAGTTCAATATCGCAGAAAGCAAAAAATGGATAAAGAAGTTGTGGTACTTACGTACAATGCAATATCACTCAGCAATGAAATCTATGTCATCAGGCCAGTAGCAGCATAATGAGTGGATTCAGGTACGATGATTCTAAGTGAAATAAGTCACACAGAAAAAGAAACATCATAAGATATCACTAATACACGGAATGTAAACTTGGCTACACAGGAACTGAATTACAAAACAGAATAGGGTCTCAAATGTAGAAAACCAACTTATGCTTGCTTAAGGGGAAAGGTGAGTTGTGGTGCTGCATAAAACCAGAGATTGAAATTAGCACAGATACCTTTCCATAAGCCAAATATGTAATAGACAAGAGCTACTGCTTGCTCAACGAAGTGGACTCAACACCCCATATTAAACGCCTAAGAATATACCTGACTAGTAAGAATCTTAAAACCTATGGATTTATATGTCTCCGAAAGAGAATCAAGCGTGTGTACACCGGCATAAACGCAGCAGTGATAGGATTGGTGAGGTTCGGTGAGCAAATGCAGACCCTTTGAAGTCGTATTGCATGGTACCCATTCCATGGGTCTCAACTCTCCAGGTTTAAGGGATTCTTCCTTCAGCTAAAACATGCATGTGGAACCCAGAGGATGATCCACCGTGTGATCGGGAAACGTGTTCAAATGTGTCTCAGTTTTCGTCCCCTGGTACTCGGGTGCAACATTCCAGACGCTTTACTAACACTCTCCCCACTTGGAGAGTCAGTGCGTTTAACCTCCTGTTTTGCCCAGTTGGCAATTTCTGCGGAAAATGAACAGGAATAGGGAGAACCAATGAGAGACTAGCTGGAGGTGTCTGGACGGGTAAATTTAACTCTCATTTCCCACCAAGAAGAGGAATTAACCAAAGGCTCAGCGAGCCATGCCGGAACCACACTAGGGCCTGAAGCAATCCTGCGGTGTTGCGGCCAGCTCACAAGAAAGCGAGTTGAAGAAAGGAGCTCAAGGGCCCTGTAATTCACACACCTGCAGAGTTGTAAATGACAGCTATCGTCCAAAAATATATTGAAGTAAGGCTGCCAAGAGGACATGAAAGCGGGGCAGAATTGCAGGAAACCGATTTCAGGAGGTAGACTGGAATTCCATGTAAAGCATAGGAAAAGAGGCAGAACGTCCACAATGATGCACTTGGCCAAAAAGGGCGTATGCGTTTTTTCCTGAATATATTCAGGAAAAAACGCATACGCCCTTTTTGGCCAACCAAGCAAGCTTGCAAAGGAAATCTGCACTACAATGAAGTCTCACTGCCCCCCGGTCAAAAGGGCCATCTGAAAAAAGTGTAAAATCCAGAAAGGCAGGACAGGCCATGGAGAACTGGGAGCCTTGTTATGCTGATGGGCGGGATGTAAATTGCCAACAGCCACTCTGGAGAAGTGTATGCTGTTTCCTGAAACATCTAAAAAACAAAGCAACAGAGCCTAGGGCACTTCCACTTATGGTCCTATAGCTTAGGGAAATTAAAATCAAAAAGACACAGCAACCCCAAAGTTTGGGACGGCTCTGTTTACAAGAACCTCGTTTACGGTACAAGTTCAATATCACAGAAAGCGAAAAATGGATAAAGAAGTTGTGGTACTTACGTACAATGCAGTATCACTCAGCAATGAAATCTATGTCATCAGGCCCGTAGCAGCATAATGAGTGGATTCAGGTACGATGATTCTAACTGAAATAAGTCACACAGAAAAAGAAACATCACAAGATATCACTAATACACGGAATGTAAACTTGGCTACACAGGAACTGAATTCCAAAACAGAACAGGGTCTCAAATTTAGAAAACCAACTTATGCTTGCTTAAGGGGAAAGGTGAGTTGGGGTGCTGCATAAAACCAGAGATTGAAATGAGCACAGATAAAGTTCCTTAAGCCAAATATGGAATAGACAAGAGCTACTCCTTGCTCAACGAAATGGACTCAACACCCCATATTAAACGCCTAAGAATGTACCTGACTAGTAAGTATCTTAAAACCTATGGATTGCTATGTCTCCGAAAGAGAATCAAGCATGTGTACAGGGGCATAAACGCAGCAGTGATAGGATTGGAGAGGTTCGGTGAGCAAATGAAGACCCTTTGAAGTCATATTGCATGGTACCCATTCCACGGGTTTCAACTACCCAGGTTTAAGGTATTCTTCCTTCAGCTAAAACATGCATGTGGAACCTAGAGTATGATCAACCATGTGATCGGGAAACGTGTTCAAATATGTCTCAGTTTTCGTCCCCTGGTACTCGGGTGCAACATTCCAGACGCTTTACTAAAACTCTCCCCACTTGGAGAGTCAGTGCCTTTAACCTCCTGTTTGGCCCAGTTTGCAATTTCTGCAGAAAAGGAACAGGAATAGGGAGAACCAATGAGAGACTAGCTGTAGGTGTCTGGACGGGCAAATTTAACTCTCATTTCCCACCAGGAAGAGGAATTAACCAAAGGCTCAGCGAGCCATGCCGGAACCACACTAGGGCCTGAAGCAATCCTGCGGTGTTGCGGCCAGCTCACAAGAAAGCGAGTTGAAGAAAGGAGCTCAGGGGCACTGTAATTCACAAACCTGCAGAGTTCTAAATGACAGCTATCGTCCAAAAATATATTGAAGTAAGGCTGCCAAGAGGACTTGAAAGCAGGGCAGAGTTGTAGGAAACCGATTTCAGGAGGTAGACTGGAATTGCATGTAAAGCATAGGAAAAGAGGCAGAACGTCCACAATGATGCACTTGGCCAAAAAGGGTGTATGGGTTTTTTCCTGAATATATTCAGGAAAAAACGCATACGCCCTTTTTGGCCAACCAAGCAAGCTTGCAAAGGAAATCTGCACTACAATGAAGTCTCACTGCCCCCCGGTCAAAAGGGCCATCTGAAAAAAGTGTAAAATCCAGAAAGGCAGGACAGGCCATGGAGAACTGGGAGCCTTGTTATGCTGATGGGAATGATGTAAATTGCCAACAGCCACTCTGGAGAAGTGTATGGTGTTTCCTGAAACATCTAAAAAACAAAGCAACAGAGCCTAGGGCACTTCCACTTATGGTCCTATAGCTTAGGGAAATTAAAATCAAAAAGACACAGCAACCCCAAAGTTTGGGACGGCTCTGTTTACAAGAACCTCGTTTACGGTACAAGTTCAATATCGCAGAAAGCGAAAAATGGATAAAGAAGTTGTGGTACTAACGTACAATGCAATATCACTAAGCAATGAAATCTCTTTCATAAGGCCCATAGCAGCATAATGAGTGGATTCAGGTACGATGATTCTAAGTGAAATATGTCACACAGAAAAAGAAACATCATAAGATATCACTAATACACGGAATGTAAACTTGGCTACACAGGAACTGAATTACAAAACAGAATAGGGTCTCAAATGTAGAAAATCAACTTATGCTTGCTTAAGGGGAAAGGTGAGTTGGGGTGCTGCATAAAACCAGAGATTGAAATTAGCACAGATACCTATCCATAAGCCAAATATATAATAGACAAGAGCTACTGCTTGCTCAACGAAGTGGACTCAACACCCCATATTAAACGCCTAAGAATATACCTGACTAGTAAGAATCTTAAAACCTATGGATTTATATGTCTCCGAAAGAGAATCAAGCGTGTGTACAGTGGCATAAACGCAGCAGTGATAGGATTGGTGAGGTTCAGTGAGCAAATGCAGACCCTTTGAAGTCATATTGCATGGTACCCATTCCATGGTTCTCAACTCTCCAGGTTTAAGGGATTCTTCCTTCAGCTAAAACATGCATGTGGAACCCAGAGTATGATCCACCGTGTGATCGGGAAACGTGTTCAAATATGTCTCACGTTTTGTCCCCTGGTACTCGGGTGCAACATTCCAGACGCTTTACTAACACTCTCCCCACTTGGAGAGTCAGTGCCTTTAACCTCCTGTTTGGCCCAGTTGGCAATTTCTGCGGAAAATGAACAGGAATAGGGAGAACCAATGAGAGACTAGCTGGAGGTGTCTGGACGGGTAAATTTAACTCTCATTTCCCACCAAGAAGAGGAATTAACCAAAGGCTCAGCGAGCCAAGCCGGAACCACACTAGGGCCTGAAGCAATCCTGCGGTGTTGCGGCCAGCTCACAAGAAAGCGAGTTGAAGAAAGGAGCTTAGGGGCCCTGTAATTCACACACCTGCAGAGTTCTAAATGACAGCTGTCGTCCAAAAATATATTGAAGTAAGGCTGCCAAGAGGACTTGAAAGCGGGGCAGAATTGCAGGAAACCGATTTCAGGAGGTAGACTGGAATTGCATGTAAAGCATAGGAAAAGAGGCAGAACGTCCACAATGATGCACTTGGCCAAAAAGTTCGTATGCGTTTTTTCCTGAATATATTCAGGAAAAAACGCATACGCCCTTTTTGGCCAACCAAGCAAGCTTGCAAAGGAAATCTGCACTACAATGAAGTCTCACTGCCCCCCGGTCAAAAGGGACATCTGAAAAAAGTGTAAAATCCAGAAAGGCAGGACAGGCCATGGAGAACTGGGAGCCTTGTTATGCTGATGGGCGGGATGTAAATTGCCAACAGCCACTCTGGAGAAGTGTATGGTGTTTCCTGAAACATCTAAAAAACAAAGCAACACAGCCAAGGGCACTTGCACTTATGGTCCTATAGCTTAGGGAAATTAAAATTAAAAAGACACAGCCACCCCAAAGTTTGGGACGGCTCTGTTTACAAGAACCTCGTTTCCGGTACAAGTTCAATATCGCAGAAAGCGAAAAATGGATAAAGAAGTTGTGGTACTAACGTACAATGCAATATCACTCAGCAATGAAATCTCTTTCATCAGGCTCATAGCAGCATAATGAGTGGATTCAGGTACGATGATTCTAAGTGAAATACGTCACACAGAAAAAGAAACATCATAAGATATCACTAATACACGGAATGTAAACTTGGCTACACAGGAACTGAATTACAAAACAGAATAGGGTCTCAAATGTAGAAAACCAACTTATGCTTGCTTAAGGGGAAAGGTGAGTTGGGGTGCTGCATAAAACCAGAGATTGAAATTAGCACAGATACCTTTCCATAAGCCAAATATGTAATAGACAAGAGCTACTGCTTGCTCAACGAAGTGGACTCAACACCCCATATTAAACGCCTAAGAATATACCTGACTAGTAAGAATCTTAAAACCTATGTATTTATATGTCTCCGAAAGAGAATCAAGCATGTGTACAGCAGCATAAACGCAGCAGTGATAGGATTGGTGAGGTTCGGTGAGCAAATGCAGACCCTTTGAAGTCATATTGCATGGTACCCATTCCATGGTTCTCAACTCTCCAGGTTTAAGGGATTCTTCCTTCAGCTAAAACATGCATGTGGAACCCAGAGTATGATCCACCGTGTGATCGCGAAACGTGTTCAAATGTGTCTCAGTTTTCGTCCCCTGGTACTCGGGTGCAACATTCCAGACGCTTTACTAACACTCTCCCCACTTGGAGAGTCAGTGCCTTTAACCTCCTGTTTGGCCCAGTTTGCAATTTCTGCGGAAAATGAACAGGAATAGGGAGAACCAATGAGAGACTACCTGGAGGTGTCTGGACGGGTAAATTTAACTCTCATTTCCCACCAAGAAGAGGAATTAACCAAAGGCTCAGCGAGCCATGCCGGAACCACACTAGGGCCTGAAGCAATCCTGCGGTGTTGCGGCCAGCTCACAAGAAAGCGAGTTGAAGAAAGGAGCTCAGGGGCCCTGTATTTCACACACCTGCAGAGTTCTAAATGACAGCTATTGTCCAAAAATATACTGAAGTAAGGCTGCCAAGAGGACTTGAAAGCGGGGCAGAATTGCAGGAAACCGATTTCAGGAGGTAGACTGGAATTGCATGTAAAGCATAGGAAAAGAGGCAGAACGTCCACAATGATGCACTTGGCCAAAAAGGGAGTATGCGTTTTTTCCTGAATATATTCAGGAAAAAACGCATACGCACTTTTTGGCCAAACAAGCAAGCTTGCAAAGGAAATCTGCACTACAATGAAGTCTCACTGCCCCCCGGTCAAAAGGGCCATCTGAAAAAAGTGTAAAATCCAGAAAGGCAGGACAGGCCATGGAGAACTGGGAGCCTTCTTATGCTGATGGGCGGGATGTAAATTGCCAACAGCCACTCTGGAGAAGTGTATGGTGTTTTCTGAAACATCTAAAAAACAAAGCAACAGAGCCTAGGGCACTTCCACTTATGGTCCTATAGCTTAGGGAAATTAAAATCAAAAAGACACAGCCACCCCAAAGTTTGGGACGGCTCTGTTTACAAGAAGCTCGTTTATGGTACAAGTTCAATATCGCAGAAAGCGAAAAATGGATAAAGAAGTTGTGGTACTTTGGTACAATGCAATATCACTCAACAATGAAATCTATGTCATCAGGCCAGTAGCAGCATAATGAGTGGATTCAGGTACGATGATTCTAAGTGAAATAAGTCACACAGAAAAGAAACATCATAAGATATCACTAATACACGGAATGTAAACTTGGCTACACAGGAACTGAATTACAAAACAGAATAGGGTCTCAAATGTAGAAAACCAACTTATGCTTGCTTAAGGGGAAAGGTGAGTTGGGGTGCTGCATAAAACCAGAGATTGAAATTAGCACAGATACCTTTCCATAAGCCAAATATGTAATAGACAAGAGCTACTGCTTGCTCAACGAAGTGGACTCAACACCCCATATTAAACGCCTAAGAATATACCTGACTAGTAAGAATCTTGAAACCTATGGATTTATATGTTTTCGAAAGAGAAGGAAGTGTGTGTACAGTGGCATAAACGCAGCAGAGAAAGGGTTGGTGATGTTCGGTGAGCAAATGCAGACCCTTTGAAGTCATATTGCATGGTACCCATTCCATGGGTCTCAACTCTCCAGGTTTAAGGGATTCTTCCTTCAGCTAAAACATGCATGTGGAACCCAGAGGATGATCCACCGTGTGATCGGGAAACGTGTTCAAATATGTCTCAGTTTTCATCCCCTGGTACTCGGGTGCAACATTCCAGACGCTTTACTAACACTCTCCCCACTTGGAGAGTCAGTGCCTTTAACCTCCTGTTTGGCCCAGTTTGCAATTTCTGCGGAAAATGAACAGGAATAGGGAGAACCAATGAGAGACTAGCTGGAGGTGTCTGGACGGGTAAATTTAACTCTCATTTCCCACCAAGAAGAGGAATTAACCAAAGGCTCAGCGAGCCATGCCGGAACCACACTAGGGCCTGAAGCAATCCTGCGGTGTTGCGGCCAGCTCACAAGAAAGCGAGTTGAAGAAAGGAGCTCAGGGGCCCTGTAATTCACACACCTGCAGAGTTGTAAATGACAGCTATCGTCCAAAAATATATTGAAGTAAGGCTGCCAAGAGGACTTGAAAGCGGGGCAGAATTGCAGGAAACCGATTTCAGGAGGTAGACTGGAATTGCATGTAAAGCATAGGAAAAGAGGCAGAACGTCCACAATGATGCACTTGGCCAAAAAGGGCGTATGCGTTTTTTCCTGAATATATTCAGGAAAAAACACATACGCCCTTTTTGGCCAACCAAGAAAGCTTGCAAAGGAAACCTGCACTACAATGAAGTCTCACTGCCCCCCGGTCAAAAGGGCCATCTGAAAAAAGTGTGAAATCCAGAAAGGCAGGACAGGCCATGGAGAACTGGGAGCCTTCTTATGCTGATGGGCGGGATGTAAATTGCCAACAGCCACTCTGGAGAAGTGTATGGTGTTTCCTGAAACATCTAAAAAACAAAGCAACAGAGCCTAGGGCACTTCCACTTATGGTCCTATAGATTAGGGAAATTAAAATCAAAAAGACACAGCCACCCCAAAGTTTGGGACGGCTCTGTTTACAAGAAGCTCGTTTATGGTACAAGTTCAATATCGCAGAAAGCGAAAAATGGATAAAGAAGTTGTGGTACTTTGGTACAATGCAATATCACTCAACAATGAAATCTATGTCATCAGGCCAGTAGCAGCATAATGAGTGGATTCAGGTACGATGATTCTAAGTGAAATAAGTCACACAGAAAAAGAAACATCATAATATATCACTAATACACGGAATGTAAGCTTGGCTACACAGGAACTGAATTACAAAACAGAACAGGGTCTCAAATGTAGAAAACCAACTTATGCTTGCTTAAGGGGAAAGGTGAGTTGGGGTGCTGCAGAAAACCAGAGATTGAAATTAACACAGATACCTTTCCATAAGACAAATATGTAATAGACAAGAGCTACTCCTTGCTCAACGAAGCGGACTCAACACCCCATATTAAACGCCTAAATATATACCTGACTAGTAAGAATCTTAAAACCTATGGATTTATATGTCTCCAAAAGAGAATCAAGCATGTGTACAGCGGCATAAAGGCAGCAGTGAAAGGATTGGTGAGGTTCGGTGAGCAAATGAAGACAGTTTGTAGTCATATTGCATGGTACCCATTCCATGGTTCTCAACTCTCCAGGTTTAAGGGATTCTTCCTTCAGCTAAAACATGCATGTGGAACCCAGAGTATAATCCACCGTGTGATCGGGAAACGTGTTCAAATGTGTCTCAGTTTTCGTCCCCTGGTACTCGGGTGCAACATTCCAGACGCTTTACTAAAACTCTCCCCACTTGGAGAGTCAGTGCCTTTAACCTCCTGTTTGGCCCAGTTTACAATTTCTGCAGAAAAAGAACAGGAATAGGGAGAACCAATGAGAGACTAACTGGAGGTGTCTGGACGGGCAAATTTAACTCTCATTTCCCACCAGGAAGAGGAATTAACCAAAGGCTCAGCGAGCCATGCCAGAACCACACTAGGGCCTGAAGCAATCCTGCGGTGTTGCGGCCAGCTCACAAGAAAGCGAGTTGAAGAAAGGAGCTCAGGGGCCCTGTAATTCACACACCTGCAGAGTTCTAAATGACAGCTATCGTCCAAAAATATATTGAAGTAAGGCTGCCAAGAGGACTTGAAAGCGGGGCAGAATTGCAGGAAACCGATTTCAGGAGGTAGACTGGAATTGCATGTAAAGCATAGGAAAAGAGGCAGAACGTCCACAATGATGCACTTGGCCAAAAAGGGCGTATGCGTTTTTTCCTGAATATATTCAGGAAAAAACGCATACGCTCTTTTTGGCCACCCAAGCAAGCTTGCAAAGAAATCTGCACTACAATGAAGTCTCACTGCCCCCCGGTCAAAAGGGCCATCTGAAAAAAGTGTAAAATCCAGAAAGGCAGGACAGGCCATGGAGAACTGGGAGCCTTGTTATGCTGATGGGGAGGATGTAAATTGCCAACAGCCACTCTGGAGAAGTGTATGGTGGTTCCTGAAATATCTAAAAAACAAAGCAACACAGCCTAGGGCTCTTCCACTTATGGTCCTATAGCTTAGGGAAATTAAAATCAAAAAACACAGCCACCCCAATGTTTGGGAGGGCTCTGTTTACAAGAACCTCGTTTACGGTACAAGTTCAATATCGCAGAAGGCGAAAAATGGATAAAGAAGTTTTGGTACTTACGTACAACGGAATATCACTCAGCAATGAAATGTATGTCATCAGGCCAGTAGCAGCATAATGAGTGTATTCAGGTACGATGATTCTAAGTGAAATAAGTCACACAGAAAAGGAAACATCATAAGATATCACTAATACACAGAATGTAAACTTCTCTACATAGGAACTGAATTACAAAACAGAATAGGGTCTCAAATGTAGAAAACCAACTTATGCTTGCTTAAGGGGAAAGGTGAGTTGGGGTGCTGCATAAAACCAGAGATTGAAATTAGCACAGATACCTTTCCATAAGCCAAATATGTAATAGACAAGAGCTACTCCTTGCTCAACGAAGTGGACACAACACCCCATATTAAACGCCTAAGAATATGCCTGACTAGTAAGAATCTTAAAACCTATGGATATATTTGTCTCCGAAAGAGAATCAAGCGTGTGTACAGCGGCATAAACGCAGCAGTGATAGGACTGGTGAGGTTCGGTGAGCAAATGCAGACCCTTTGAAGTCATATTGCATGGTACCCATTCCATGGTTCTCAACTCTCCAGGTTTAAGGGATTCTTCCTTCAGCTAAAACATGCATGTGGAACCCAGAGGATAATCCACCGTGTGATCGGGAAACGTGTTCCAATGTGTCTCAGTTTTCGTCCCCTGGTACTCGGGTGCAACATTCCAGACGCTTTACTAACACTCTCCCCACTTGGAGAGTCAGTGCCTTTAACCTCCTGTTTGGCCCAGTTTGCAATTTCTGCAGAAAAGGAACAGGAATAGGGAGAACCAATGAGAGACTAGCTGGAGGAGTCTGGACGGGCAAATTTAACTCTCATTTCCCACCAGGAAGAGGAATTAACCAAAGGCTCAGCGAGCAATACCGGAACCACACTAGGGCCTGAAGCAATCATGCAGTGTTGCGGCCAGCTCACAAGAAAGCGAGTTGAAGAAAGGAGCTCAGGGGCCCTGTAATTCACACACCTGCAGAGTTCTAAATGACAGCTATCGTCCAAAAATATATTGAAGTAAGGCTGCCAAGAGGACTTTAAAGCGGGGAGAATTGCAGGAAACCGATTTCAGGAGGTAGACTGGAATTGCATGTAAAGCATAGGAAAAGAGGCAGAACGTCCACAATGATGCACTTAGCCAAATAGGGCGTATGCGTTTTTTCCTGAATATATTCAGGAAAAAACGCATACGCCCTTTTTGGCCAACCAAGCAAGCTTGCAAAGGAAATCTGCACTACAATGAAGTCTCACTGCCCCCCGGTCAAAAGGGCATTCTGAAAAAAGTGTAAAATCTAGAAAGGCAGGACAGGCCATGAAGAACTGGGAGCCTTCTTATGCTGATGGGCGGGATGTAAATTGCCAACAGCCACTCTGGAGAAGTGTATGGTGTTTCCTGAAACATCTAAAAAACAAAGCAACAGAGCCTAGGGCACTTCCACTTATGGTCCTATAGATTAGGGAAATTAAAATCAAAAAGACACAGCCACCCCAAAGTTTGGGACGGCTCTGTTTACAAGAACCTAGTTTACGGTACAAGTTCAATATCGCAGAAAGCGAAAAATGGATAAAGAAGTTGTGGTACTTACGTACAATGCAATATCACTCAGCAATGAAATCTATGTCATCAGGCCAGTAGCAGCATAATGAGTGGATTCAGGTACGATGATTCTAAGTGAAATAAGTCACACAGAAAAAGAAACATCATAAGATATCACTAATACACGGAATGTAAACTTGGCTACACAGGAACTGAATTACAAAACAGAATAGGGTCTCAAATGTAGAAAACCAACTTATACTTGCTTAAGGGGAAAGGTGAGTTGGGGTGCTGCATAAAACCAGAGATTGAAATTAACACAGATACCTTTCCATAAGCCAAATATGTAATAGACAAGAGCTACTGCTTGCTCAACGAAGTGGACTCAACACCCCATATTAAACGCCTAAGAATATACCTGACTAGTAAGAATCTTAAAACCTATGGATTTATATGTCTCCGAAAGAGAATCAAGCGTGTGTACAGCGGCATAAATGCAGCAGTGATAGGTGTGGTGAGGTTCGGTGAGCAAATGCAGACCCTTTGAAGTCACATTGCATGGTACCCATTCCATGGTTCTCAACTCTCCAGGTTTAAGGGATTCTTCCTTCAGCTAAAACATGCATGTGGAACCCAGAGTATGATCCACTGTGTGATCGGGAAACGTGTTCAAATGTGTCTCAGTTTTCGTCCCCTGGTACTCGGGTGCAACATTCCAGACGCTTTACTAACACTCTCCCCACTTGGAGAGTCAGTGCCTTTAAACTCCTGTTTGGCCCAGTTTGCAATTTCTGCGGAAAATGAACAGGAATAGGGAGAACCAATGAGAGACTAGCTGGAGGAGTCTGGACGGGCAAATTTAACTCTCATTTCCCACCAGGAAGAGGAATTAACCAAAGGCTCAGTGAGCCATGCCGGAACCACACTAGGGCCTGAAGCAATCCTGCGGTGTTGCGGCCAGCTCACAAAAAAGCGAGTTGAAGAAAGGAGCTCAGGGGCCCTGTAATTCACACACCTGCAGAGTTATAAATGACAGCTATCATCCAAAAATATACTGAAGTAAGGCTGCCAAGAGGACTTGAAAGCGGGGCAGAATTGCAGGAAACCGATTTCAGGAGGTAGACTGGAATTGCATGTAAAGCATAGGAAAAGAGGCAGAACGTCCACAATGATGCACTTGGCCAAAAAGGGCGTATGCGTTTTTTCCTGAATATATTCAGGAAAAAACGCATACGCCCTTTTTGGCCAACCAAGCAAGATTGCAAAGGAAATCTGCACTACAATGAAGTCTCACTGCCCCCCGGTCAAAAGGGCTATCTGAAGAAAGTGTAAAATCCAGAAAGGCAGGACAGGCCATGGAGAACTGGGAGCCTTGTTATGCTGATGGGCGTGATGTAAATTGCCAACAGCCACTCTGCAGTAGTGTATGGTGTTTCCTGAAACATCTAAAAAACAAAGCACCAGAGCCTAGGGCACTTCCACTTATGTTCCTATAGCTTAGGGAAATTAAAATCAAAAAGACACAGCCACCCCAAAGTTTGAGAGGGCTCTGTTTACATGAACCTCGTTTACGGTACAAGTTCAATATCGCAGAAAGCGAAAAATGGATAAAGAAGTTGTGGTACTTATGTACAATGCAATATCACTCAGCAATGAAATCTATGTCATCAGGCCAGTAGCAGCATAATGAGTGGATTCAGGTACGATGATTCTAAGTGAAATAAGTCACACAGAAAAAGAAACATCGTAAGATATCACTAATACACGGAATGTAAGCTTGGCTACACAGGAACTGAATTACAAAACAGAATAGGGTCTCAAATGTAGAAAACCAACTTATGCTTGCTTAAGGGGAAAGGTGAGTTGGGGTGCTGCATAAAACCAGAGATTGAAATTAGCACAGATACCTTTCCATAAGCCAAATATGTAATAGACAAGAGCTACTGCTTGCTCAACGAAGTGGACTCAACACCCCATATTAAACGCCTAAGAATATACCTGACTAGTAAGAATCTTAAAACCTATGGATTTATATGTCTCCGAAAGAGAATCAAGCATGTGTACAGCAGCATAAACGCAGCAGTGATAGGATTGGTGAGGTTCGGTGAGCAAATGCAGACCCTTTGAAGTCATATTGCATGGTACCCATTCCATGGGTCTCAACTCTCCAGGTTTAAGGGATTCTTCCTTCAGCTAAAACATGCATGTGGAACCCAGAGGATGATCCACCGTGTGATCGGGAAACGTGTTCAAATGTGTCTCAGTTTTCGTCCCCTGGTACTCGGGTGCAACATTCCAGACGCTTTACTAACACTCTACCCACTTGGAGAGTCAGTGCCTTTAACCTCCTGTTTGGCCCAGTTTGCAATTTCTGCGGAAAATGAACAGGAATAGGGAGAACCAATGAGAGACTAGCTGGAGGTGTCTGGACGGGTAAATTTAACTCTCATTTCCCACCAAGAAGAGGAATTAACCAAAGGCTCAGCGAGCCATGCCGGAACCACACTAGGGCCTGAAGCAATCCTGCGGTGTTGCGGCCAGCTCACAAGAAAGCGAGTTGAAGAAAGGAGCTCAGGGGCCCTGTAATTCACAAAACTGCAGAGTTCTAAATGACAGCTATCGTCCAAAAATATATTGAAGTAAGGCTGCCAAGAGGACTTGAAAGCGGGGCAGAATTGCAGGAAACCGATTTCAGGAGGTAGACTGGAATTGCATGTAAAGCATAGGAAAAGAGGCAGAACGTCCACAATGATGCACTTGGCCAAAAAGGGCGTATGCGTTTTTCCCTGAATATATTCAGGAAAAAAACGCATACGCACTTTTTGGCCAACCAAGCAAGCTTGCAAAGGAAATCTGCACTACAATGAAGTCTCACTGCCCCCCGGTCAAAAGGGCCATCTGAAAAAAGTGTAAAATCCAGAAAGGCAGGACAGGCCATGGAGAACTGGGAGCCTTGTTATGCTGATGGGCGGGATGTAAATTGCCAACAGCCACTCTGGAGAAGTGTATGGTGTTTCCTGAAACATCTAAAAAAAAAAGCAACAGAGCCTAGGGTACTTCCACTTATGGTCCTATAGCTTAGGGAAATTAAAATAAAGACACAGCCACCCCAAAGTTTGGGACAGCTCTGTTTACAAGAACCTCGTTTACGGTACAAGTTCAATATCGCAGAAAGCAAAAAATGGATAAAGAAGTTGTGGTCCTTACGTACAATGCAATATCACTCAGCAATGAAATCTATGTCATCAGGCCAGTAGCAGCATAATGAGTGGATTCAGGTACGATGATTCTAAGTGAAATAAGTCACACAGAAAAAGAAGCATCATAAGATATCACTAATACATGGAAGGTAAACTTGGCTACACAGGAACTGAATTACAAAACAGAATAGGGTCTCAAATGTAGAAAACCAACTTATGCTTGCTTAAGGGGAAAGGTGAGTTGGGGTGCTGCATAAAACCAGAGATTGAAATTAGCACAGATACCTTTCCATAAGCCAAATATGTAATAGACAAGAGCTACTGCTTGCTCAACGAAGTGGACTCAACACCCCATATTAAACGCCTAAGAATATACCTGACTAGTAAGAATCTTAAAACCTATGGATTGATATGTCTCCGAAAGAGAATCAAGCGTGTGTACAGCGGCATAAACGCAGCAGTGATAGGATTGGTGAGGTTCGGTGAGCAAATGCAGACCCTTTGAAGTCGTATTGCATGGTACCCATTCCATGGGTGTCAACTCTCCAGGTTTAAGGGATTCTTCCTTCAGCTAAAACATGCATGTGGAACCCAGAGGATGATCCACCGTGTGATCGGGAAACGTGTTCAAATGTTTCTCAGTTTTCGTCCCCTGGTACTCGGGTGCAACATTCCAGACGCTTTACTAACACTCTCCCCACTTGGAGAGTCAGTGCCTTTAACCTCCTGTTTGGCCCAGTTTGCAATTTCTGCGGAAAATGAACAGGAATAGGGAGAACCAATGAGAGACTAGCTGGAGGTGTCTGGACGGGTAAATTTAATTCTCATTTCCCACCAAGAAGAGGAATTAACCAAAGGCTCAGCGAGCCATGCCGGAACCACACTAGGGCCTGAAGCAATCCTGCGGTGTTGCGGCCAGCTCACAAGAAAGCGAGTTGAAGAAAGGAGCTCAGGGGCCCTGTAATTCACACACCTGCAGAGTTGTAAATGACAGCTATCGTCCAAAAATATATTGAAGTAAGGCTGCCAAGAGGACTTGAAAGCGGGGCAGAATTGCAGGAAACCGATTTCAGGAGGTAGACTGGAATTGCATGTAAAGCATAGGAAAAGAGGCAGAACGTCCACAATGATGCACTTGGCCAAAAAGGGCGTATGCGTTTTTTCCTGAATATATTCAGGAAAAAAACGCATACGCCCTTTTTGGACAACCAAGCAAGCTTGCAAAGGAAATCTGCACTACAATGAAGTCTCACTGCCCCCCGGTCAAAAGGGCCATCTGAAAAAAGTGTAAAATCCAGAAAGGCAGGACAGGCCATGGAGAACTGGGAGCCTTGTTATGCTGATGGGCGTGATGTAAATTGCAAACAGCCACTCTGGAGAAGTGTACGGTGTTTCCTGAAACATCTAAAAAACAAAGCAACAGAGCCTAGGGCACTTCCACTTATGGTCCTATAGCTTAGGGAAATTAAAATAAAGACACAGCCACCCCAAAGTTTGGGACAGCTCTGTTTACAAAAACCTCATTTACGGTACAAGTTCAATATCGCAGAAAGCAAAAAATGGATAAAGAAGTTGTGGTACTTACGTACAATGCAATATCACTCAGCAATGAAATCTATGTCATCAGGCCAGTAGCAGCATAATGAGTGGATTCAGGTACGATGATTCTAAGTGAAATAAGTCACACAGAAAAAGAAACATCATAAGATATCACTAATACACGGAATGTAAACTTGGCTACACAGGAACTGAATTACAAAACAGAATAGGGTCTCAAATGTAGAAAACCAACTTATGCTTGCTTAAGGGGAAAGGTGAGTTGGGGTGCTGCATAAAACCAGAGATTGAAATTAGCACAGATACCTTTCCATAAGCCAAATATGTAATAGACAAGAGCTACTGCTTGCTCAACGAAGTGGACTCAACACCCCATATTAAACGCCTAAGAATATACCTGACTAGTAAGAATCTTAAAACCTATGGATTTATATGTCTCTGAAAGAGAATCAAGCGTGTGTACAGCGGCATAAACGCAGCAGTGATAGGATTGGTGAGGTTCGGTGAGCAAATGCAGACCCTTTGAAGTCGTATTGCATGGTACCCATTCCATGGGTGTCAACTCTCCAGGTTTAAGGGATTCTTCCTTCAGCTAAAACATGCATGTGGAACCCAGAGGATGATCCACCGTGTGATCGGGAAACGTGTTCAAATGTGTCTCAGTTTTCGTCCCCTGGTACTCGGGTGCAACATTCCAGACGCTTTACTAACACTCTCCCCACTTGGAGAGTCAGTGCCTTTAACCTCCTGTTTGGCCCAGTTTGCAATTTCTGCGGAAAATGAACAGGAATAGGGAGAACCAATGAGAGACTAGCTGGAGGTGTCTGGACGGGTAAATTTAATTCTCATTTCCCACCAAGAAGAGGAATTAACCAAAGGCTCAGCGAGCCATGCCGGAACCACACTAGGGCCTGAAGCAATCCTGCGGTGTTGCGGCCAGCTCACAAGAAAGCGAGTTGAAGAAAGGAGCTCAGGGGCCCTGTAATTCACACACCTGCAGAGTTGTAAATGACAGCTATCGTCCAAAAATATATTGAAGTAAGGCTGCCAAGAGGACTTGAAAGCGGGGCAGAATTGCAGGAAACCGATTTCAGGAGGTAGACTGGAATTGCATGTAAAGCATAGGAAAAGAGGCAGAACGTCCACAATGATGCACTTGGCCAAAAAGGGCGTATGCGTTTTTTCCTGAATATATTCAGGAAAAAAACGCATACGCACTTTTTGGACAACCAAGCAAGCTTGCAAAGGAAATCTGCACTACAATGAAGTCTCACTGCCCCCCGGTCAAAAGGGCCATCTGAAAAAAGTGTAAAATCCAGAAAGGCAGGACAGGCCATGGAGAACTGGGAGCCTTGTTATGCTGATGGGCGTGATGTAAATTGCAAACAGCCACTCTGGAGAAGTGTACGGTGTTTCCTGAAACATCTAAAAAACAAAGCAACAGAGCCTAGGGCACTTCCACTTATGGTCCTATAGCTTAGGGAAATTAAAATAAAGACACAGCCACCCCAAAGTTTGGGACAGCTCTGTTTACAAAAACCTCATTTACGGTACAAGTTCAATATCGCAGAAAGCAAAAAATGGATAAAGAAGTTGTGGTACTTACGTACAATGCAATATCACTCAGCAATGAAATCTATGTCATCAGGCCAGTAGCAGCATAATGAGTGGATTCAGGTACGATGATTCTAAGTGAAATAAGTCACACAGAAAAAGAAACATCATAAGATATCACTAATACACGGAATGTAAACTTGGCTACACAGGAACTGAATTACAAAACAGAATAGGGTCTCAAATGTAGAAAACCAACTTATGCTTGCTTAAGGGGAAAGGTGAGTTGGGGTGCTGCATAAAACCAGAGATTGAAATTAGCACAGATACCTTTCCATAAGCCAAATATGTAATAGACAAGAGCTACTGCTTGCTCAACGAAGTGGACTCAACACCCCATATTAAACGCCTAAGAATATACCTGACTAGTAAGAATCTTAAAACCTATGGATTTATATGTCTCTGAAAGAGAATCAAGCGTGTGTACAGCGGCATAAACGCAGCAGTGATAGGATTGGTGAGGTTCGGTGAGCAAATGCAGACCCTTTGAAGTCGTATTGCATGGTACCCATTCCATGGGTGTCAACTCTCCAGGTTTAAGGGATTCTTCCTTCAGCTAAAACATGCATGTGGAACCCAGAGGATGATCCACCGTGTGATCGGGAAACGTGTTCAAATGTGTCTCAGTTTTCGTCCCCTGGTACTCGGGTGCAACATTCCAGACGCTTTACTAACACTCTCCCCACTTGGAGAGTCAGTGCCTTTAACCTCCTGTTTGGCCCAGTTTGCAATTTCTGCGGAAAATGAACAGGAATAGGGAGAACCAATGAGAGACTAGCTGGAGGTGTCTGGACGGGTAAATTTAATTCTCATTTCCCACCAAGAAGAGGAATTAACCAAAGGCTCAGCGAGCCATGCCGGAACCACACTAGGGCCTGAAGCAATCCTGCGGTGTTGCGGCCAGCTCACAAGAAAGCGAGTTGAAGAAAGGAGCTCAGGGGCCCTGTAATTCACACACCTGCAGAGTTGTAAATGACAGCTATCGTCCAAAAATATATTGAAGTAAGGCTGCCAAGAGGACTTGAAAGCGGGGCAGAATTGCAGGAAACCGATTTCAGGAGGTAGACTGGAATTGCATGTAAAGCATAGGAAAAGAGGCAGAACGTCCACAATGATGCACTTGGCCAAAAAGGGTGTATGCGTTTTTTCCTGAATATATTCAGGAAAAAAACGCATACGCCCTTTTTGGACAACCAAGCAAGCTTGCAAAGGAAATCTGCACTACAATGAAGTCTCACTGCCCCCCGGTCAAAAGGGCCATCTGAAAAAAGTGTAAAATCCAGAAAGGCAGGACAGGCCATGGAGAACTGGGAGCCTTGTTATGCTGATGGGCGTGATGTAAATTGCCAACAGCCACTCTGGAGAAGTGTACGGTGTTTCCTGAAACATCTAAAAAACAAAGCAACAGAGCCTAGGGCACTTCCACTTATGGTCCTATAGCTTAGGGAAATTAAAATAAAGACACAGCCACCCCAAAGTTTGGGACAGCTCTGTTTACAAAAACCTCATTTACGGTACAAGTTCAATATCGCAGAAAGCAAAAAATGGATAAAGAAGTTGTGGTACTTACGTACAATGCAATATCACTCAGCAATGAAATCTATGTCATCAGGCCAGTAGCAGCATAATGAGTGGATTCAGGTACGATGATTCTAAGTGAAATAAGTCACACAGAAAAAGAAACATCATAAGATATCACTAATACACGGAATGTAAACTTGGCTACACAGGAACTGAATTACAAAACAGAATAGGGTCTCAAATGTAGAAAACCAACTTATGCTTGCTTAAGGGGAAAGGTGAGTTGTGGTGCTGCATAAAACCAGAGATTGAAATTACCACAGATACGTTTCCATAAGCCAAATATGTAATAGACAAGAGCTACTGCTTGCTCAACGAAGTGGACTCAACACCCCATATTAAACGCCTAAGAATATACCTGACTAGTAAGAATCTTAAAACCTATGGATTGATATGTCTCCGAAAGAGAATCAAGCGTGTGTACACCGGCATAAACGCAGCAGTGATAGGATTGGTGAGGTTCGGTGAGCAATGCAGACCCTTTGAAGTCGTATTGCATGGTACCCATTCCATGGGTCTCAACTCTCCAGGTTTAAGGGATTCTTCCTTCAGCTAAAACATGCATGTGGAACCCAGAGGATGATCCACCGTGTGATCGGGAAACGTGTTCAAATGTGTCTCAGTTTTCGTCCCCTGGTACTCGGGTGCAACATTCCAGACGCTTTACTAACACTCTCCCCACTTGGAGAGTCAGTGCCTTTAACCTCCTGTTTGGCCCAGTTGGCAATTTCTGCGGAAAATGAACAGGAATAGGGAGAACCAATGAGAGACTAGCTGGAGGTGTCTGGACGGGCAAATTTAACTCTCATTTCCCACCAGGAAGAGGAATTAACCAAAGGCTCAGCGAGCCATGCCGGAACCACACTAGGGCCTGAAGCAATCCTGCGGTGTTGCGGCCAGCTCACAAGAAAGCGAGTTGAAGAAAGGAGCTCAGGGGCCCTGTAATTCACACACCTGCAGAGTTATAAATGACAGCTATCGTCCAAAAATGTATTGAAGTAAGGTTGCCAAGAGGACTTGAAAGCGGGGCAGAATTGCAGGAAACCGATTTCAGGAGGTAGACTGGAATTGCATGTAAAGCATAGGAAAAGAGGCAGAACGTCCACAATGATGCACTTGGCCAAAAAGGGCGTATGCGTTTTTTCCTGAATATATTCAGGAAAAAGCGTATACGCCCTTTTTGGCCAACCAAGCAAGCTTGCAAAGGAAATCTGCACTACAATGAAGTCTCACTGCCCCCCGGTCAAAAGGGCCATCTGAAAAAAGTGTAAAATCCAGAAAGGCAGGACAGGCCATGGAGAACTGGGAGCCTTGTTATGCTGATGGGCGTGATGTAAATTGCCAACAGCCACTCTGGAGAAGTGTATGGTGTTTCCTGAAACATCTAAAAAACAAAGCAACAGAGCCTAGGGCACTTCCACTTATGGTCCTATAGCTTAGGGAAATTAAAATCAAAAAGACACAGCCACCCCAAATTTTGGGACGGCTCTGTTTACAAGAACCTCGTTTACGGTACAAGTTCAATATCGCAGAAAGCGAAAAATGGATAAAGAAGATGTGGTACTAACGTACAATGCAATATCACTCAGCAATGAAATCTCTTTCATAAGGCCCATAGCAGCATAATGAGTGGATTCAGGTACGATGATTCTAAGTGAAATATGTCACACAGAAAAAGAAACATCATAAGATATCACTAATACACGGAATGTAAACTTGGCTACAGAGGAACTGAATTACAAAACAGAATAGGGTCTCAAATGTAGAAAACCAACTTCTGCTTGCTTAAGGGGAAAGGTGAGTTGGGGTGCTGCATAAAACCAGAGATTGAAATTAGCACAGATACCTTTCCATAAGCCAAATATGTAATAGACAAGAGCTACTGCTTGCTCAACGAAGTGGACTCAACACCCCATATTAAACGCCTAAGAAAATACTTGACTAGTAAGAATCTTAAAACCTATGGATTTATATGTCTCCGAAAGAGAATCAAGCGTGTGTACAGCTGCATAAACGCAGCAGTGATACGATTGGTGAGGTTCGGTGAGCACATGCAGACCCTTTGAAGTCATATTGCATGGTACCCATTCCATGGGTCTCAACTCTCCAGGTTTAAAGGATTCTTCCTTCAGCTAAAACATGCATGTGGAACCCAGAGGATGATCCACCGTGTGATCGGGAAACGTGTTCAAATGTGTCTCAGTTTTCGTCCCCTGGTACTCGGGTGCAACATTCCAGACGCTTTACTAACACTCTCCCCACTTGGTGAGTCAGTGCCTTTAACCTCCTGTTTGGCCCAGTTTGCAATTTCTGCGGAAAATGAACAGGAATAGGGAGAACCAATGAGAGACTAACTGGAGGTGTCTGGACGGGTAAATTTAACTCTCATTTCCCACCAAGAAGAGGAATTAACCAAAGGCTCAGCGAGCCATGCCGGAACCACACGAGGGCCTGAAGCAATCCTGCGGTGTTGCGGCCAGCTCACAAGAAAGCGAGTTGAAGAAAGGAGCTCAGGGGCCCTGTAATTCACACACCTGCAGAGTTGTAAATGACAGCTATCGTCCAAAAATATATTGAAGTAAGGCTGCCAAGAGGACTTGAAAGCGGGGCAGAATTGCAGGAAACCGATTTCAGGAGGTAGACTGGAATTGCATGTAAAGCATAGGAAAAGAGGCAGAACGTCCACAATGATGCACTTGGCCAAAAAGGGCGTATGCGTTTTTTCCTGAATATATTCATGAAAAAACGCATACGCCCTTTTTGGCCAACCAAGAAAGCTTGCAAAGGAAATCTGCACTACAATGAAGTCTCACTGCCCCCCGGTCAAAAGGGCCATCTGAAAAAAGTGTAAAATCCAGAAAGGCAGGACAGACCATGGAGAACTGGGAGCCTTGTTATGCTGATGGGCGTGATGCAAATTGCCAACAGCCACTCTGGAGAAGTGTATGGTGTTTCCTGAAACATCTAAAAAACAAAGCAACAGAGCCTAGGGCACTTCCACTTATGGTCCTATAGCTTAGGGAAATTAAAATCAAAAAGACACATCAACTCAATGTTTGGGACGGCTCTGTTTACAAGAACATTGTTTTCGGTACAAGTTCAATATCGCAGAAAGCGAAAAATGGATAAAGAAGTTGTGGTACTTACGTACAATGCAATATCACTCAGCAATGAAATCTATGTCATCAGGCCCATAGCAGAATAATGAGTGGATTTAGGTACGATGATTGTAAGTGAAATATGTCACACAGAAAAAGAAACATCATAAGATATCACTAATACACGGAATGTAAACTTGACTACACAGGAACTGAATTACAAAACAGAATAGGGTCTCAAATGTAGAAAACCAACTTATGCTTGCTTAAGGGGAAAGGTGAGTTGGGGTGCTGCATAAAACCAGAGATTGAAATTAGCACAGATACCTATCCATAAGCCAAATATGTAATAGACAAGAGCTACTGCTTGCTCAACGAAGTGGACTCAACACCCCATATTAAACGCCTAAGAATATACCTGACTAGTAAGAATCTTAAAACCTATAGATTTATATGTCTCCGAAAGAGAAGGAAGTGTGTGTACAGTGGCATAAACGCAGCAGAGAAAGGGTTGGTGATGTTCGGTGAGCAAATGCAGACCCTTTGAAGTCATATTGCATGGTACCCATTCCATGGGTCTCAACTCTCCAGGTTTAAGGGATTCTTCCTTCAGCTAAAACATGCATGTGGAACCCAGAGGATGATCCACCGTGTGATCGGGAAACGTGTTCAAATATGTCTCAGTTTTCGTCCCCTGGTACTCGGGTGCAACATTCCAGACGCTTTACTAACACTCTCCCCACTTGGAGAGTCAGTGCCTTTAACCTCCTGTTTGGCCCAGTTTGCAATTTCTGCGGAAAATGAACAGGAATAGGGAGAACCAATGAGAGACTAGCTGGAGGTGTCTGCCCGGGTAAATTTAACTCTCATTTCCCACCAAGAAGAGGAATTAACCAAAGGCTCAGCGAGCCATGCCGGAACCACACTAGGGCCTGAAGCAATCCTGCGGTGTTGCGGCCAGCTCACAAGAAAGCGAGTTGAAAAAAGGAGCTCAGGGGCCCAGTAATTCACACACCTGCAGAGTTCTAAATGACAGCTATCGTCCAAAAATATATTGAAGTAAGGCTGCCAAGAGGACTTGAAAGCGGGGCAGAATTGCAGGAAACCGATTTCAGGAGGTAGACTGGAATTGCATGTAAAGCATAGGAAAAGAGGCAGAACGTCCACAATGATGCACTTGGCCAAAAAGGGCGTATGCGTTTTTTCCTGAATATATTCAGGAAAAAACACATACGCCCTTTTTGGCCAACCAAGCAAGCTTGCAAAGGAAATCTGCACTACAATGAAGTCTCACTGCCCCCCGGTCAAAAGGGCCATCTGAAAAAAGTGTAAAATCCAGAAAGGCAGGACAGGCCATGGAGAACTGGGAGCCTTCTTATGCTGATGGGCGGGATGTAAATTGCCAACAGCCACTCTGGAGAAGTGTATGGTGTTTCCTGAAACATCTAAAAAACAAAGCAACAGAGCCTAGGGCACTTCCACTTATGGTCCTATAGCTTAGGGAAATTAAAATCAAAAAGACACAGCCACCCCAAAGTTTGGGACGGCTCTGTTTACAAGAAGCTCGTTTATAGTACAAGTTCAATATCGCAGAAAGCGAAAAATGGATAAAGAAGTTGTGGTACTTTGGTACAATGCAATATCACTCAACAATGAAATCTATGTCATCAGGCCAGTAGCAGCATAGTGAGTGGATTCAGGTACGATGATTCTAAGTGAAATAAGTCACACAGAAAAAGAAACATCATAAGATATCACTAATACACGGAATGTAAGCTTGGCTACACAGGAACTGAATTACAAAACAGAATAGGGTCTCAAATGTAGAAAACTAACTTATGCTTGCTTAAGGGGAAAGGTGAGTTGGGGTGCTGCAGAAAACCAGAGATTGAAATTAACACAGATACCTTTCCATAAGACAAATATGTAATAGACAAGAGCTACTGCTTGCTCAAGGAAGTGGACTCAACACCCCATATTAAACGCCTAAGAATATACCTGACTAGTAAGAATCTTAAAACCTATGGATTTATATGTCTCCGAAAGAGAATCAAGCGTGTGTACAGCGGCATAAATGCAGCAGTGATAGGTGTGGTGAGGTTCGGTGAGCAAATGCAGACCCTTTGAAGTCGTATTGCATGGTACCCATTCCATGGGTGTCAACTCTCCAGGTTTAAGGGATTCTTCCTTCAGCTAAAACATGCATGTGGAACCCAGAGTATGATCCACCGTGTGATCGGGAAACGTGTTCTAATGTGTCTCAGTGTTCGTCCCCTGGTACTCGGGTGCAACATTCCAGACGCTTTACTAACACTCTCCCCACTTGGAGAGTCAGTGCCTTTACGGTGAGCAAATGCAGACCCTTTGAAGTCATATTGCATGGTACCCATTCCATGGTTCTCAACTCTCCAGGTTTAAGGGATTCTTCCTTCAGCTAAAACATGCATGTGGAACCCAGAGTATGATCCACCGTGTGATCGGGAAACGTGTTCTAATGTGTCCCAGTTTTCGTCCCCTGGTACTCGGGTGCAACATTCCAGACGCTTTACTAACACTCTCCCCACTTGGAGAGTCAGTGCCTTTAACCTCCTGTTTGGCCCAGTTTGCAATTTCTGCGGAAAATGAACAGGAATAGGGAGAACCAATGAGAGACTAGCTGGAGGTGTCTGGACGGGCAAATTTAACTCTCATTTCCCACCAGGAAGAGGAATTAACCAAAGGCTCAGCATGCCATGCCAGTACCACACTAGGGCCTGAAGCAATCCTGCAGTGTTGAGGCCAGCTCACAAGAAAGCGAGTTGAAGAAAGGAGCTCAGGGGCCCTGTAATTCACAAACCTGCAGAGTTATAAATGACAGCTATCGTCCAAAAATATATTGAAGTAAGGCTGCCAAGAGGACTTGAAAGCGGGTCAGAATTGCAGGAAACCGATTTCAGGAGGTAGACTGGAATTGCATGTAAAGCATAGGAAAAGAGGCAGAACGTCCACAATGATGCACTTGGCCAAAAAGGGCGTATGCGTTTTTTCCTGAATATATTCAGGAAAAAACGCATACGCCCTTTTTGGCCAACCAAGCAAGCTTGCAAAGGAAATCTGCACTACAATGAAGTCTCACTGCCCCCCGGTCAAAAGGGCCATCTGAAAAAAGTGTAAAATCCAGAAAGGCAGGACAGTCCATGGAGAACTGGGAGCCTTGTTATGCTGATGGGCGGGATGTAAATTGCCAACAGCCACTCTGGAGAAGTGTATGGTGTTTCCTGAAACATCTAAAAAACAAAGCAACAGAGCCTAGGGCACTTCCACTTATGGTCCTATAGCTTAGGGAAATTAAAATCAAAAAGACACAGCCACCCCAAAGTTTGGGACGGCTCTGTTTACAAGAACCTCGTTTACGGTACAAGTTCAATATCGCAGAGAGCGAAAAATGGATAAAGAAGTTGTGGTACTAACGTACAATGCAATATCACTCAGCAATTAAATCTATGTCATCAGGCCCATAGCAGCATAATGAGTGGATTCAGGTACGATGATTCTAAGTGAAATATGTCACACAGAAAAAGAAACATCATAAGATATCACTAATACACGGCATGTAAACTTGGCTACACAGGAACTGAATTACAAAACAGAATAGGGTCTCAAATGTAGAAAACCAACTTATGCTTGCTTAAGGGGAAAGGTGAGTTGGGGTGCTGCATAAAACCAGAGATTGAAATTAGCACAGATACCTTTCCATAAGCCAAATATGTAATAGACAAGAGCTACTGCTTGCTCAACGAAGTGGACTCAACACTCCATATTAAACGCCTAAGAATATACCTGACTAGTAAGAATCTTAAAACCTATGGATTTATATGTCTCCGAAAGAGAATCAAGTGTGTGTACAGCGGCATAAACGCAGCAGTGATAGGATTGGTGAGGTTCGGTGAGCAAATGCAGACCCTTTTAAGTCATATTGCATGGTACCCATTCCATGGTTCTCAACTCTCCAGGTTTTAGGGATTCTTCCTTCAGCTAAAACATGCATGTGGAACCCAGAGTATGATCCACCGTGTGATCGGGAAACGTGTTCAAATGTGTCTCAGTTTTCGTCCCCTGGTACTCGGGTGCAACATTCCAGACGCTTTACTAACACTCTCCCCACTTGGAGAGTCAGTGCCTTTAACCTCCTGTTTGGCCCAGTTTGCAATTATTGCGGAAAATGCACAGGAATAGGGAGAACCAATGAGAGACTAACTGGAGGTGTCTGGACGGGCAAATTTAACTCTCATTTCCCACCAGGAAGAGGAATTAACCAAAGGCTCAGCGTGCCATGCCAGTACCACACTAGGGCCTGAAGCAATCCTGCAGTGTTGCGGCCAGCTCACAAGAAAGCGAGTTGAAGAAAGGAGCTCAGGGGCACTGTAATTCACAAACCTGCAGAGTTATAAATGACAGCTATCGTCCACAAATATATTGAAGTAAGGCTGCCAAGAGGACTTGAAAGCGGGGCAGAATTGCAGGAAACCGATTTCAGGAGGTAGACTGGAATTGCATGTAAAGCATAGGAAAAGAGGCAGAACGTCCACAATGATGCACGTGGCCAAAAAGGGCGTATGCGTTTTTTCCTGAATATATTCAGGAAAAAACGCATACGCCCTTTTTGGCCAACCAAGCAAGCTTGCAAAGGAAATCTGCACTACAATGAAGTCTCACTGCCCCCCGGTCAGAAGGGCCATCTGAAAAAAGTGTAAAACCCAGAAAGGCAGGACAGGCCATGGAGAACTGGGAGCCTAGTTAGGCTGATGGGCGGGATGTAAATTGCCAACAGCCACTCTGGAGAAGTGTATGGTGTTTCCTGAAACATCTAAAAAACAAAGCAACAGAGCCTAGAGCACTTCCACTTATGGTCCTATAGCTTAGGGAAATTAAAATCAAAAAGACACAGCCACCCCAAAATTTGGGACGGCTCTGTTTACAGGAACCTCATTTACGGTACAAGTTCAATATCACAGAAAGCGAAAAATGGATAAAGAAGTTGTGGTACTAACGTACAATGCAATATCACTCAGCAATTAAATCTATGTCATCAGGCCCATAGCAGCATAATGAGTGGATTCAGGTACGATGATTCTAAGTGAAATATGTCACACAGAAAAAGAAACATCATAAGATATCACTAATACACGGCATGTAAACTTGGCTACACAGGAACTGAATTACAAAACAGAATAGGGTCTCAAATGTAGAAAACCAACTTATGCTTGCTTAAGGGGAAAGGTGAGTTGGGGTGCTGCATAAAACCAGAGATTGAAATTAGCACAGATACCTTTCCATAAGCCAAATATGTAATAGACAAGAGCTACTGCTTGCTCAACGAAGTGGACTCAACACCCCATATTAAACGCCTAAGGATATACCTGACTAGTAAGAATCTTAAAACCTATTGATTTATATGTCTCCGAAAGAGAATCAAGTGTGTGTACAGCGGCATAAACGCAGCAGTGATAGGATTGGTGAGGTTCGGTGAGCAAATGCAGACCCTTTGAAGTCATATTGCATGGTACCCATTCCATGGTTCTCAACTCTCCATGTTTATGGGATTCTTCCTTCAGCTAAAACATGCATGTCGAACCCAGAGTATGATCCACCGTGTGATCGGGAAACGTGTTCAAATGTGTCTCAGTTTTCGTCCCATGGTACTCGGGTGTAACATTCCAGACGCTTTACTAACACTCTCCCCACTTGGAAAGTCAGTGCCTTTAACCTCCTGTTTGGCCCAGTTTGCAATTTCTGCGGAAAATGAACAGGAATAGGGAGAACCAATGAGAGACTAACTGGAGGTGTCTGGACGGGTAAATTTAACTCTCATTTCCCACCAAGAAGAGGAATTAACCAAAGGCTCAGCGAGCCATGCCGGAACCACACTAGGTCCTGAAGCAATCCTGCGGTGTTGCGGCCAGCTCACAAGAAATCGAGTTGAAGAAAGGAGCTCAGGGACCCTGTAATTCACAAACCTACAGAGTTATACATGACAGCTATCGTCCAAAAATATATTGAAGTAAGGCTGCCAAGAGGACTTGAAAGCGGGGCAGAATTGCAGGAAACCGATTTCAGGAGGTAGACTGGAATTGCATGTAAAGCATAGGAAAAGAGGCAGAACGTCCACAATGATGCACTTGGCCAAAAAGTGCGTAGCGTTTTTTCCTGAATATATTTAGGAAAAAACGCATACGCCCTTTTTGGCCAACCAAGCAAGCTTGCAAAGGAAATCTGCACTACAATGAAGTCTCACTGCCCCCCGGTCAGAAGGGCCATCTGAAAAAAGTGTAAAACCCAGAAAGGCAGGACAGGCCATGGAGAACTGGGAGCCTTGTTATGCTGATGGGTGGGATGTAAATTGCCAACAGCCACTCTGGAGAAGTGTATGGTGTTTCCTGAAACATCTAAAAAACAAAGCAACAGAGCCTAGGGCACATCCACTTATGGTCCTATAGCTTAGGGAAATTAAAATCAAAAAGACACAGCCACCCCAAAGTTTGGGACGGCTCTGTTTACAAGAACCTCGTTTACGGTACAAGTTCAATATCACAGAAAGCGAAAAATGGATAAAGAAGTTGTGGTACTAACGTACAATGCAATATCACTCAGCAATGAAATCTATGTCATCAGGCCCATAGCAGCATAATGAGTGGATTCAGGTACGATGATTCTAAGTGAAATATGTCACACAGAAAAAGAAACATCATACGATATCACTAATACACGGAATGTAAACTTGGCTACACAGGAACTGAATTACAAAACAGAACAGGGTCTCAAATGTAGAAAACCAACTTATGCTTGTTTAAGGGGAAAGGTGAGTTAGGGTGCTGCATAAAACCAGAGATTGAAATTAGCACAGATACCTTTCCATAAGCCAAATATGTAATAGACAAGAGCTACTGCTTGCTCAACGAAGTGGACTCAACACCCCATATTAAACGCCTAAGAATATACCTGACTAGTAAGAATCTTAAAACCTATGGATTTATATGTCTCCGAAAGAGAATCAAGTGTGTGTACAGCGGCATAAACGTAGCAGTGATAGGATTGGTGAGGTTCGGTGAGCAAATGCAGACCCTTTGAAGTCATATTGCATGGAACCCATTCCATGGTTCTCAACTCTCCAGGTTTAAGGGATTCTTCCTTCAGCTAAAACATGCATGTGGAACCCAGAGTATGATCCACCGTGTGATCGGGAAACGTGTTCAAATGTGTCTCAGTTTTCGTCCCCTGGTACTCGGGTGCAACATTCCAGACGCTTTACTAACACTCTCCCCACTTGGAGAGTCAGTGCCTTTAACCTCCTGTTTGGCCCAGTTTGCAATTATTGCGGAAAATGCACAGGAATAGGGAGAACCAATGAGAGACTAACTGGAGGTGTCTGGACGGGTAAATTTAACTCTCATTTCCCACCAAGAAGAGGAATTAACCAAAGGCTCAGCGAGCCATGCCTGAACCACACTAGGGCCTGAAGCAATCCTGCGGTGTTGCGGCCAGCTCACAAGAATGCGAGTTGAAGAAAGGAGCTCAGGGGCCCTGTAATTCACAAACCTGCAGAGTTATACATGACAGCTATCGTCCAAAAATATATTGAAGTAAGGCTGCCAAGAGGACTTGAAAGTGGGGCAGAATTGCAGGAAACCGATTTCAGGAGGTAGACTGGAATTGCATGTAAAGCATAGGAAAAGAGGCAGAACGTCCACAATGATGCACTTGGCCAAAAAGGGCGTATGCGTTTTTTCCTGAATATATTCAGGAAAAAACGCATACGCCCTTTTTGGCCAACCAAGCAAGCTTGCAAAGGAAATCTGCACTACAATGAAGTCTCACTGCCACCCGGTCAAATGGGCCATCTGAAAAAAGTGTAAAATCCAGAAAGGCAGGACAGTCCATGGAGAACTGGGAGCCTTGTTATGCTGATGGGCGGGATGTAAATTGCCAACAGCCACTCTGCAGAAGTGTATGGTGTTTCCTGAAACATCTAAAAAACAAAGCAACAGAGCCTAGGGCACTTCCACTTATGGTCCTATAGCTTAGGGAAATTAAAATCAAAAAGAAACAGCCACCCCAAAGTTTGGGACGGCTCTGTTTACAAGAAGCTCTTTTACGGTACACGTTCAATATCGCAGAAAGCGAAAAATGGATAAAGAAGTTGTGGTACTTACGTACAATGCAATATCACTCAGCAATGAAATCTATGTCATCAGGCCAGTAGCAGCATAATGAGTGGATTCAGGTACGATGATTCTAAGTGAAATAAGTCACACAGAAAAAGAAACATCATAAGATATCACTAATACACGGAATGTAAGCTTGGCTACACAGGAACTGAATTACAATACAGAACAGGGTCTCAAATGTAGAAAACCAACTTATGCTTGCTTAAGGGGAAAGGTGAGTTGGGGTGCTGCATAAAACCAGAGATTGAAATTAGCACAGATACCTTTCCATAAGTCAAATATGTAATAGACAAGAGCTACTGCTTGCTCAACGAAGTGGACTCAACACCCCATATTAAACGCCTAAGAATATACCTGACTAGTAAGAATCTTAAAACCTATGGATTTATATGTCTCCGAAAGAGAATCTAGCGTGTGTACAGCGGCATAAACGCAGCAGTGATAGGATTGGTGAGGTTCGGTGAGCAAATGCAGACCCTTTGAAGTCATATTGCATGTTACCCATTCCATGGTTCTCAACTCTCCAGGTTTAAGGGATTCTTCCTTCAGCTAAAACATGCATGTGGCACCCAGAGTATGATCCACCATGTGATCGGGAAACATGTTCAAATGTGTCTCAGTTTTCGTCCCCTGGTACTCGGGTGTAACATTCCAGACGCTTTACTAACACTCTCCCCACTTGGAGAGTCAGTGCCTTTAACCTCCTGTTTGGCCCAGTTTGCAATTTCTGCGGAAAATGAACAGGAATAGGGAGAACCAATGAGAGACTAGCTGGAGGTGTCTGGACGGGCAAATTTAACTCTCATTTCCCACCAGGAAGAGGAATTAACCAAAGGCTCAGCGAGCCATGCCGGAACCACACTAGGGCCTGAAGCAATCCTACGGTGTTGCGGCCAGCTCACAAGAAAGCGAGTTGAAGAAAGGAGCTCAGGGGCCCTGTAATTCACAAACCTGCAGAGTTATACATGACAGCTATCGTCCAAAAATATATTGAAGTAAGGCTGCCAAGAGGACTTGAAAGCGGGGCAGAATTGCAGGAAACCGATTTCAGGAGGTAGACTGGAATTGCATGTAAAGCATAGGAAAAGAGGCAGAACGTCCACAATGATGCACTTGGCCAAAAAGCGCGTATGCGTTTTTTCCTGAATATATTCAGGAAAAAACGCATACGAACTTTTTGGCCAACCAAGCAAGCTTGCAAAGGAAATCTGCACTACAATGAAGTCTCACTGCCCCCCGGTCAAAAGGGCCATCTGAAAAAAGTGTAAAATCCAGAAAGGCAGGACAGTCCATGGAGAACTGGGAGCCTTGTTATGCTGATGGGCGGGATGTAAATTGCCAACAGCCACTCTGGAGAAGTGTATGGTGTATCCTGAAACATCTAAAAAACAAAGCAACAGAGCCTAGGGCACTTCCACTTATGGTCCTATAGCTTAGGGAAATTAAAATAAAAAAGACACAGCCACCCCAAAGTTTGGGAATGCTCTGTTTACAAGAACCTCGTTTACGGTACAAGTTCAATATCACAGAAAGCGAAAAACGGATAAAGAAGTTGTGGTACTAACGTACATTGCAATATCACTCAGCAATGAAATCTATGTCATCAGGCCCATAGCAGCATAATGAGTGGATTCAGGTACGACGATTCTAAGTGAAATATGTCACACAGAAAATGAAACATCATAAGATATCACTAATACATGGAATGTAAACTTGGCTACACAGGAACTGAATTACAAAACAGAATAGGGTCTCAAATGTAGAAAACCAACTTATGCTTGCTTAAGGGGTAAGGTGAGTTGGGGTGCTGCATAAAACCAGAGATTGAAATTAGCACAGATACCTTTCCATAAGACAAATATGTAATAGACAAGAGCTACTGCTTGCTCAACGAAGTGGACTCAACACCCCATATTAAACACCTAAGAATATACCTGACTAGTAAGAATCTTAAAACCTATGGATTTATATGTCTCCCAAAGAGAATCAAGCGTGTGTACAGCGGCATAAACGCAGCAGTGAAAGGATTGGTGAGGTTCGGTGAGCAAATGAAGACCCTTTGAAGTCATATTGCATGGTACCCATTCCACGGTTCTCAACTCTCCAGGTTTAAGGGATTCTTCCTTCAGCTAAAACATGCATGTGGAACCCAGAGTATGATCCAACGTGTGATCGGGAAACGTGTTCAAATGTGTCTCAGTTTTCGTCCCCTGGTACTCGGGTGCAACATTCCAGACGCTTTACTAACACTCTCCCCACTTGGAGAGTCAGTGCCTTTAACCTCCTGTTTGGCCCAGTTTGCAATTTCTGCAGAAAATGAACAGGAATAGGGAGAACCAATGAGAGACTAGCTGGAGGTGTCTGGACGGGCAAATTTAACTCTCATTTCCCACCAGGAAGAGGAATTAACCAAAGGCTCAGCGTGCCATGCCAGTACCACACTAGGGCCTGAAGCAATCGTGCAGTGTTGCGGCCAGCTCACAAGAAAGCGAGTTGAAGAAAGGAGCTCAGGGGCACTGTAATTCACAAACCTGCAGAGTTATAAATGACAGCTATCGTCCACAAATATATTGAAGTAAGGCTGCCAAGAGGACTTGAAAGCGGGCAGAATTGCAGGAAACCGATTTCAGGAGGTAGACTGGAATTGCATGTAAAGCATAGGAAAAGAGGCAGAACGTCCACAATGATGCACGTGGCCAAAAAGGGCGTATGCGTTTTTTCCTGAATATATTCAGGAAAAAACGCATACGCCCTTTTTGGCCAACCAAGCAAGCTTGCAAAGGAAATCTGCACTACAATGAAGTCTCACTGCCCCCCGGTCAGAAGGGCCATCTGAAAAAAGTGTAAAACCCAGAAAGGCAGGACAGGCCATGGAGAACTGGGAGCCTAGTTAGGCTGATGGGCGGGATGTAAATTGCCAACAGCCACTCTGGAGAAGTGTATGGTGTTTCCTGAAACATCTAAAAAACAAAGCAACAGAGCCTAGGGCACTTCCACTTATGGTCCTATAGCTTAGGGAAATTAAAATCAAAAAGACACAGCCACCCCAAAATTTGGGACGGCTCTGTTTACAGGAACCTCATTTACGGTACAAGTTCAATATCACAGAAAGCGAAAAATGGATAAAGAAGTTGTGGTACTAACGTACAATGCAATATCACTCAGCAATTAAATCTATGTCATCAGGCCCATAGCAGCATAATGAGTGGATTCAGGTACGATGATTCTAAGTGAAATATGTCACACAGAAAAAGAAACATCATAAGATATCACTAATACACGGCATGTAAACTTGGCTACACAGGAACTGAATTACAAAACAGAATAGGGTCTCAAATGTAGAAAACCAACTTATGCTTGCTTAAGGGGAAAGGTGAGTTGGGGTGCTGCATAAAACCAGAGATTGAAATTAGCACAGATACCTTTCCATAAGCCAAATATGTAATAGACAAGAGCTACTGCTTGCTCAACGAAGTGGACTCAACACCCCATATTAAACGCCTAAGGATATACCTGACTAGTAAGAATCTTAAAACCTATTGATTTATATGTCTCCGAAAGAGAATCAAGTGTGTGTACAGCGGCATAAACGCAGCAGTGATAGGATTGGTGAGGTTCGGTGAGCAAATGCAGACCCTTTGAATTCATATTGCATGGTACCCATTCCATAGTTCTCAACTCTCCATGTTTATGGGATTCTTCCTTCAGCTAAAACATGCATGTGGAACCCAGAGTATGATCCACCGTGTGATCGGGAAACGTGTTCAAATGTGTCTCAGTTTTCATCCCATGGTACTCGGGTGTAACATTCCAGACGCTTTACTAATACTCTCCCCACTTGGAAAGTCAGTGCCTTTAACCTCCTGTTTGGCCCAGTGTTCAATTTCTGCGGAAAATGAACAGGAATAGGGAGAACCAATGAGAGACTAACTGGAGGTGTCTGGACGGGTAAATTTAACTCTCATTTCCCACCAAGAAGAGGAATTAACCAAAGGCTCAGCGAGCCATGCCGGAACCACACTAGGGCCTGAAGCAATCCTGCGGTGTTGCGGCCAGCTCACAAGAAATCGAGTTGAAGAAAGGAGCTCAGGGACCCTGTAATTCACAAACCTACAGAGTTATACATGACAGCTATCGTCCAAAAATATATTGAAGTAAGGCTGCCAAGAGGACTTGAAAGCGGGGCAGAATTGCAGGAAACCGATTTCAGGAGGTAGACTGGAATTGCATGTAAAGCATAGGAAAAGAGGCAGAACGTCCACAATGATGCACTTGGCCAAAAAGTGCGTAGCGTTTTTTCCTGAATATATTCAGGAAAAAACGCATACGCCCTTTTTGGCCAACCAAGCAAGCTTGCAAAGGAAATCTGCACTACAATGAAGTCTCACTGCCCCCCGGTCAGAAGGGCCATCTGAAAAAAGTGTAAAACCCAGAAAGGCAGGACAGGCCATGGAGAACTGGGAGCCTTGTTATGCTGATGGGCGTGATGTAAATTGCCAACAGCCACTCTGGAGAAGTGTATGGTGTTTCCTGAAACATCTAAAAAACAAAGCAACAGAGCCTAGGGCACTTCCACTTATGGTCCTATAGCTTAGGGAAATTAAAATAAAAAAGACACAGCCACCCCAAAGTTTGGGAATGCTCTGTTTACAAGAACCTCGTTTACGTTACAAGTTCAATATCACAGAAAGCGAAAAATGGATAAAGAAGTTGTGGTACTAACGTACAATGCAATATCACTCAGCAATGAAATCTATGTCATCAGGCCCATAGCAGCATAATGAGTGGATTCAGGTACGACGATTCTAAGTGAAATATGTCACACAGAAAATGAAACATCATAAGATATCACTAATACATGGAATGTAAACTTGGCTACACAGGAACTGAATTACAAAACAGAATAGGGTCTCAAATGTAGAAAACCAACTTATGCTTGCTTAAGGGGTAAGGTGAGTTGGGGTGCTGCATAAAACCAGAGATTGAAATTAGCACAGATACCTTTCCATAAGACAAATATGTAATAGACAAGAGCTACTGCTTGCTCAACGAAGTGGACTCAACACCCCATATTAAACACCTAAGAGTATACCTGACTAGTAAGAATCTTAAAACCTATGGATTTATATGTCTCCGAAAGAGAATCAAGCGTGTGTACAGCGGCATAAATGCAGCAGTGATAGGATTGGTGAGGTTCGGTGAGCAAATGCAGACCCTTTGAAGTCATATTGCATGGTACCCATTCCATGGTTCTCAACTCTCCATGTTTATGGGATTCTTCCTTCAGCTAAAACATGCATGTGGAACCCAGAGTATGATCCACCGTGTGATCGGGAAACGTGTTCAAATGTGTCTCAGTTTTCGTCCCATGGTACTCGGGTGTAACATTCCAGACGCTTTACTAACACTCTCCCCACTTGGAAAGTCAGTGCCTTTAACCTCCTGTTTGGCCCAGTTTGCAATTTCTGCGGAAAATGAACAGGAATAGGGAGAACCAATGAGAGACTAGCTGGAGGTGTCTGGACGGGCAAATTTAACTCTCATTTCCCACCAGGAAGAGGAATTAACCAAAGGCTCAGCGAGCCATGCCGGAACCACACTAGGGCCTGAAGCAATCCTACGGTGTTGCGGCCAGCTCACAAGAAAGCGAGTTGAAGAAAGGAGCTCAGGGGCCCTGTAATTCACAAACCTGCAGAGTTATACATGACAGCTATCGTCCAAAAATATATTGAAGTAAGGCTGCCAAGAGGACTTGAAAGCGGGGCAGAATTGCAGGAAACCGATTTCAGGAGGTAGACTGGAATTGCATGTAAAGCATAGGAAAAGAGGCAGAACGTCCACAATGATGCACTTGGCCAAAAAGCGCGTATGCGTTTTTTCCTGAATATATTCAGGAAAAAACGCATACGAACTTTTTGGCCAACCAAGCAAGCTTGCAAAGGAAATCTGCACCACAATGAAGTCTCACTGCCCCCCGGTCAAAAGGGCCATCTGAAAAAAGTGTAAAATCCAGAAAGGCAGGACAGTCCATGGAGAACTGGGAGCCTTGTTATGCTGATGGGCGGGATGTAAATTGCCAACAGCCACTCTGGAGAAGTGTATGGTGTTTCCTGAAACATCTAAAAAACAAAGCAACAGAGCCTAGGGCACTTCCACTTATGGTCCTATAGCTTAGGGAAATTAAAATAAAAAAGACACAGCCACCCCAAAGTTTGGGAATGCTCTGTTTACAAGAACCTCGTTTACGGTACAAGTTCAATATCACAGAAAGCGAAAAACGGATAAAGAAGTTGTGGTACTAACGTACAATGCAATATCACTCAGCAATGAAATCTATGTCATCAGGCCCATAGCAGCATAATGAGTGGATTCAGGTACGACGATTCTAAGTGAAATATGTCACACAGAAAATGAAACATCATAAGATATCACTAATACATGGAATGTAAACTTGGCTACACAGGAACTGAATTACAAAACAGAATAGGGTCTCAAATGTAGAAAACCAACTTATGCTTGCTTAAGGGGTAAGGTGAGTTGGGGTGCTGCATAAAACCAGAGATTGAAATTAGCACAGATACCTTTCCATAAGACAAATATGTAATAGACAAGAGCTACTGCTTGCTCAACGAAGTGGACTCAACACCCCATATTAAACACCTAAGAATATACCTGACTAGTAAGAATCTTAAAACCTATGGATTTATATGTCTCCCAAAGAGAATCAAGCGTGTGTACAGCGGCATAAACGCAGCAGTGAAAGGATTGGTGAGGTTCGGTGAGCAAATGAAGACCCTTTGAAGTCATATTGCATGGTACCCATTCCACGGTTCTCAACTCTCCAGGTTTAAGGGATTCTTCCTTCAGCTAAAACATGCATGTGGAACCCAGAGTATGATCCAACGTGTGATCGGGAAACGTGTTCAAATGTGTCTCAGTTTTCGTCCCCTGGTACTCGGGTGCAACATTCCAGACGCTTTACTAACACTCTCCCCACTTGGAGAGTCAGTGCCTTTAACCTCCTGTTTGGCCCAGTTTGCAATTTCTGCAGAAAATGAACAGGAATAGGGAGAACCAATGAGAGACTAGCTGGAGGTGTCTGGACGGGCAAATTTAACTCTCATTTCCCACCAGGAAGAGGAATTAACCAAAGGCTCAGCGTGCCATGCCAGTACCACACTAGGGCCTGAAGCAATCCTGCAGTGTTGCGGCCAGCTCACAAGAAAGCGAGTTGAAGAAAGGAGCTCAGGGGCACTGTAATTCACAAACCTGCAGAGTTATAAATGACAGCTATCGTCCACAAATATATTGAAGTAAGGCTGCCAAGAGGACTTGAAAGCGGGCAGAATTGCAGGAAACCGATTTCAGGAGGTAGACTGGAATTGCATGTAAAGCATAGGAAAAGAGGCAGAACGTCCACAATGATGCACGTGGCCGAAAAGGGCGTATGCGTTTTTTCCTGAATATATTCAGGAAAAAACGCATACGCCCTTTTTGGCCAACCAAGCAAGCTTGCAAAGGAAATCTGCACTACAATGAAGTCTCACTGCCCCCCGGTCAGAAGGGCCATCTGAAAAAAGTGTAAAACCCAGAAAGGCAGGACAGGCCATGGAGAACTGGGAGCCTAGTTAGGCTGATGGGCGGGATGTAAATTGCCAACAGCCACTCTGGAGAAGTGTATGGTGTTTCCTGAAACATCTAAAAAACAAAGCAACAGAGCCTAGAGCACTTCCACTTATGGTCCTATAGCTTAGGGAAATTAAAATCAAAAAGACACAGCCACCCCAAAATTTGGGACGGCTCTGTTTACAGGAACCTCATTTACGGTACAAGTTCAATATCACAGAAAGCGAAAAATGGATAAAGAAGTTGTGGTACTAACGTACAATGCAATATCACTCAGCAATTAAATCTATGTCATCAGGCCCATAGCAGCATAATGAGTGGATTCAGGTACGATGATTCTAAGTGAAATATGTCACACAGAAAAAGAAACATCATAAGATATCACTAATACACGGCATGTAAACTTGGCTACACAGGAACTGAATTACAAAACAGAATAGGGTCTCAAATGTAGAAAACCAACTTATGCTTGCTTAAGGGGAAAGGTGAGTTGGGGTGCTGCATAAAACCAGAGATTGAAATTAGCACAGATACCTTTCCATAAGCCAAATATGTAATAGACAAGAGCTACTGCTTGCTCAACGAAGTGGACTCAACACCCCATATTAAACGCCTAAGGATATACCTGACTAGTAAGAATCTTAAAACCTATTGATTTATATGTCTCCGAAAGAGAATCAAGTGTGTGTACAGCGGCATAAACGCAGCAGTGATAGGATTGGTGAGGTTCGGTGAGCAAATGCAGACCCTTTGAATTCATATTGCATGGTACCCATTCCATAGTTCTCAACTCTCCATGTTTATGGGATTCTTCCTTCAGCTAAAACATGCATGTGGAACCCAGAGTATGATCCACCGTGTGATCGGGAAACGTGTTCAAATGTGTCTCAGTTTTCATCCCATGGTACTCGGGTGTAACATTCCAGACGCTTTACTAATACTCTCCCCACTTGGAAAGTCAGTGCCTTTAACGTCCTGTTTGGCCCAGTTTGCAATTTCTGCGGAAAATGAACAGGAATAGGGAGAACCAATGAGAGACTAACTGGAGGTGTCTGGACGGGTAAATTTAACTCTCATTTCCCACCAAGAAGAGGAATTAACCAAAGGCTCAGCGAGCCATGCCGGAACCACACTAGGTCCTGAAGCAATCCTGCGGTGTTGCGGCCAGCTCACAAGAAATCGAGTTGAAGAAAGGAGCTCAGGGACCCTGTAATTCACAAACCTACAGAGTTATACATGACAGCTATCGTCCAAAAATATATTGAAGTAAGGCTGCCAAGAGGACTTGAAAGCGGGGCAGAATTGCAGGAAACCGATTTCAGGAGGTAGACTGGAATTGCATGTAAAGCATAGGAAAAGAGGCAGACCGTCCACAATGATGCACTTGGCCAAAAAGTGCGTAGCGTTTTTTCCTGAATATATTCAGGAAAAAACGCATACGCCCTTTTTGGCCAACCAAGCAAGCTTGCAAAGGAAATCTGCACTACAATGAAGTCTCACTGCCCCCCGGTCAGAAGGGCCATCTGAAAAAAGTGTAAAACCCAGAAAGGCCGGACAGGCCATGGAGAACTGGGAGCCTTGTTATGCTGATGGGCGTGATGTAAATTGCCAACAGCCACTCTGGAGAAGTGTATGGTGTTTCCTGAAACATCTAAAAAACAAAGCAACAGAGCCTAGGGCACTTCCACTTATGGTCCTATAGCTTAGGGAAATTAAAATAAAAAAGACACAGCCACCCCAAAGTTTGGGAATGCTCTGTTTACAAGAACCTCGTTTACGGTACAAGTTCAATATCACAGAAAGCGAAAAATGGATAAAGAAGTTGTGGTACTAACGTACAATGCAATATCACTCAGCAATGAAATCTATGTCATCAGGCCCATAGCAGCATAATGAGTGGATTCAGGTACGACGATTCTAAGTGAAATATGTCACACAGAAAATGAAACATCATAAGATATCACTAATACATGGAATGTAAACTTGGCTACACAGGAACTGAATTACAAAACAGAATAGGGTCTCAAATGTAGAAAACCAACTTATGCTTGCTTAAGGGGTAAGGTGAGTTGGAGTGCTGCATAAAACCAGAGATTGAAATTAGCACAGATACCTTTCCATAAGACAAATATGTAATAGACAAGAGCTACTGCTTGCTCAACGAAGTGGACTCAACACCCCATATTAAACGCCTAAGAATATACCTGACTAGTAAGAATCTTAAAACCTATGGATTTATATGTCTCCGAAAGAGAATCAAGCGTGTGTACAGCGGCATAAACGCAGCAGTGATAGGATTGGTGAGGTTCGGTGAGCAAATGCAGACCCTTTGAAGTCATATTGCATGGTACCCATTCCATGGTTCTCAACTCTACATGTTTATGGGATTCTTCCTTCAGCTAAAACATGCATGTGGAACCCAGAGTATGATCCACCGTGTGATCGGGAAACGTGTTCAAATGTGTCTCAGTTTTCGTCCCATGGTACTCGGGTGTAACATTCCAGACGCTTTACTAACACTCTCCCCACTTGGAAAGTCAGTGCCTTTAACCTCCTGTTTGGCCCAGTTTGCAATTTCTGCGGAAAATGAACAGGAATAGGGAGAACCAATGAGAGACTAACTGGAGGTGTCTGGACGGGTAAATTTAACTCTCATTTCGCACCAAGAAGAGGAATTAACCAAAGGCTCAGCGAGCCATGCCGGAACCACACTAGGGCCTGAAGCAATCCTGCAGTGTTGCGGCCAGCTCACAAGAAAGCGAGTTGAAGAAAGGAGCTCAGGGGCACTGTAATTCACAAACCTGCAGAGTTATAAATGACAGCTATCGTCCACAAATATATTGAAGTAAGGCTGCCAAGAGGACTTGAAAGCGGGCAGAATTGCAGGAAACCGATTTCAGGAGGTAGACTGGAATTGCATGTAAAGCATAGGAAAAGAGGCAGAACGTCCACAATGATGCACGTGGCCAAAAAGGGCGTATGCGTTTTTTCCTGAATATATTCAGGAAAAAACGCATACGCCCTTTTTGGCCAACCAAGCAAGCTTGCAAAGGAAATCTGCACTACAATGAAGTCTCACTGCCCCCCGGTCAGAAGGGCCATCTGAAAAAAGTGTAAAACCCAGAAAGGCAGGACAGGCCATGGAGAACTGGGAGCCTAGTTAGGCTGATGGGCGGGATGTAAATTGCCAACAGCCACTCTGGAGAAGTGTATGGTGTTTCCTGAAACATCTAAAAAACAAAGCAACAGAGCCTAGAGCACTTCCACTTATGGTCCTATAGCTTAGGGAAATTAAAATCAAAAAGACACAGCCACCCCAAAATTTGGGACGGCTCTGTTTACAGGAACCTCATTTACGGTACAAGTTCAATATCACAGAAAGCGAAAAATGGATAAAGAAGTTGTGGTACTAACGTACAATGCAATATCACTCAGCAATTAAATCTATGTCATCAGGCCCATAGCAGCATAATGAGTGGATTCAGGTACGATGATTCTAAGTGAAATATGTCACACAGAAAAAGAAACATCATAAGATATCACTAATACACGGCATGTAAACTTGGCTACACAGGAACTGAATTACAAAACAGAATAGGGTCTCAAATGTAGAAAACCAACTTATGCTTGCTTAAGGGGAAAGGTGAGTTGGGGTGCTGCATAAAACCAGAGATTGAAATTAGCACAGATACCTTTCCATAAGACAAATATGTAATAGACAAGAGCTACTGCTTGCTCAACGAAGTGGACTCAACACCCCATATTAAACGCCTAAGGATATACCTGACTAGTAAGAATCTTAAAACCTATTGATTTATATGTCTCCGAAAGAGAATCAAGTGTGTGTACAGCGGCATAAACGCAGCATTGATAGGATTGGTGAGGTTCGGTGAGCAAATGCAGACCCTTTGAAGTCATATTGCATGGTACCCATTCCATGGTTCTCAACTCTCCAGGTTTAAGGGATTCTTCCTTCAGCTAAAACATGCATGTGGAACCCAGAGTATGATCCACCGTGTGATCGGGAAACGTGTTCAAATGTGTCTCAGTTTTCGTCCCCTGGTACTCGGGTGCAACATTCCAGACGCTTTACTAATACTCTCCCCACTTGGAGAGTCAGTGCCTTTAACCTCCTGTTTGGCCCAGTTTGCAATTATTGCGGAAAATGCACAGGAATAGGGAGAACCAATGAGAGACTAACTGGAGGTGTCTGGACGGGTAAATTTAACTCTCATTTCCCACCAAGAAGAGGAATTAACCAAAGGCTCAGCGAGCCATGCCGGAACCACACTAGGGCCTGAAGCAATCCTGCGGTGTTGCGGCCAGCTCACAAGAATGCGAGTTGAAGAAAGGAGCTCAGGGGCCCTGTAATTCACAAACCTGCAGAGTTATACATGATAGCTATCGTCCAAAAATATATTGAAGTAAGGCTGCCAAGAGGACTTGAAAGCGGGGCAGAATTGCAGGAAACCGATTTCAGGAGGTAGACTGGAATTGCATGTAAAACATAGGAAAAGAGGCAGAACGTCCACAATGATGCACGTGGCCAAAAAGGGCGTATGCGTTTTTTCCTGAATATATTCAGGAAAAAACGCATACGCCCTTTTTGGCCAACCAAGCAAGCTTGCAAAGGAAATCTGCACTACAATGAAGTCTCACTGCCCCCCGGTCAGAAGGGCCATCTGAAAAAAGTGTAAAACCCAGAAAGGCAGGACAGGCCATGGAGAACTGGGAGCCTAGTTAGGCTGATGGGCGGGATGTAAATTGCCAACAGCCACTCTGGAGAAGTGTATGGTGTTTCCTGAAACATCTAAAAAACAAAGCAACAGAGCCTAGAGCACTTCCACTTATGGTCCTATAGCTTAGGGAAATTAAAATCAAAAAGACACAGCCACCCCAAAATTTGGGACGGCTCTGTTTACAGGAACCTCATTTACGGTACAAGTTCAATATCACAGAAAGCGAAAAATGGATAAAGAAGTTGTGGTACTAACGTACAATGCAATATCACTCAGCAATGAAATCTATGTCATCAGGCCCATAGCAGCATAATGAGTGGATTCAGGTACGATGATTCTAAGTGAAATATGTCACACAGAAAAAGAAACATCATAAGATATCACTAATACACGGAATGTAAACTTGGCTACACAGGAACTGAATTACAAAACAGAACAGGGTCTCAAATGTAGAAAACCAACTTATGCTTGTTTAAGGGGAAAGGTGAGTTAGGGTGCTGCATAAAACCAGAGATTGAAATTAGCACAGATACCTTTCCATAAGCCAAATATGTAATAGACAAGAGCTACTGCTTGCTCAACGAAGTGGACTCAACACCCCATATTAAACGCCTAAGAATATACCTGACTAGTAAGAATCTTAAAACCTATGGATTTATATGTCTCCGAAAGAGAATCTAGCGTGTGTACAGCGGCATAAACGCAGCAGTGATAGGATTGGTGATGTTCGGTGAGCAAATGCAGACCCTTTGAAGTCATATTGCATGGTACCCATTCCATGGTTCTCAACTCTCCAGGTTTAAGGGATTCTTCCTTCAGCTAAAACATGCATGTGGAACCCAGAGTATGATCCACCATGTGATCGGGAAACATGTTCAAATGTGTCTCAGTTTTCGTCCCCTGGTACTCGGGTGCAACATTCCAGACGCTTTACTAACACTCTCCCCACTTGGAGAGTCAGTGCCTTTAACCTCCTGTTTGGCCCAGTTTGCAATTTCTGCGGAAAATGAACAGGAATAGGGAGAACCAATGAGAGACTAGCTGGAGGTGTCTGGACGGGTAACTTTAACTCTCATTTCCCACCAAGAAGAGGAATTAACCAAAGGCTCAGCGAGCCATGCTGAAACCACACTAGGGCCTGAAGCAATCCTGCAGTGTTGCGGCCAGCTCACAAGAAAGCGAGTTGAAGAAAGAGCTAAGGGGCCCTGTAATTCACACACCTGCAGAGTTCTAAATGACAGCTATCGTCCAAAAATATATTGAAGTAAGGCTGCCAAGAGGACTTGAAAGCGGGGCAGAATTGCAGGAAACCGATTTCAGGAGGTAGACTGGAATTGCATGTAAAGCATAGGAAAAGAGGCAGAACGTCCACAATGATGCACTTGGCCAAAAAGCGCGTATGCGTTTTTTCCTGAATATATTCAAGAGAAAACGCATACGAACTTTTTGGCCAACCAAGCAAGCTTGCAAAGGAAATCTGCACTACAATGAAGTCTCACTGCCCCCCGGTCAAAAGGGCCATCTGAAAAAAGTGTAAAATCCAGAAAAGCAGGACAGTCCATGGAGAACTGGGAGCCTTGTTATGCTGATGGGCGGGATGTAAATTGCCAACAGCCACTCTGGAGAAGTGTATGGTGTTTCCTGAAACATCTAAAAAACAAAGCAACAGAGCCTAGGGCACTTCCACTTATGGTCCTATAGCTTAGGGAAATTAAAATAAAAAAGACACAGCCACCCCAAAGTTTGGGAATGCTCTGTTTACAAGAACCTCGTTTACGGTACAAGTTCAATATCACAGAAAGCGAAAAATGGATAAAGAAGTTGTGGTACTAACGTACAATGCAATATCACTCAGCAATGAAATCTATGTCATCAGGCCCATAGCAGCATAATGAGTGGATTCAGGTACGACGATTCTAAGTGAAATATGTCACACAGAAAATGAAACATCATAAGATATCACTAATACATGGAATGTAAACTTGGCTACACAGGAACTGAATTACAAAACAGAATAGGGTCTCAAATGTAGAAAACCAACTTATGCTTGCTTAAGGGGTAAGGTGAGTTGGGGTGCTGCATAAAACCAGAGATTGAAATTAGCACAGATACCTTTCCATAAGACAAATATGTAATAGACAAGAGCTACTGCTTGCTCAACGAAGTGGACTCAACACCCCATATTAAACGCCTAAGAATATACCTGACTAGTAAGAATCTTAAAACCTATGGATTTATATGTCTCCCAAAGAGAATCAAGCGTGTGTACAGCGGCATAAACGCAGCAGTGAAAGGATTGGTGAGGTTCGGTGAGCAAATGAAGACCCTTTGAAGTCATATTGCATGGTACCCATTCCACGGTTCTCAACTCTCCAGGTTTAAGGGATTCTTCCTTCAGCTAAAACATGCATGTGGAACCCAGAGTATGATCCAACGTGTGATCGGGAAACGTGTTCAAATGTGTCTCAGTTTTCGTCCCCTGGTACTCGGGTGCAACATTCCAGACGCTTTACTAACACTCTCCCCACTTGGAGAGTCAGTGCCTTTAACCTCCTGTTTGGCCCAGTTTGCAATTTCTGCAGAAAATGAACAGGAATAGGGAGAACCAATGAGAGACTAGCTGGAGGTGTCTGGACGGGCAAATTTAACTCTCATTTCCCACCAGGAAGAGGAATTAACCAAAGGCTCAGCGTGCCATGCCAGTACCACACTAGGGCCTGAAGCAATCCTGCAGTGTTGCGGCCAGCTCACAAGAAAGCGAGTTGAAGAAAGGAGCTCAGGGGCACTGTAATTCACAAACCTGCAGAGTTATAAATGACAGCTATCGTCCACAAATATATTGAAGTAAGGCTGCCAAGAGGACTTGAAAGCGGGGCAGAATTGCAGGAAACCGATTTCAGGAGGTAGACTGGAATTGCATGTAAAGCATAGGAAAAGAGGCAGAACGTCCACAATGATGCACGTGGCCAAAAAGGGCGTATGCGTTTTTTCCTGAATATATTCAGGAAAAAACGCATACGCCCTTTTTGGCCAACCAAGCAAGCTTGCAAAGGAAATCTGCACTACAATGAAGTCTCACTGCCCCCCGGTCAGAAGGGCCATCTGAAAAAAGTGTAAAACCCAGAAAGGCAGGACAGGCCATGGAGAACTGGGAGCCTAGTTAGGCTGATGGGCGGGATGTAAATTGCCAACAGCCACTCTGGAGAAGTGTATGGTGTTTCCTGAAACATCTAAAAAACAAAGCAACAGAGCCTAGAGCACTTCCACTTATGGTCCTATAGCTTAGGGAAATTAAAATCAAAAAGACACAGCCACCCCAAAATTTGGGACGGCTCTGTTTACAGGAACCTCATTTACGGTACAAGTTCAATATCACAGAAAGCGAAAAATGGATAAAGAAGTTGTGGTACTAACGTACAATGCAATATCACTCAGCAATTAAATCTATGTCATCAGGCCCATAGCAGCATAATGAGTGGATTCAGGTACGATGATTCTAAGTGAAATATGTCACACAGAAAAAGAAACATCATAAGATATCACTAATACACGGCATGTAAACTTGGCTACACAGGAACTGAATTACAAAACAGAATAGGGTCTCAAATGTAGAAAACCAACTTATGCTTGCTTAAGGGGAAAGGTGAGTTGGGGTGCTGCATAAAACCAGAGATTGAAATTAGCACAGATACCTTTCCATAAGCCAAATATGTAATAGACAAGAGCTACTGCTTGCTCAACGAAGTGGACTCAACACCCCATATTAAACGCCTAAGGATATACCTGACTAGTAAGAATCTTAAAACCTATTGATTTATATGTCTCCGAAAGAGAATCAAGTGTGTGTACAGCGGCATAAACGCAGCAGTGAAAGGATTGGTGAGGTTCGGTGAGCAAATGCAGACCCTTTGAATTCATATTGCACGGTACCCATTCCATAGTTCTCAACTCTCCATGTTTATGGGATTCTTCCTTCAGCTAAAACATGCATGTGGAACCCAGAGTATGATCCACCGTGTGATCGGGAAACGTGTTCAAATGTGTCTCAGTTTTCATCCCATGGTACTCGGGTGTAACATTCCAGACGCTTTACTAATACTCTCCCCACTTGGAAAGTCAGTGCCTTTAACCTCCTGTTTGGCCCAGTTTGCAATTTCTGCGGAAAATGAACAGGAATAGGGAGAACCAATGAGAGACTAGCTGGAGGTGTCTGGACGGGTAAATTTAACTCTCATTTCCCACCAAGAAGAGGAATTAACCAAAGGCTCAGCGAGCCATGCCGGAACCACACTAGGTCCTGAAGCAATCCTGCGGTGTTGCGGCCAGCTCACAAGAAATCGAGTTGAAGAAAGGAGCTCAGGGACCCTGTAATTCACAAACCTACAGAGTTATACATGACAGCTATCGTCCAAAAATATATTGAAGTAAGGCTGCCAAGAGGACTTGAAAGCGGGGCAGAATTGCAGGAAACCGATTTCAGGAGGTAGACTGGAATTGCATGTAAAGCATAGGAAAAGAGGCAGAACGTCCACAATGATGCACTTGGCCAAAAAGTGCGTAGCGTTTTTTCCTGAATATATTCAGGAAAAAACGCATACGCCCTTTTTGGCCAACCAAGCAAGCTTGCAAAGGAAATCTGCACTACAATGAAGTCTCACTGCCCCCCGGTCAGAAGGGCCATCTGAAAAAAGTGTAAAACCCAGAAAGGCAGGACAGGCCATGGAGAACTGGGAGCCTTGTTATGCTGATGGGCGGGATGTAAATTGCCAACAGCCACTCTGGAGAAGTGTATGGTGTTTCCTGAAACATCTAAAAAACAAAGCAACAGAGCCTAGGGCACTTCCACTTATGGTCCTATAGATTAGGGAAATTAAAATCAAAAAGACACAGCCACCCCAAAGTTTGGGACGGCTCTGTTTACAAGAACCTCGTTTACGGTACAAGTTCAATATCACAGAAAGCGAAAAATGGATAAAGAAGTTGTGGTACTAACGTACAATGCAATATCACTCAGCAATGAAATCTATGTCATCAGGCCCATAGCAGCATAATGAGTGGATTCAGGTACGATGATTCTAAGTGAAATATGTCACACAGAAAAAGAAACATCATAAGATATCACTAATACACGGAATGTAAACTTGGCTACACAGGAACTGAATTACAAAACAGAACAGGGTCTCAAATGTAGAAAACCAACTTATGCTTGTTTAAGGGGAAAGGTGAGTTAGGGTGCTGCATAAAACCAGAGATTGAAATTAGCACAGATACCTTTCCATAAGCCAAATATGTAATAGACAAGAGCTACTGCTTGCTCAACGAAGTGGACTCAACACCCCATATTAAACGCCTAAGAATATACCTGACTAGTAAGAATCTTAAAACCTATGGATTTATATGTCTCCGAAAGAGAATCAAGTGTGTGTACAGCGGCATAAACGTAGCAGTGATAGGATTGGTGAGGTTCGGTGAGCAAATGCAGACCCTTTGAAGTCATATTGCATGGAACCCATTCCATGGTTCTCAACTCTCCAGGTTTAAGGGATTCTTCCTTCAGCTAAAACATGCATGTGGAACCCAGAGTATGATCCACCGTGTGATCGGGAAACGTGTTCAAATGTGTCTCAGTTTTCGTCCCCTGGTACTCGGGTGCAACATTCCAGACGCTTTACTAACACTCTCCCCACTTGGAGAGTCAGTGCCTTTAACCTCCTGTTTGGCCCAGTTTGCAATTATTGCGGAAAATGCACAGGAATAGGGAGAACCAATGAGAGACTAACTGGAGGTGTCTGGACGGGTAAATTTAACTCTCATTTCCCACCAAGAAGAGGAATTAACCAAAGGCTCAGCGAGCCATGCCGGAACCACACTAGGGCCTGAAGCAATCCTGCGGTGTTGCGGCCAGCTCACAAGAATGCGAGTTGAAGAAAGGAGCTCAGGGGCCCTGTAATTCACAAACCTGCAGAGTTATACATGACAGCTATCGTCCAAAAATATATTGAAGTAAGGCTGCCAAGAGGACTTGAAAGCGGGGCAGAATTGCAGGAAACCGATTTCAGGAGGTAGACTGGAATTGCATGTAAAGCATAGGAAAAGAGGCAGAACGTCCACAATGATGCACTTGGCCAAAAAGGGCGTATGCGTTTTTTCCTGAATATATTCAGGAAAAAACGCATACGCCCTTTTTGGCCAACCAAGCAAGCTTGCAAAGAAATCTGCACTACAATGAAGTCTCACTGCCACCCGGTCAAAAGGGCCATCTGAAAAAAGTGTAAAATCCAGAAAGGCAGGACAGTCCATGGAGAACTGGGAGCCTTGTTATGCTGATGGGCGGGATGTAAATTGCCAACAGCCACTCTGGAGAAGTGTATGGTGTTTCCTGAAACATCTAAAAAACAAAGCAACAGAGCCTAGGGCACTTCCACTTATGGTCCTATAGCTTAGGGAAATTAAAATAAAAAAGACACAGCCACCCCAAAGTTTGGGAATGCTCTGTTTACAAGAACCTCGTTTACGGTACAAGTTCAATATCACAGAAAGCGAAAAATGGATAAAGAAGTTGTGGTACTAACGTACAATGCAATATCACTCAGCAATGAAATCTATGTCATCAGGCCCATAGCAGCATAATGAGTGGATTCAGGTACGACGATTCTAAGTGAAATATGTCACACAGAAAATGAAACATCATAAGATATCACTAATACATGGAATGTAAACTTGGCTACACAGGAACTGAATTACAAAACAGAATAGGGTCTCAAATGTAGAAAACCAACTTATGCTTGCTTAAGGGGTAAGGTGAGTTGGGGTGCTGCATAAAACCAGAGATTGAAATTAGCACAGATACCTTTCCATAAGACAAATATGTAATAGACAAGAGCTACTGCTTGCTCAACGAAGTGGACTCAACACCCCATATTAAACGCCTAAGAATATACCTGACTAGTAAGAATCTTAAAACCTATGGATTTATATGTCTCCCAAAGAGAATCAAGCGTGTGTACAGCGGCATAAACGCAGCAGTGAAAGGATTGGTGAGGTTCGGTGAGCAAATGAAGACCCTTTGAAGTCATATTGCATGGTACCCATTCCACGGTTCTCAACTCTCCAGGTTTAAGGGATTCTTCCTTCAGCTAAAACATGCATGTGGAACCCAGAGTATGATCCAACGTGTGATCGGGAAACGTGTTCAAATGTGTCTCAGTTTTCGTCCCCTGGTACTCGGGTGCAACATTCCAGACGCTTTACTAACACTCTCCCCACTTGGAGAGTCAGTGCCTTTAACCTCCTGTTTGGCCCAGTTTGCAATTTCTGCAGAAAATGAACAGGAATAGGGAGAACCAATGAGAGACTAACTGGAGGTGTCTGGACGGGCAAATTTAACTCTCATTTCCCACCAGGAAGAGGAATTAACCAAAGGCTCAGCGTGCCATGCCAGTACCACACTAGGGCCTGAAGCAATCCTGCAGTGTTGCGGCCAGCTCACAAGAAAGCGAGTTGAAGAAAGGAGCTCAGGGGCACTGTAATTCACAAACCTGCAGAGTTATAAATGACAGCTATCGTCCACAAATATATTGAAGTAAGGCTGCCAAGAGGACTTGAAAGCGGGGCAGAATTGCATGAAACCGATTTCAGGAGGTAGACTGGAATTGCATGTAAAGCATAGGAAAAGAGGCAGAACGTCCACAATGATGCACGTGGCCAAAAAGGGCGTATGCGTTTTTTCCTGAATATATTCAGGAAAAAACGCATACGCCCTTTTTGGCCAACCAAGCAAGCTTGCAAAGGAAATCTGCACTACAATGAAGTCTCACTGCCCCCCGGTCAGAAGGGCCATCTGAAAAAAGTGTAAAACCCAGAAAGGCAGGACAGGCCATGGAGAACTGGGAGCCTAGTTAGGCTGATGGGCGGGATGTAAATTGCCAACAGCCACTCTGGAGAAGTGTATGGTGTTTCCTGAAACATCTAAAAAACAAAGCAACAGAGCCTAGAGCACTTCCACTTATGGTCCTATAGCTTAGGGAAATTAAAATCAAAAAGACACAGCCACCCCAAAATTTGGGACGGCTCTGTTTACAGGAACCTCATTTACGGTACAAGTTCAATATCACAGAAAGCGAAAAATGGATAAAGAAGTTGTGGTACTAACGTACAATGCAATATCACTCAGCAATGAAATCTATGTCATCAGGCCCATAGCAGCATAATGAGTGGATTCAGGTACGATGATTCTAAGTGAAATATGTCACACAGAAAAAGAAACATCATAAGATATCACTAATACACGGCATGTAAACTTGGCTACACAGGAACTGAATTACAAAACAGAATAGGGTCTCAAATGTAGAAAACCAACTTATGCTTGCTTAAGGGGAAAGGTGAGTTGGGGTGCTGCATAAAACCAGAGATTGAAATTAGCACAGATACCTTTCCATAAGCCAAATATGTAATAGACAAGAGCTACTGCTTGCTCAACGAAGTGGACTCAACACCCCATATTAAACACCTAAGAATATACCTGACTAGTAAGAATCTTAAAACCTATGGATTTATATGTCTCCGAAAGAGAATCAAGTGTGTGTACAGCGGCATAAACGCAGCAGTGATAGGATTGGTGAGGTTCGGTGAGCAAATGCAGACCCTTTGAAGTCATATTGCATGGTACCCATTCCATGGTTCTCAACTCTCCAGGTTTAAGGGATTCTTCCTTCAGCTAAAACATGCATGTGGAACCCAGAGTATGATCCACCGTGTGATCGGGAAACGTGTTCAAATGTGTCTCAGTTTTCGTCCCCTGGTACTCGGGTGCAACATTCCAGACGCTTTACTAACACTCTCCCCACTTGGAGAGTCAGTGCCTTTAACCTCCTGTTTGGCCCAGTTTGCAATTATTGCGGAAAATGCACAGGAATAGGGAGAACCAATGAGAGACTAACTGGAGGTGTCTGGACGGGCAAATTTAACTCTCATTTCCCACCAGGAAGAGGAATTAACCAAAGGCTCAGCGTGCCATGCCAGTACCACACTAGGGCCTGAAGCAATCCTGCAGTGTTGCGGCCAGCTCACAAGAAAGCGAGTTGAAGAAAGGAGCTCAGGGGCACTGTAATTCACAAACCTGCAGAGTTATAAATGACAGCTATCGTCCACAAATATATTGAAGTAAGGCTGCCAAGAGGACTTGAAAGCGGGGCAGAATTGCATGAAACCGATTTCAGGAGGTAGACTGGAATTGCATGTAAAGCATAGGAAAAGAGGCAGAACGTCCACAATGATGCACGTGGCCAAAAAGGGCGTATGCGTTTTTTCCTGAATATATTCAGGAAAAAACGCATACGCCCTTTTTGGCCAACCAAGCAAGCTTGCAAAGGAAATCTGCACTACAATGAAGTCTCACTGCCCCCCGGTCAGAAGGGCCATCTGAAAAAAGTGTAAAACCCAGAAAGGCAGGACAGGCCATGGAGAACTGGGAGCCTAGTTAGGCTGATGGGCGGGATGTAAATTGCCAACAGCCACTCTGGAGAAGTGTATGGTGTTTCCTGAAACATCTAAAAAACAAAGCAACAGAGCCTAGAGCACTTCCACTTATGGTCCTATAGCTTAGGGAAATTAAAATCAAAAAGACACAGCCACCCCAAAATTTGGGACGGCTCTGTTTACAGGAACCTCATTTACGGTACAAGTTCAATATCACAGAAAGCGAAAAATGGATAAAGAAGTTGTGGTACTAACGTACAATGCAATATCACTCAGCAATTAAATCTATGTCATCAGGCCCATAGCAGCATAATGAGTGGATTCAGGTACGATGATTCTAAGTGAAATATGTCACACAGAAAAAGAAACATCATAAGATATCACTAATACACGGCATGTAAACTTGGCTACACAGGAACTGAATTACAAAACAGAATAGGGTCTCAAATGTAGAAAACCAACTTATGCTTGCTTAAGGGGAAAGGTGAGTTGGGGTGCTGCATAAAACCAGAGATTGAAATTAGCACAGATACCTTTCCATAAGCCAAATATGTAATAGACAAGAGCTACTGCTTGCTCAACGAAGTGGACTCAACACCCCATATTAAACGCCTAAGGATATACCTGACTAGTAAGAATCTTAAAACCTATTGATTTATATGTCTCTGAAAGAGAATCAAGTGTGTGTACAGCGGCATAAACGCAGCAGTGATAGGATTGGTGAGGTTCGGTGAGCAAATGCAGACCCTTTGAATTCATATTGCATGGTACCCATTCCATAGTTCTCAACTCTCCATGTTTATGGGATTCTTCCTTCAGCTAAAACATGCATGTGGAACCCAGAGTATGATCCACCGTGTGATCGGGAAACGTGTTCAAATGTGTCTCAGTTTTCATCCCATGGTATTCGGGTGTAACATTCCAGACGCTTTACTAATACTCTCCCCACTTGGAAAGTCAGTGCCTTTAACCTCCTGTTTGGCCCAGTTTGCAATTTCTGCGGAAAATGAACAGGAATAGGGAGAACCAATGAGAGACTAACTGGAGGTGTCTGGACGGGTAAATTTAACTCTCATTTCCCACCAAGAAGAGGAATTAACCAAAGGCTCAGCGAGCCATGCCGGAACCACACTAGGTCCTGAAGCAATCCTGCGGTGTTGCGGCCAGCTCACAAGAAATCGAGTTGAAGAAAGGAGCTCAGGGACCCTGTAATTCACAAACCTACAGAGTTATACATGACAGCTATCGTCCAAAAATATATTGAAGTAAGGCTGCCAAGAGGACTTGAAAGCGGGGCAGAATTGCAGGAAACCGATTTCAGGAGGTAGACTGGAATTGCATGTAAAGCATAGGAAAAGAGGCAGAACGTCCACAATGATGCACTTGGCCAAAAAGTGCGTAGCGTTTTTTCCTGAATATATTCAGGAAAAAACGCATACGCCCTTTTTGGCCAACCAAGCAAGCTTGCAAAGGAAATCTGCACTACAATGAAGTCTCACTGCCCCCCGGTCAGAAGGGCCATCTGAAAAAAGTGTAAAACCCAGAAAGGCAGGACAGGCCATGGAGAACTGGGAGCCTTGTTATGCTGATGGGCGGGATGTAAATTGCCAACAGCCACTCTGGAGAAGTGTATGGTGTTTCCTGAAACATCTAAAAAACAAAGCAACAGAGCCTAGGGCACTTCCACTTATGGTCCTATAGCTTAGGGAAATTAAAATAAAAAAGACACAGCCACCCCAAAGTTTGGGAATGCTCTGTTTACAAGAACCTCGTTTACGGTACAAGTTCAATATTACAGAAAGCGAAAAATGGATAAAGAAGTTGTGGTACTAACGTACAATGCAATATCACTCAGCAATGAAATCTATGTCATCAGGCCCATAGCAGCATAATGAGTGGATTCAGGTACGACGATTCTAAGTGAAATATGTCACACAGAAAATGAAACATCATAAGATATCACTAATACATGGAATGTAAACTTGGCTACACAGGAACTGAATTACAAAACAGAATAGGGTCTCAAATGTAGAAAACCAACTTATGCTTGCTTAAGGGGTAAGGTGAGTTGGGGTGCTGCATAAAACCAGAGATTGAAATTAGCACAGATACCTTTCCATAAGCCAAATATGTAATAGACAAGAGCTACTGCTTGCTCAACGAAGTGGACTCAACACCCCATATTAAACGCCTAAGAATATACCTGACTAGTAAGAATCTTAAAACCTATGGATTTATATGTCTCCGAAAGAGAATCAAGCGTGTGTACAGCGGCATAAACGCAGCAGTGATAGGATTGGTGAGGTTCGGTGAGCAAATGCAGACCCTTTGAAGTCATATTGCATGGTACCCATTCCATGGTTCTCAACTCTCCATGTTTATGGGATTCTTCCTTCAGCTAAAACATGCATGTGGAACCCAGAGTATGATCCACCGTGTGATCGGGAAACGTGTTCAAATGTGTCTCAGTTTTCGTCCCATGGTACTCGGGTGTAACATTCCAGACGCTTTACTAACACTCTCCCCACTTGGAAAGTCAGTGCCTTTAACCTCCTGTTTGGCCCAGTTTGCAATTTCTGCGGAAAATGAACAGGAATAGGGAGAACCAATGAGAGACTAACTGGAGGTGTCTGGACGGGTAAATTTAACTCTCATTTCCCACCAAGAAGAGGAATTAACCAAAGGCTCAGCGAGCCATGCCGGAACCACACTAGGGCCTGAAGCAATCCTGCAGTGTTGCGGCCAGCTCACAAGAAAGCGAGTTGAAGAAAGGAGCTCAGGGGCACTGTAATTCACAAACCTGCAGAGTTATAAATGACAGCTATCGTCCACAAATATATTGAAGTAAGGCTGCCAAGAGGACTTGAAAGCGGGGCAGAATTGCAGGAAACCGATTTCAGGAGGTAGACTGGAATTGCATGTAAAGCATAGGAAAAGAGGCAGAACGTCCACAATGATGCACGTGGCCAAAAAGGGCGTATGCGTTTTTTCCTGAATATATTCAGGAAAAAACGCATACGCCCTTTTTGGCCAACCAAGCAAGCTTGCAAAGGAAATCTGCACTACAATGAAGTCTCACTGCCCCCCGGTCAGAAGGGCCATCTGAAAAAAGTGTAAAACCCAGAAAGGCAGGACAGGCCATGGAGAACTGGGAGCCTAGTTAGGCTGATGGGCGGGATGTAAATTGCCAACAGCCACTCTGGAGAAGTGTATGGTGTTTCCTGAAACATCTAAAAAACAAAGCAACAGAGCCTAGAGCACTTCCACTTATGGTCCTATAGCTTAGGGAAATTAAAATCAAAAAGACACAGCCACCCCAAAATTTGGGACGGCTCTGTTTACAGGAACCTCATTTACGGTACAAGTTCAATATCACAGAAAGCGAAAAATGGATAAAGAAGTTGTGGTACTAACGTACAATGCAATATCACTCAGCAATTAAATCTATGTCATCAGGCCCATAGCAGCATAATGAGTGGATTCAGGTACGATGATTCTAAGTGAAATATGTCACACAGAAAAAGAAACATCATAAGATATCACTAATACACGGCATGTAAACTTGGCTACACAGGAACTGAATTACAAAACAGAATAGGGTCTCAAATGTAGAAAACCAACTTATGCTTGCTTAAGGGGAAAGGTGAGTTGGGGTGCTGCATAAAACCAGAGATTGAAATTAGCACAGATACCTTTCCATAAGCCAAATATGTAATAGACAAGAGCTACTGCTTGCTCAACGAAGTGGACTCAACACCCCATATTAAACGCCTAAGGATATACCTGACTAGTAAGAATCTTAAAACCTATTGATTTATATGTCTCCGAAAGAGAATCAAGTGTGTGTACAGCGGCATAAACGCAGCAGTGATAGGATTGGTGAGGTTCGGTGAGCAAATGCAGACCCTTTGAAGTCATATTGCATGGTACCCATTCCATGGTTCTCAACTCTCCATGTTTATGGGATTCTTCCTTCAGCTAAAACATGCATGTGGAACCCAGAGTATGATCCACCGTGTGATCGGGAAACGTGTTCAAATGTGTCTCAGTTTTCGTCCCATGGTACTCGGGTGTAACATTCCAGACGCTTTACTAACACTCTCCCCACTTGGAAAGTCAGTGCCTTTAACCTCCTGTTTGGCCCAGTTTGCAATTTCTGCGGAAAATGAACAGGAATAGGGAGAACCAATGAGAGACTAACTGGAGGTGTCTGGACGGGTAAATTTAACTCTCATTTCCCACCAAGAAGAGGAATTAACCAAAGGCTCAGCGAGCCATGCCGGAACCACACTAGGTCCTGAAGCAATCCTGCGGTGTTGCGGCCAGCTCACAAGAAATCGAGTTGAAGAAAGGAGCTCAGGGACCCTGTAATTCACAAACCTACAGAGTTATACATGACAGCTATCGTCCAAAAATATATTGAAGTAAGGCTGCCAAGAGGACTTGAAAGCGGGGCAGAATTGCAGGAAACCGATTTCAGGAGGTAGACTGGAATTGCATGTAAAGCATAGGAAAAGAGGCAGAACGTCCACAATGATGCACTTGGCCAAAAAGTGCGTAGCGTTTTTTCCTGAATATATTCAGGAAAAAACGCATACGCCCTTTTTGGCCAACCAAGCAAGCTTGCAAAGGAAATCTGCACTACAATGAAGTCTCACTGCCCCCCGGTCAGAAGGGCCATCTGAAAAAAGTGTAAAACCCAGAAAGGCAGGACAGGCCATGGAGAACTGGGAGCCTTGTTATGCTGATGGGCGGGATGTAAATTGCCAACAGCCACTCTGGAGAAGTGTATGGTGTTTCCTGAAACATCTAAAAAACAAAGCAACAGAGCCTAGGGCACTTCCACTTATGGTCCTATAGCTTAGGGAAATTAAAATCAAAAAGACACAGCCACCCCAAAGTTTGGGAATGCTCTGTTTACAAGAACCTCGTTTACTGTACAAGTTCAATATCACAGAAAGCGAAAAATGGATAAAGAAGTTGTGGTACTAACGTACAATGCAATATCACTCAGCAATGAAATCTATGTCATCAGGCCCATAGCAGCATAATGAGTGGATTCAGGTACGACGATTCTAAGTGAAATATGTCACACAGAAAATGAAACATCATAAGATATCACTAATACATGGAATGTAAACTTGGCTACACAGGAACTGAATTACAAAACAGAATAGTGTCTCAAATGTAGAAAACCAACTTATGCTTGCTTAAGGGGAAAGGTGAGTTGGGGTGCTGCATAAAACCAGAGATTGAAATTAGCACAGATACCTTTCCATAAGCCAAATATGTAATAGACAAGAGCTACTGCTTGCTCAACGAAGTGGACTCAACACCCCATATTAAACGCCTAAGAATATACCTGACTAGTAAGAATCTTAAAACCTATGGATTTATATGTCTCCGAAAGAGAATCAAGTGTGTGTACAGCGGCATAAACGCAGCAGTGATAGGATTGGTGAGGTTCGGTGAGCAAATGCAGACCCTTTGAAGTCATATTGCATGGTACCCATTCCATGGTTCTCAACTCTCCAGGTTTAAGGGATTCTTCCTTCAGCTAAAACATGCATGTGGAACCCAGAGTATGATCCACCGTGTGATCGGGAAACGTGTTCAAATGTGTCTCAGTTTTCGTCCCCTGGTACTGGGGTGCAACATTCCAGAAGCTTTACTAACACTCTCCCCACTTGGAGAGTCAGTGCCTTTAACCTCCTGTTTGGCCCAGTTTGCAATTTCTGCGGAAAATGAACAGGAATAGGGAGAACCAATGAGAGACTAGCTGGAGGTGTCTGGACGGGCAAATTTAACTCTCATTTCCCACCAGGAAGAGGAATTAACCAAAGGCTCAGCGAGCCATGCCGGAACCACACTAGGGCCTGAAGCAATCCTGCGGTGTTGCGGCCAGCTCACAAGAAAGCGAGTTGAAGAAAGGAGCTCAGGGGCACTGTAATTCACAAACCTGCAGAGTTATAAATGACAGCTATCGTCCAAAAATATATTGAAGTAAGGCTGCCAAGAGGACTTGAAAGCGGGGCAGAATTGCAGGAAACCGATTTCAGGAGGTAGACAGGAATTGCATGTAAAGCATAGGAAAAGAGGCAGAACGTCCACAATGATGCACTTGGCCAAAAAGGGCGTATGCGTTTTTTCCTGAATATATTCAGGAAAAAACGCATACGCCCTTTTTGGCCAACCAAGCAAGCTTGCAAAGGAAATCTGCACTACAATGAAGTCTCACTGCCCCCCGGTCAAAAGGGCCATCTGAAAAAAGTGTAAAATCCAGAAAGGCAGGACAGTCCATGGAGAACTGGGAGCCTTGTTATGCTGATGGGGGGGATGTAAATTGCCAACAGCCACCCTGCAGAAGTGTATGGTGTTTCCTGAAACATCTAAAAAACAAAGCAACAGAGCCTAGGGCACTTCCACTTATGTTCCTATAGCTTAGGGAAATTAAAATCAAAAAGAAACAGCCACCCCAAAGTTTGGGACGGCTCTGTTTACAAGAAGCTCTTTTACGGTACACGTTCAATATCGCAGAAAGCGAAAAATGGATAAAGTAGTTGTGGTACTTACGTACAATGCAATATCACTCAGCAATGAAATGTATGTCATCAGGCCAGTAGCAGCATAATGAGTGGATTCAGGTACGATGATTCTAAGTGAAATAAGTCACACAGAAAAAGAAACATCATAAGATATCACTAATACACGGAATGTAAGCTTGGCTACACAGGAACTGAATTACAAAACAGAACAGGGTCTCAAATGTAGAAAACCAACTTATGCTTGCTTAAGGGGAAAGGTGAGTTGGGGTGCTGCATAAAACCAGAGATTGAAATTAGCACAGATACCTTTCCATAAGCCAAATATGTAATAGACAAGAGCTACTGCTTGCTCAACGAAGTGGACTCAACACCCCATATTAAACGCCTAAGAATATACCTGACTAGTAAGAATCTTAAAACCTATGGATTTATATGTCTCCGAAAGAGAATCTAGCGTGTGTACAGCGGCATAAACGCAGCAGTGATAGGATTGGTGGTGTTCGGTGAGCAAATGCAGACCCTTTGAAGTCATATTGCATGGTACCCATTCCATGGTTCTCAACTCTCCAGGTTTAAGGGATTCTTCCTTCAGCTAAAACATGCATGTGGAACCCAGAGTATGATCCACCATGTGATCGGGAAACATGTTCAAATGTGTCTCAGTTTCCGTCCCCTCGTACTCGGGTGCAACATTCCAGACGCTTTACTAACACTCTCCCCACTTGGAGAGTCAGTGCCTTTAACCTCCTGTTTGGCCCAGTTTGCAATTTCTGCGGAAAATGAACAGGAATAGGGAGAACCAATGAGAGACTAGCTGGAGGTGTCTGGACGGGCAAATTTAACTCTCAATTCCCACCAGGAAGAGGAATTAACCAAAGGCTCAGCGAGCCATGCCGGAACCACACTAGGGCCTGAAGCAATCCTGCGGTGTTGCGGCCAGCTCACAAGAATGCGAGTTGAAGAAAGGAGCTCAGGGGCCCTGTAATTCACAAACCTGCAGAGTTATACATGACAGCTATCGTCCAAAAATATATTGAAGTAAGCCTGTCAAGAGGACTTGAAAGCGGGGCAGAATTGCAGGAAACCGATTTCAGGAGGTAGACTGGAATTGCATGTAAAGCATAGGAAAAGAGGCAGAACGTCCACAATGATGCACTTGGCCAAAAAGGGCATATGCGTTTTTTCATGAATATATTCAGGAAAAAACGCATACGCCCTTTTTGGCCAACCAAGCAAGCTTGCAAAGGAAATCTGCACTACAATGAAGTCTCACTGCCCCCCGGTCAGAAGGGCCATCTGAAAAAAGTGTAAAACCCAGAAAGACAGGACAGTCCATGGAGAACTGGGAGCCTTGTTATGCTGATGGGCGGGATGTAAATTGCCAACAGCCACTCTGCAGAAGTGTATGGTGTTTCCTGAAACATCTAAAAAACAAAGCAACAGAGCCTAGGGCACTTCCACTTATGGTCCTATAGCTTAGGGAAATTAAAATCAAAAAGACACAGCCACCCCAAAGTTTGGGACAGCTCTGTTTACAAGAACCTCGTTTACGGTACAAGTTCAATATCACAGAAAGCGAAAAATGGATAAAGAAGTTGTGGTACTAACGTACAATGCAATATCACTCAGCAATGAAATCTATGTCATCAGGCCCATAGCAGCATAATGAGTGGATTCAGGTACGATGATTCTAAGTGAAATATGTCACACAGAAAAAGAAACATCATAAGATATCACTAATACACGTAATGTAAACTTGGCTACACAGGAACTGAATTACAAAACAGAACAGGGTCTCAAATGTAGAAAACCAACTTATGCTTGCTTAAGGGAAAAGGTGAGTTGGGGTGCTGCATAAAACCAGAGATTGAAATTAGCACAGATACCTTTCCATAAGCCAAATATGTAATAGACAAGAGCTACTGCTTGCTCAACGAAGTGGACTCAACACCCCATATTAAATGCCTAAGAATATACCTGACTAGTAAGAATCTTAAAACCTATGGATTTATATGTCTCCGAAAGAGAATCAAGTGTGTGTACAGTGGCATAAACGCAGCAGTGATAGGATTGGTGAGGTTCGGTGAGCAAATGCAGACCCTTTGAAGTCATATTGCATGGTACCCATTCCATGGTTCTCAACTCTCCAGGTTTAAGGGATTCTTCCTTCAGCTAAAACATGCATGTGGAACCCAGAGTATGATACACCGTGTGATCGGGAAACGTGTTCTAATGTGTCTCAGTTTTCGTCCCCTGGTACTCCGGTGCAACATTCCAGACGCTTTACTAACACTCTCCCCACTTGGAGAGTCAGTGCCTTTAACCTCCTGTTTGGCCCAGTTTGCAATTTCTGCGGAAAATGAACAGGAATAGGGAGAACCAATGAGAGACTAGCTGGAGGTGTCTGGACGGGCAAATTTAACTCTCATTTCCCACCAGGAAGAGGAATTAACCAAAGGCTCAGCGAGCCATGCCGGAACCACACTAGGGCCTGAAGCAATCCTGCGGTGTTGCGGCCAGCTCACAAGAAAGCGAGTTGAAGAAAGGAGCTCAGGGGCCCTGTAATTCACAAACCTGCAGAGTTATAAATGACAGCTATCGTCCAAAAATATATTGAAGTAAGGCTGCCAAGAGGACTTGAAAGCGGGTCAGAATTGCAGGAAACCGATTTCAGGAGGTAGACTGGAATTGCATGTAAAGCATAGGAAAAGAGGCAGAACGTCCACAATGATGCACTTGGCCAAAAAGGGCGTATGCGTTTTTTCCTGAATATATTCAGGAAAAAACGCATACGCCCTTTTTGGCCAACCAAGCAAGCTTGCAAAGGAAATCTGCACTACAATGAAGTCTCACTGCCCCCCGGTCAAAAGGGCCATCTGAAAAAAGTGTAAAATCCAGAAAGGCAGGACAGTCCATGGAGAAATGGGAGCCTTGTTATGCTGATGGGCGGGATGTAAATTGCCAACAGCCACTCTGGAGAAGTGTATGGTGTTTCCTGAAACATCTAAAAAACAAAGCAACAGAGCCTAGGGCACTTCCACTTATGGTCCTATAGCTTAGGGAAATTAAAATCAAAAAGACACAGCCACCCCAAAGTTTGGGACGGCTCTGTTTACAAGAACCTCGTTTACGGTACAAGTTCAATATCGCAGAGAGCGAAAAATGGATAAAGAAGTTGTGGTACTAACGTACAATGCAATATCACTCAGCAATTAAATCTATGTCATCAGGCCCATAGCAGCATAATGAGTGGATTCAGGTATGATGATTCTATTTGAAATATGTCACACAGAAAAAGAAACATCATAAGATATCACTAATACACGGAATGTAAACTTGGCTACACAGGAACTGAATTACAAAACAGAATAGGGTCTCAAATGTAGAAAACCAACTTATGCTTGCTTAAGGGGAAAGGTGAGTTGGGGTGCTGCATAAAACCAGAGATTGAAATTAGCACAGATAACTTTCCATAAGACAAATATGTAATAGACAAGACCTACTGCTTGCTCAACGAAGTGGACTCAACACCCCATATTAAACGCCTAAGAATATACCTGACTAGTAAGAATCTTAAAACCTATGGATTTATATGTCTCCGAAAGAGAATCAAGCGTGTGTATAGCGGCATAAATGCAGCAGTGATAGGATTGGTGAGGTTCGGTGAGCAAATGCAGACCCTTTGAAGTCATATTGCATGGTACCCATTCCATGGTTCTCAACTCTCCAGGTTTAAGGGATTCTTCCTTCAGCTAAAACATGCATGTGGAACCCAGAGGATGATCCACCGTGTGATCGGGAATCGTGTTCAAATGTGTCTCAGTTTTCGTCCCCTGGTACTCGGGTGCAACATTCCAGACGCTTTACTAACACTCTCCCCACTTGGAGAGTCAGTGCCTTTAACCTCCTGTTTGGCCCAGTTTGCAATTTCTGCGTAAAATGAACAGGAATAGGGAGAACACATGAGAGACTAGCTGGAGGAGTCTGGACGGGCAAATTTAACTCTCATTTCCCACCAGGAAGAGGAATTAACCAAAGGCTCAGCGAGCCATGCCAGAACCACACTAGGGCCTGAAGCAATCCTGCGGTGTTGCGGCCAGCTCAGAAAAAAGCAAGTTGAAGAAAGGAGCTCAGGGGCCCTATAATTCACACACCTGCAGTGTTATAAATGACAGCTATCATCCAAAAATATATTGAAGTAAGGCTGCCAAGAGGACTTGAAAGCGGGGCAGAATTGCAGGAAACCGATTTCAGGAGGTAGACTGGAATTGCATGTAAAGCATAGGAAAAGAGGCAGAACGTCCACAATGATGCACTTGGCCAAAAAGGGCGTATCCGTTTTTTCCTGAATATATTCAGGAAAAAACGCATACGCCCTTTTTGGCCAACCAAGCAACATTGCAAAGGAAATCTGCACTACAATGAAGTCTCACTGCCCCCCGGTCAAAAGGGCTATCAGAAAAAAGTGTAAAATCCAGAAAGGCAGGACAGGCCATGGAGAACTGGGAGCCTTCTTATGCTGATGGGCGGGATGTAAATTGCCAACAGCCACTCTGGAGAAGTGTATGGTGTTTCCTGAAACATCTAAAAAACAAAGCAACAGAGCCTAGGGCACTTCCACTTATGGTCCTATAGCTTAGGGAAATTAAAATCAAAAAGACACAGCCACCCCAAAATTGGGGACGGCTCTGTTTACAGGAACCTCATTTACGGTACAAGTTCAATATCACAGAAAGCGAAAAATGGATAAAGAAGTTGTGGTACTAACGTACAATGCAATATCACTCAGAAATGAAATCTATATCATCAGGCCCATAGCAGGATAATGAGTGAATTCAGGTACGATGATTCTAAGTGAAATAAGTCACACAGAAAAAGAAACATCATAAGGTATCACTAATACACGGAATGTAAACTTGGCTACACAGGAACTGAATTACAAAACAGAATAGGGTCTCAAATGTAGAAAATCAACTTATGCTTGCTTAAGGGGAAAGGTGAGTTGGGGAGCTGCATAAAACCAGAGATTGAAATTAACACAGATACCTTTCCATAAGACAAATATGTAATAGACAAGAGCTACTCCTTGCTCAACGAAGTGGACTCAACACCCCATATTAAACGCCTAAGAATATACCTGACTAGTAAGAATCTTAAAACCTATGGATTTATATGTCTCCGAAAGAGAATCAAGCGTGTGTACAGCGGCATAAAGGCAGCACTGAAAGAATTGGTGAGGTTCGGTGAGCAAATGAAGACCATTTGAAGTCATATTGCATGGTACCCATTCCATGGTTCTCAACTCTCCAGGTTTAAGGGATTCTTCCTTCAGCTAAAACATGCATGTGGAACCCAGAGTATGATCCACCGTGTGATCGGGAAACGTGTTCAAATGTGTCTCAGTTTTCGTCCCCTGGTACTCGGGTGCAACATTCCAGACGCTTTACTAACACTCTCCCCACTTGGAGAATCAGTGCCTTTAACCTCCTGGTTGGCCTAGTTTGCAATTTCTGCAGAAAATGAACAGGAATAGGGAGAACCAATGAGAGACTAGCTGGAGGTTTCTGGACGGGCAAATTTAACTCTCATTTCCCACCAGGAAGAGGAATTAACCAAAGGCTCAGCGAGCCATGCTGAAACCACACTAGGGCCTGAAGCAATCCTGCAGTGTTGCGGCCAGCTCACAAGAAAGCGAGTTGAAGAAAGAGCTAAGGGGCCCTGTAATTCACACACCTGCAGAGTTCTAAATGACAGCTATCATCCAAAAATATATTGAAGTAAGGCTGCCAAGAGGACTTGAAAGCGGGGCAGAATTGCAGGAAACCGATTTCAGGAGGTAGACTGGAATTGCATGTAAAGCATAGGAAAAGAGGCAGAACGTCCACAATGATGCACTTGGCCAAAAAGGGCGTATGCGTTTTTTCCTGAATATATTCAGGAAAAAACGCATACGCCCTTTTTGGCCAACCAAGCAAGCTTGCAAAGGAAATCTGCACTACAATGAAGTCTCACTGCCCCCGGTCAAAAGGGCATTCTGAAAAAATTGTAAAATCTAGAAAGGCAGGACAGGCCATGGAGAACTGGGAGCCTTCTTATGCTGATGGGCGGGATGTAAATTGCCAACAGCCACTCTGGAGAAGTGTATGGTGTTTCCTGAAACATCTAAAAAACAAAGCAACAGAGCCTAGGGCACTTCCACTTATGGTCCTATAGATTAGGGAAATTAAAATCAAAAAGACACAGCCACCCCAAAGTTTGGGACGGCTCTGTTTACAAGAACCTCGTTTCCGGTACAAGTTCAATATCGCAGAAAGTGAAAAATGGATAAAGAAGTTGTGGTACTTACGTACAATGCAATATCACTCAGCAATGAAATCTATGTCATCAGGCCAGTAGCAGCATAATGAGTGGATTCAGGTACGATGATTCTAAGTGAAATAAGTCACACAGAAAAAGAAACATCATAAGGTATCACTAATACACGGAATGTAAACTTGGCTACACAGGAACTGAATTACAAAACAGAATAGGGTCTCAAATGTAGAAAACCAACTTATGCTTGCTTAAGGGGAAAGGTGAGTTGGGGTGCTGCATAAAACCAGAGATTGAAATTAGCACAGATACCTTTCCATAAGACAAATATGTAATAGACAAGAGCTACTGCTTGCTCAACGAAGTAGACTCAACACCCCATATTAAACGCCTAAGAATATACCTGACTAGTAAGAATCTTAAAACCTATGGATTTATATGTCTCCGAAAGAGAATCAAGCGTGTGTACAGCGGCATAAACGCAGCAGTGATAGGATTGGTGAGGTTCGGTGAGCAAATGCAGACCCTTTGAAGTCATATTGCATGGTACCCATTCCATGGTTCTCAACTCTCCAGGTTTAAGGGATTCTTCTTTCAGCTAAAACATGCATGTGGAACCCAGAGTATGATCCACCGTGTGATCGGGAAACGTGTTCAAATGTGTCTCAGTTTTCGTCCCCTGGTACTCGGGTGCAACATTCCAGACGCTTTACTAACACTCTCCCCACTTGGAGAGTCAGTGCCTTTAACCTCCTGTTTGGCCCAGTTTGCAATTTCTGCGTAAAATGAACAGGAATAGGGAGAACCAATGAGAGACTAGCTGGAGGAGTCTGGACGGGCAAATTTAACTCTCATTTCCCACCAGGAAGAGGAATTAACCAAAGGCTCAGCGAGCCATGCCGGAACCACACTAGGGCCTGAAGCAATCCTGCGGTGTTGCGGCCAGCTCACAAGAAAGCGTGTTGAAGAAAGGAGCTCAGGGGCACTGTAATTCACAAACCTGCAGAGTTATAAATGACAGGTATCATCCAAAATTATACTGAAGTAAGGCTGCGAAGAGGACTTGAAAACGGTGCAGAATTGCTGGAAACCGATTTCAGAAGGTACACGGGAGTCGCTCTTAAAGCATAGGAAAAGAGACAGAACTTGGAAAATAATGCACTTGGCAAAAGAGGGCATATGTGTTTTATCCAGAGCTCTCATAACCGAGGGGAGGAGATTCCCAGCAGGCTCCAACTGCCACCTGAAGGCTCACATTGTCAAGGCAACGTGAGCAAGCCAGGCAGGAGTTACCTCACAGCAGAGGTCCCAGCTCACAGAAGGGTGAGAAAATCAGCCAACATCAGACTCTCACCAGAGGGCCCACATCACCAAGGGGATGGGAACCAGGCACGAGTGTCTTCACACCAGTGGGGCCACATCATCGAAAGGTGAAGTACTCAGCACATGTGTCCTCAAACCAGAGGACCCACATCACCAAGGGCCTCGGAGTGAGGCAGGCAGGAGTAGCCTCACAACACTGGGCCCATAGAACAAAAAAGTGAGGAATCCAGCAGTTGGAACCTCCCAGCAGGCGGCCCAGAGCACCGAGGCTATGGGATCCAGGCCACAGTGAACTCACAGAAGAGGGCCCATGTCATGAAACTGAGCAACCCAGCCATTGGGACCTCAGAGCAGGAGGCCCACATCCCCATGGGGATATAAATCTGGTAGGAGTGTCCTCACACCACTGAGAACGTATCAGAAAATTTTGGGAGACCAGCAGTTAGGGCCTGACGCCAGAGGACCCTCATCACCAAGGGAAGGAGGCTCCCAGCAGGCTCCAACTGCCACCAGAGGGCTGACATCGCCAAGGTGATGTGTGCCAACCAGGCACGAATGACCTCACAGCAGAGGGCCCACCTCAGAGAAGTGTGATGAACCCAGTCAGGATCACACTCGCACCAGAGGGCCCACATCACCAAATGGATTCGAACCAGGCAGGAGTGTCCTCACATGAGTAGGGCCACATCATCTAAAGCTGAGGAACCCAGAACATGTGGCTTCAAACCATAGGACACCCATCATCAATGGGCTGGGAGTGAGGCAGGCAGGAGGAGCCTCACAAAAGAGGGCCCAAAAATAAGAAAGGTGAGGAGTGACCTCACAGCAGAGGGCCCACCTCACAGAAGGGTGAGGAACACAGCCAGGATCAGACTCTCACCAGAGGGTCCACATCACCAAGGGGATGGGAACAAGGCAGGAGTGTCCCCAAACCAGTGGGACAACATCATCGAAAGGTGAGGATCCCAGCACATGTAGCCTCAAACCAGAGGAACCACATCACTAAGGGGTTCGGAACGAGGCTGGCAGGACCAGCCTCACAACACAGGGTCCATAGAATATAAAAGTTGAGGAATCCAGCAGTTGGAACCTCCCAGCAAGTGGCCCAGAGCACCGAGGCTATGAGATCCAGGCCGCAGTGAACTCACAACAGATGGCCCACATCATGAACCTGTGAGCAGCCCAGCCGTTGGGACCTCAGAACAGAAGGCCCACATCCCCATTGGGATGGGAACCTGGCAGGAGTGGCCTCGCACCACTTAGCACATATCAGAAAATGTTAGGAGCCCAGCAGTTAGGGCCTGACGCCAGGGGGCCCTCATAACTGAGGGGAGGAGACTCCCAGCAGGTTCCAACTGCCAACAGAGGGCCCACGTCTACAAGGAGGCATGCGTCAGCCAGGCAGTAGTGACCTCACAGCAGAGGGCCTATCTCACAGAAGGGTGAGGAACCGAGGCAGGATGAGACTCTCGCCAGAGGGCCCACAACACCAAGGGGATGGAAACCAGTCAGGACTGTCCTCCCACCAGTGGGGCCACATCATCGAAAGGTGAGGAACCCAGCACATGCGGCCTCATATCAGAGGACATACATCACAAAGGGGATGGGAGTGAGGCAGGTAGGAGTAGCCTAAATACAGAGGGCCCAAAGAATAAAAAAGGTGAGGAATCCAGCATTTGGAACCTCCCAGCAGGCGGCCGAGAGCACAGAAGCTATGGGATGCAGGCAGGAGTGAACTAACACCAGAGAGCCCACATCATGAAACTGTGAGCAACCCAGGCGTTGGGACCTCAGAGCAGAAAGCCCACATCCCCATGGGGATGGGAACCTGACAGGAGTGTCCTGGCATCACTGGGCTCACATCAGAAAACGTGGGGAGCCCAGCAGTTATGGCCTGATGCTAGAGGGCCGTCATCACCGAGGGCAGGAGGCTCCCAGCAGGTTCCATGTGCCAACAGAGGGCCCACATCGCCAAGGTGATGTGTGCAAGTCAGGCAGGATTGACCTCACAGCAGAGGGCCTACCTCACAGAAGAGTGAGGAACCCAGCCAGGATAAGACTGTCACCAGAAGGCCCACATCACCAAGGGGATGGGAACCAGGCAGGAGTGTCCTCACACCAGTGGGGCCACATCATTGAAAGTTGCGGAACCCAGCACATGTGGCCTCAAACCAGAGGACCCACATCACGAAGGGGTTGCGAATGAGGCAGGCAGGAGGAGCATCGCAACACAGGACCCATAGAATACAAAAGTTGAGGAATCGAGCAGTTGGAACCTCCCAGCAGGCGGCCCAGAGCACAGAGGCTATGGCATCCAGGCCAGAGTGAACTAACAGCAGAGAGCCCACATCATGAAACTGTGAACAACCCAGCCGTTGGGACTTCAGAGCAGAATACCCACATCCCAATGGGGATGTGAACCTGGATAGAGTGTCTTCGAACCACTGGGCGCACATCACAAAATGTGGGGAGCCCAGCAGTTAGGGCCTGACGCCAGAGGGCCCTCATCACCAAGGGGAGGAGGCTCCCAGCAGGCTCCAAGTGCCACCGAAGGCTCATGTCCACAAGGCGAGGTGAGCAAGCCAAGCAGGAGTGACCTCACAGCAGACGGCCCACCTCACAGAAGGGTGAGGAACCCAGCCAGGATCAGACTCTCAACAGAGGGCCCACATCACCAAGGGGATGTGAACCAGGCAGGAGTCTCCTAAGACCATTGGTCCCACATCATCGAAAGGTGAGGAACCCAGCACATGTGGCCTCAAACCAGACGACACACATCACGAAGGGGCTGGGAGTGAGGCAGGCAGGAGGATCCTCACAACAGAGGGCCTAAAAAATTAAAAAAGTGAGGAATCCAGCAGTTGGAACCTCCCAGCAGGCGGCCAAGAGCACAGAGGCTATGGGATCCAGGCCACAGTGAACTAACACCAGAGAGCCCACATCATGAAATTGTGATCAACCCAGCCGTTGGAACCTCAGAGCAGAAGGCCCACATCCCCATGGAGATGGGAACCTAAGAGGAGTGCCCGAGCATCACTGGGCTCACTAAGAAAAGTTGGGGAGCCCAGCAGTTAGGGCCTGACGTCAGAGGGCCCTCATCACAGAGGTGAGGAGGCTCCCAGCAGGGTCCAAGTGCCACCAGAGGGCTCATGTTAACAAGGCGAGGTGAGCAAGCCAGGCAAGAGTTACCTGATAGTAGAGGGCCCACCTCACAGATGGGTGAGGAACCCAGCCAGGATCAGACTCTCACCAGAGGGCCCACATCACAAAGGGGATGGGAACCAGTCAGGATTATCCTCACACCAGTGGGGCCTCATCATCTTAAGGTGAGGAACCCAGCACATGTGTCCTCAAACCAGAGGACCCACATCACCAAGGGCCTTGGAGTGAGGCAGGCAGGAGTAGCCTCACAACACAGGGCACATAATATAAAAAACGTGAGGATTCCAGCATTTAGACCTTCCAGCAGGCGGCTCAGAACACCGAGGCTATGGGATCCAGGCCGCAGTGAACTCACAGCAGAGGGCCCACATCATAAAACTGTGAGCAACCCAGGCGTTGGGACCTCAGCGCAGAAGGCCCACATCCCCATGGGAATGGGAACCTGGCTGGAGTGTCCTCGCACCACTGGGCGCACATCAGAAAATGTGGGGAGCCCACCATTTAGGGCCTGATGCCAGAGGGCCGTCATCACCGAGAGGAGGAGGCACCCTGCACGCTCCAACTGCCACCAGAGGGCTCACGTCTCCAAGGTGACGTGTGCCAGCCAGGCAGGAGTGACCTCACAGCAGAGGGCCTACCTCACAGAACGTTGAGGAACCCAGCCAGGATTAGACTCTCGCCAGAGGGCCCACCTCACCAAGGGGATGGGAACCAGGCAGGAGTGTCCTCACACGAGTGGGGCCACATCATCGAAAGGTGAGGAACGCAGCACATGTGGCCTCAAGCCATAGGACAGTCATCACCAAGGGGCTGGCAGTGAGGCAGGCAGGAGGAGCCTCACAACAGAGGGCACATAGAATAAAAAAGTTGAGGAATCCAGCAGTTGGAACCTCCCAGCAGGCGGCTCAGAGCACCGATGATAAGGGATCCTTGCCGGAGTGAACTCACAGCAGAGGGCCCACATCATGGTACTGTGAGCAAGCCAGCCGTTTTGACCTCAGAGCAGAAGGCCCATATCCCCATGGGGATGGGAACCTGGCAAGAGTGTCCTCACTCACTTGGCACACATCAGAAAATGTGGGGAGCCCAGCAGTTATGGCCTAAGGCAAGAGGGCCCTCATCACTGAGGGGAGGAGGATCCCAGCACACTCCAACTGCCACCAGAGGGCCCACGTCGCCAAGGTGACGTGTGCCAGACAGGCATGAATGACCTCACAGCAGAGGGGCCACCTCACAGACGGGTGGGGAACCCAGCCAGGATCAGACTCTCACCTGAGGGCCCACATCAGCAAGGGGATGGGAACCAGTCAGGACTGTCTTCCCTCCAGTGGGGCCACATCATCGAAAGGTGCGGAACCCAGCACATGTGGCCTCAAATCAGAGGACACATATCACAAAGGGAATGGGAGTGAGGCAGGCAGGAGTAGCCTAAAAACAGAGGGCCCAAAGAATAAGAAAGGTGAGGAATCCAGCAGTTGGAACCTCCCAGCAGGTGGCCGAGAGCACAGAAGCTATGGGATGCAGGCAGGAGTGAACTAATAGCAGAGAGCCCACATCATGAAACTGTGAGCAACCCAGGCGTTGGTACCTCAGAGCAGAAGGCCCACATCCCAATGGGGAGGTGAACCTGGCTGGAGTGTCCTCGCACCACTGGGCGCACATCACAAAATGTGGGGAGACCAGCAGTTAGGGCCTGACGCCAGAGGGCCCTCATCACCGAGGGGAGGAGGCTCCCAGCAGGCTCCAAGTGCCACCAGAGGGCTCATGTCCACAAGGCGAGGTGAGCAAGCCAGGCAGGACTGACCTCACAGCAGACGGCCCACCTCACAGATGGGTGAGGAACCCAGCCAGGATCAGACTCTCAACAGAGGGCCCACATCACCAAGGGGATGTGAACCAGGCAGGAGTCTCCTAAGACCATTGGTCCCACATCATCGAAAGGTGAGGAACCCAGCACATGTGGCCTCAGACCAGACGACACACATCACGAAGGGGCTGGGAGTGAGGCAGGCAGGAGGATCCTCACAACAGAAGACCCAAAAAATTAAAAAAGTGAGGAATCCAGCAGTTGGAACCTCCCAACAGGTGGCCAAGAGCACAGAGGCTATGGGATCCAGGCCTCTGTGAACTAACACCAGAGAGCCCACATCATGAAAATGTGAACAACCCAGCCGTTGGGACTTCAGAGCAGAAGGCCCACATCCCCATCGAGATGGGATCCTAAGAGGAGTGCCCAAGCATCATTGGGCTCACTAAGAAAAGTTGGTGAGCCCAGCAGTTAGGGCCTGACGCAAGAGGGCCCTCATCACCGAGGGGAGGAGATCCTCAGCACGCTCCTACTGCCACCACATGGCTGACTTCACCAAGGCAATGTGTGCCAGCCATGCAGGAGTGACCTATCAGCAGCGACCTCCCTCACAGAAGGGTGAGGAACACAGCCAGGAACAGACTCTCACCAGGGGGTCCACATAACCACGTAGATGAGAACCAGGCAGGAGTGTCCTCACACTAGTGGGGCCACATCATCGAAAGGTGAGGAACCCAGCAAAGGTGGCCACAAACCAGAGGACCCACATCACCAAGGGGTTGAGAGTGAGGTAGGTGTCTGGACGGGCATATTTAACACTCATTTCCCACCAGGAAGAGGAATTAACCAAAGGCTCAGCGTGCCCTGCCAGAAGCAGATTAGGGCCTGAAGCAGTCTTGCGGGTTTGCGGCCAGCTCACAAGAAAGCGAGTTGAAGAAAGGAGCTCAGGGGCCCTGTAATTCACAAACCTGCAGAGTTATAAATGACAGATAACGTCCAAAAATATATTGAAGTAAGGCTGCCAAGAGGACTTGAAAGCGGGGCAGAATTTCAGGAAACCGATTTCAGGAGGTAGACTGGATTTGCATTTAAAGCATAGGAAAAGAGGCAGAACATCGACAATGATGCACTTGGCAAAAAAAGGGCGTATGAGTTTGTTCCTGAATATATTCAGGAAAAAACACATACGCCCTTTTTGGCAAACCAAGCAAGCTTGCAATGGAAATCCGAACTACTATGAAGTGTCACTTCCCCCCGGTCTAAAGGGCCATCTGAAAAAAGTGTAAAATCCAGAAAGGCAAGACAGGCCATGGGGAAAAAGGAGCCTTGTTATGCTGATGGGCGGGATGTAAATTGCCAACAGCCACTCTGGAGAAGTGTATGGTGTTTCCTGATACATCTGAAAAACAAAGCAACAGAGTCTAGGGCATTTCCACTTATGGTCCTATAGCTTAGGGAAATTAAAATCAAAAAGACACAGCCACCCCAAAATTTGGGACGGCTCTGTTTACAAGAACCTCGTTTACGGTCCAAGTTCAATATCACAGAGAGCAAAAACTGGATAAAGAAGTTGTGGTACTTATGTACAATGCAATATCACTCAGCAATGAAATCTGTGTCACCAGGCCTGTACCAGCATAATGAGTGGATTGAGGCACGGTGATTCTAAGTGAAATAAGTAACACAGAAAAAGAAACATCATAAGGTATCACTAATGCACGGAATGTAAACTTGGCTACACATGAACTGAATTACAAAACAGAACAGGGTCTCAAGTTTAGAAAACCAACTTATGCTTGCTTAAGGGGAAAGGTGAGTTGGGGTGCTGCATAAAACCAGAGTTTGAAATTAGCACAGATACCGTTCCATAAGCCAAATATGTAATAGACAAGACCTACCCCTTGTTCATCGAAATGGACTCAACAATGAGGTATCACCTCACACCTGTTAGAATGGGCATCATCTGAAAATCTACAAACAACAAATGCTGGAAAGGGTGTGGAGAAAAGGAAGCCTCTTCCACTATTGTTGGGAATATAAATTGATACAGTCACTATGGAGAACAATATGGAGTTTCTTAAGAAACTAATAATAGAATTACCATATGATACAGCAATCCCAGTACTGGACATATACCCAGACAAAACCATAAATCAAAAAGAGACATTCACCGTAATGTTCATTGCATCACTATTTACAATATCGAGGTAATGGAAGCAACCTAAATGCCCACAGACAGACGAATGCATAAAGATGTGGTACATATATAAAATGGAATATTACTAAGCCATGAAAGGAATGAAATTGGGTCATTTGTAGAGACGTCGATGGATCTAGAGACTGTCATACAGAGTGAAGTAAGTCAGAAAGAGAAAAACAAATCTTGTATATTCATGCATATATGTGGAACCTAGAAAAACTGTACAGATTAACCGTTTTGCAAGGCATAAATAGAGCAACAGATGTAGACAACAATCGTATGGACAACAAGGGGGGAAAGCTCTTGGGGGTGGTGGTGGTGGGAGGAGTTGAGAGATTGGGATTGGCATGTAAACATTTATATGTATAAAATAGATAACCAATAAGAACCTGCTGTATAAAAATATAAAATAAAATTCAAAATTAAAAAGAAATAAAATTTAAAAAATAAAACAGAAAAAACAATTATTCCCTTCACATACATGTATTTATATGAATAAATTATTTCCATGCTTATATCTGTAAATACAAAAAAGAGGAATAAAATCTACCTTGAACCAAAAACAAAAAAGAGAAAAAAAAAACAGAACCCACCAGTTACTCAGAGGAAAACCGTATCAGGGCACTTGCTCCAGTTGTAAACAATTCTGAAGTTGGTCAGTGGTGGGGAATCGTCTCCCATTCAGCCAGCAGCCCCCACACAACAAGCGTCCTCATTGCAAAGCTGGGGCACCGTGCCGAGGCATCTGTGAGTAAACGTGAGCTGAGCCCCAGGCCAGTTGCTGCTGAACTGTTCCCACCCTTCCCAGGTAAAACACCTGAATATATACAAGGACTTGAAAGCCTAGAGGAAGGGCCATGGAGCCACACGAGTGACAGCATGCCAGCTGACTTGGTGCCTGCAGGCCAGCCAGGATGGTCCTGGCCCTGGGTGCTCTTCTGGAAGATTTCCATTTCCCTGCCTGAGATACCCGTCCTGTCCCTGCCCCCACTGCTTTTTTCCTTCCTCACCTCTGCCCAGGGAGCAATTCCAGCAGCAGGTATGGGTGACACATCCTCTTCTTTAGCAGGTGGCAGCCTGGCAACTGCTGCAGAAAGTCCAGCAGAGCCCCACTCACACTGGGCCACCCACAAAGCCGTGGCCTCTCACTCCCTCCCACCAGCCCAGCCCCGAGACTGCTGACAGGGCAGAGAAAATGGCGTCAGACACAGCTGCAGGGGCTCTTGCTGCCTGGAGTGGTATTTATATTGATCTCAACCCAGGCACACCTGGGGAGGGCTGGCCGGCACCGTAAGGCTGCCCAGGTCAGCCAATCGTCACCCCTCAGGGGCTCACAGTTGCAGAAAATGGAACTTGCTGAACCGGCCAGGTCCAAGGAACAGGTGTGGGCTCCTGAGAGTCAGGATAGACAAGGGGCTGCAGCTTTGGCTTGTTTTCTAATCATTTTATCTGGCCCATGAGTGGGAGACAACTTCAAGAAAATCCTCTCCTAATGAGAGGAACCCAGGAGTCAGGGAGAGGAGGGGTGGGTGGTGGTTGGAGACAGAGGCCTGGTGCCCCGGGTGCAGTGGAAGTCTCTGGAAGACCAGGTGGAGGGAGGCCACACAGAGTGATGCCCAGGGTCACAGACCTGTCGGAGCTGCTGTTTGTTAGTTCAAGTCCTGCTCTGAGGTGCTCTGTGTCAGCTCTGAGCGACAGGTGAGCTGGGGGTGCTCTTCAATGAGGGCTATGTGCACGGTTCCTGTGTGCCCAGCCCTGCCACGGTACCTGCAAGGGTAGCTCTGTATCCTGGGAGGGGCCTGACCACGAGAGCCCCGTGGGCTGGCTTGGGGGTGGGTTACCTGCCCAGGAGAGCTCCATATCCTGGGATTGGCCTGACCACGAGAGCTCCATGGGCTGCTGGGGACCTGGTAAAGGATGTCAGGACAGTCAGTGAAGCCACCGAGGATATACCTCCAGTTGCTCCTAATTCCTACACCCTGCTGGTCATTCTACCAACCACCAGGACATGGTATTCTGTATTAGTCTTCAATGATGCCTTCTTTTGTATTCCATTAGTCCCAGAGTCACAAGAAATTTTGGCTTGTGAGTGGCAGGACTCAACATACAACTAAAACAATACTTCCGGGCCGTCTTGCCCCAAGGGTTCAAAAATTCCCACACCATCTTTGGGGAAAGCTTAGCTAAAGACCGAAAAGTTCTACCTCTGGAAAAGGAAACCCTCCTTCAATATGCAGACGACATTCTGATCGCCAGCCCTACTAAGGAGGCCTCTGAACTACCAAGCCAATAAAGGATAGAAGTTGTCCAAGAAAAAGCTCAAATATCACAGACTGCGGTGACCTGCCTGGGCTTCATTCTCACACAAGGTCGGAGAAGCCCATCCCAGGAAAGGGAAGAAACCATTTGCAGCCTTACCCCTTTCTAAAACGAGAAGACAGCTTAGGGGTTCCTGGGGAGGCCAGGGTTTGCTGCTTCTGGATCCCTAACTACAGTCTACTAGCTGGGCCTCTATATGAAACACTGAAAGGAAAAGATGATGATCCTTTTGAACAGAATCCAGAAGTGGCCTTTCAAGAATGGAAAGAGCAGTCAATTCAGACCCTTGCCCTGGAACTCCCTAATTGAGCTAAACCCTTTGACCTTTCCATTCCCGGTGAAAGGTGAATCGCCATTGGAGAATTAGTGCAAAAACTGGGACCACTTGAAATGGAACAACGCAAGAATGCCATCCAGGTAGGATAAACTACAGTCACCAAGGGGCTTGGCCCACTGCCACATCTGGCCAAGATACTGGCGGTATCTAAAAACCTGGAAATCAGCAGCCCAAAAGGCCACCTCCCTCCTAAGGGAAAAGGACCCCACGTGGTGATCCTAATCACCAACCATGCCCTGAAGTTGCAGGGTTCGCTCCGTGGGCACACCGACCTCGAGTGAGGAGGCCCTCCAACTCCAACATCCAGAGAGATAACCGGGGGCAGCAGGGCACCATGACGACTCGTGTGAACATCACTTGACCTGGAGTTTCTCTCATAAAACAACAATAGTGTGTCCCGAAGGAGTAGACTACTGCTTGCAGGACTTACTGCACCCGGAGGGGAGCTAATAATCTTGGCGGGGGAACCGTATATCACACTGTCACCATAGAAAAGCCTACAGACACCGTGATGATGGTGGCCAATAAGACCGGCTGGACTCCTGTTTACTTCAAAAGGCTGTTGACTCAGTGGCCATCATGGTCCTTGATCACCACTGACCCTGGACTGTCTGGGAGTTGAGCGGGCAGGGCTCTGACACCTGGTGCTGTTTTTACGTTAATTCAGGGACCTAATTGAAGAAAGAGCAGACTACTGGTCAGAGCATCTAGGCTGGCAGAAACGGTCAGCCTAAGGTGGCCGAACAAATGTGGGGCGGGGTGAAACCGGCCCCCACAGCGTCTCTGCACATCTCTTTCCTGGACCCTTAAAGGTCATTAGAATCTATAACACTTCCAATGCTGGTGCTCAGGCGGACGAGCAGGGAGGCAGGGGTCCTGGGGCCAATCAACGTCACCTGGAGGCTGCTGGGGAGAAGTTCTGACCCTCGTCCCCTGGTATGAGGGCTCCCAACTCAGCACTCAGCAGTTACAGAAGAAGGGTCTGCACCCTCAGCACTCCAAGAATGAGGAATGGGACAAAAGGCAGAGGAGGGGTTTGTCCCCAGCAAAGCCCATTAAAAATCCCTGGGAGATAAAAATAGAATCTGGGCAATAAAGTCAAGTCTGACCTTTTTTATCCTTTGTGCTTTGTCTAATTTCACGTGCTCCTAGGGTCCCGCATACAGAGGTTCCACACCCGGCACTTCAGACCAGATTTCCTAGTGCAGAATGGCTGGGTCGACACCTCAGCTCCTGGGGCCCAGTGCAGACTCCGAGATATAGAGCCTGAGCTGCAGCCAACCCGGCCCTCGAGAGCTCCGCCCCCTCCCTCCCACTGACTCTGACAGGATCTCTACACAGCAGCCCAGCCCACAGCCCACGGGGTAGTGCATGCTCTCACCTCTCCATTCTCTGATCAAAATATAAAGTTTCCTTTGCTTGTGAACCAAACTCAGTCTCGATCTGTTGGCCCCAATGACACTGGGCAGGGGGACACTTGTTGGGGTCCACTCTGGAGGATCAGTAACAGAAATTGAGACTACTGTAACTTCAATGAACAGATGTGTGAGCCAAACTGTAGTTAACATAGAACAGTTTATAAGGCTCGGGTAAAATAAGATGTTTCTAACACTTCCATTTGATATTTCCATCACTTTATTATAAGCAAGTTCAGTGAAAAGGTTTGTCTTATTTGTCAGGTCAATATTAGAGAAATGAAGTGATTTCTTTCCAAGGATGTACATCTAATAATCTTGGTTAAAGCTTCAATCTTGTTTTAAATGCTTTTCCATTGAAAATGATACCTCTCTTTCAGCTCCCCCATTTCTGAGAAGTATAAAATCTTATAATTTATTATTACCAAAGGGGAAAGGTGGGAGGAGGGATAAATTAACAGTTTGGAATTAAAACATACACACTGCTATGTATAAAATAGATCATCAACAAGGAACTACTGTATAGCACAGGGAACTACACTCAATATTTTGCAATAACCTATAAGGGGAAATAATCGGAAAAAGAATAGATATTTTTATTGACATCATCTATCAATGACAGTTAAAGTGTAACCTAAGGGAAGCCGGTGGTGAGTGCTTCTGACCCTGAAGACTTCAATCATCTAAAGTTTGGACTCTGCCTACTTCCCAAGGCCCTTAATGAACATATGTGTAGCCGTAGCTTAAAAATTTCCCCAGTTTGGGTTTCGGGGAGACACTGATTTTGAAAAAGCCCTGGTGTTCTCCTTACATGAATGGGACCCTTCCTACTGCTAAAACATGTCTGTCACACCCAGAGGATGGTATACCGTCTGATCGGGAAGAATTTGGAAAAGGCATCTCATCTCCTCATCTCCTGGTGCTCGGGTTCACCCCTCCAGCGTCTTTACTAACAGTCTCCCCACTTGGAGATGTCAGCACTGTCAACATCCTGTTGAGTACAGTTTGGAATTTGCCCAGAGGATGAAGCGGAAGGATGAGGAACAATGAGAGACAAGTCCTAGGTGTTCAGACAGGCACATGTCACTCTAATTTCCAATCAGGAAGACGAATTGACCAAAGGCTAGGGTTGCCCATGGAAACAGTATAGGGCTTGAGGAAATCCCACTGCTTTGTGGCCAGTTCCCATAAACACAAGTTGAACAATGGAACTCAGGGGCAGTAAAATTCACGAAACTGCAGAGTTGAAAATATCTATCACTGAAAAATGTCTTGAGGAAAGTCAAAGAAAAGGATTGGTAAGCAAGGGAGAATGGCAGGAAAGGGATTTGAGGAGGTAGAAAGGACTCGCCATTAAGCACAAGAAAAGGGGCTGAACATTGCCAACATTGCAGTTGGCCAAAAAGGCTGTATGCGTTTTTTTCTGTATATATTCAAGAAAAGGGCATACACTTTTTTAGCCAACCAAACAGGTGGGCACTGGAAATCAATACTACAAAAGATATCACTTCGCATCAGTCAGAAAAGCCATCCTCATAAAGTGTAAACACCAGAAATGCAGGACAGGGCAAGGAGAAGAGGGAGCCCTGTGAGGCTTATAGTGGAAATGTATATTGCCAACGGCCATTCTGGAGAAGTGTATTGTGTTTACTAAAGCATCTAAAAAATGAGCTACAGAGCATAGGGCACTTGCACTCATGGGCGTATATCTTGGGAAAAACAAAAATCGAGAGGACACAGGCACCCCAATGTTTACTGCCTCTCTGTTTAAAAGATCCTCGACTAGGATATAACTTAAATGTCTCTGGAGGGAAAAAATGGATAGAGATGTGGTACTTATGTAGAGTGGAATATTACTCAGCCTGGAAATCAATGAAATATGGCCAGTTGTAACAACTCCGGAGGAGTTACGTATGATCATTCTAAGTGACATAATTCAAAAAGAAAAAGACACATATCATAAGATATCACTTAAAGGTGGAATCCAAAATGGCTACACATGAAATAAATTACAAAACAAAAACATAGTCAAATATGTAGAAAACACGCGTAAGGCTGCTAAACGGGAAAGGTGGGGAGGGGTGAGGCATCATCCAGGAGGTTGAAATTAGCAAAGATACCATTCCAAATACCAAACTGATAATCAACAAGGCCTACACGGTAGCTAAAAGAACTGCACTCAGCACACTCAAGTCACCGGAAAAGAATATCTATGACTGGTAAGAATCTGAAAAAGAATTTATTGATGTCTCTCTGTACGTGAATCAAGTGGATGTACAGCAGCAAGAAACAGAGCTTTGAAAATCAGTTGTAACCAATATAGTAATAAATTGAAAAAAATAAATGACAGAGAGACAGAGAAAACCTCTTACAACTTTTCCTCAGGGACGGTGATGCAACATGGATTGAACACATCTAGACCCACAGCAGGATGAGACATAAGGCTGGAAACTGTTCGCGCTAAGAGAAATGTGAGGTTGGGTGAGGAAATGCACACCCTTTAAAGTAATACTACCTGGTACCCATTCAATGGGTCCCAAATCTGCAGGTTCAAGGAATCTTCCTACAGCTAAAACATGCATGGAAAACATGCATGGAAAACACCATGTGATCGGGAGATGTGTCTAAAATGCACCTCATTTATCCTCTCCTGGTGCTCCTGTTCATCATTCCAGCCACGTTACTTAGAATCTCCCCACTTAGAGAATCAGCACATTTAAACGTCTGTTTCACACATTTTGCAAATTGTGAGGAGGATGAACGGGAAGGGGGGAACCAATGAGAGAATAGTTGTAGGGGTTTGGACGGGCACATGTCACTCTAATTTCCCATTAAGAGTAAGAATTAAAAAAAGGCTCAGCCCGCCTCGCCGGAGCCAAAATAGGGCCTGAAGCAATCCTGCGGCTTTGAGGCCAGCTCACAAAAGAGCAACTTAAAAAATGGAGCTCAGGGTCACTGCAATTCACAAACCTGCAGAGTTATAAATGAAAACTAACGTCCAAAAATATGTTGAGGTAAGGCAAAGAAGAGGATCTGAATGCAAGACAGAATTGCAAGAAACAGATTTCAAGAGATAGATTGGACTCGTCCTTAAAGTACATGAAAAGCGGCAGAATTTCGACAATGATGTAGTTGGCCCAAAAGGGAGTATGCCTTTTTTCCTGAATATATCCAGGAAAAAACGCATACGCACTTTATGGGCAACCAAGCAAGCAAGCAATGCAAATGTGCACAACAAAGAAGTCTCATTTCCCACCGGTCAAAAGGGCCATCCGAAAAAATTGTAAAAACCAGAAATGCAGGACAGGCCATGGAGAACAGGGAGCCTTTATACGCTGATGGACAGTGTGTGAACTGCCGAGAGCCACTCTGGAGAAGTGTATGGTGGTTCCTAAATCATCTAAAAAACAGAGCTACAGAGCATAGGGCACTTCCAATCATGGAAGTATATCTAGGGAAGTCTAAAAATCAACAAGACACAAGCACACCACAGTTTAGGGCTACTCTGTTTACAAGAACCTCAACTTCAGTACACCTTAAATATCCCAGGAAAGAGAACAATGGATAAAGAAAATGTGGTACTTATGTACAATGGAATATCTCTTCACCATGAAATCAATGTAATAAGGCTAGTAGAAGGATAAAGAGTGGATTTAGGTCCGATAATACTACTTGAAATAAGTCAAACAGAAAAAGAAACATATCATAAGATATCACTTATAGAGGGAGGATAAATATGGCTGCACAAAAAATGAATTACAAAACAGAACAGTGTCTCACATTTAGAAAACACACTTATGTCAGCTTAAGGGGAAAGGAGAGGTGGGGTGATGCATAAAACCAGAGTTTGAAATTAGCACAGATACCGTTCAATAAACCAAATAGGTATTAGACAAGATCTACACCTTGCTCAATGAACTGGCCTCAACACACCCTATACACCGCAGAGAAATATATCTGAGTAATAAGAATCTTAAAACCCATGTATTGATATATCTCCATAAGGGAATCAAGTGTGTGCAGAGCGGCACAAACACAGCAGTGAAAATGAGCTAAACCCCATTATAGAAATAAATTTTAAAACCAAAACGCAGAAACAATGAAAGAGAGAAAAATTCTTACAAAATTCGCTCAGGGGCTGTGATGCAACCTGTAATGACCACATATAAACCCACAGCTGGATAAGACATAAGGCTGGACACTTGGGGCTGAGAGCATTGGTGAGCTTTGGTGAGCAACTGCCGAAAGTTTAATGCAATACTTCATACTACTCATTCCAAGGGTCCCAACACTCCAGGTTGAAGGGAATCTTCCTACAGCTAAACCATGCATGGGGAATCCAGCAGATGGTATACCATATGATCGGGAAAGGTTTCTAAAACGCACCTCATTTTCCTCTCCTGGGGCTCCGGATCAACATTCCAGCCACTTTACTAACAACATCTCCACATGGAGAGTCAATGCCTTTAAGTTCCGGTATCGCACAGTCTGCAGTTAGTGCGGAGGATGAATGGGAATAGGGGGAACCAGTGAGAAAATAGCTGTAGCGGTTTCAATGGGCACATGTCACTCTAATTTCACATCAGGAAGAAGAATTAACCAAAGGCAGAGCAAGGCGCCCCAGAAGAAGGATAGGGCCTGAAGAAATCCTGTGGATATGAGGCAAGATCACAAAAATAAGAGCTGAAAAATGGAGCTAAGGGCCACTGCAATTCAAAAACCTGCAGAGTTATAAAGGCCAACTATTTTCCAAAAGTATATTGAGGTAAGGCTATGAAGAGGCACTGACAGCAAGGCAGAATTGCAGGAAACCGATTTCAAGAGGTAGACAGGAACTGCATTGAAAACATATGAAAAGATTCAGAACGTCGACAATGATGCACTTGGCCAAAAAGGGCGTATGCGTTTCTTCCTGAATATATTCAGGAAGAAACGCATACGCCCTTTCTGGCCAACCAAGCAAGCTTGCAAAGGAAATCTGCACTACAATGAAGTCTCACTGCCCCCCGGTCAAAAGGGCCATCTGAAAAAAGTGTAAAATCCAGAACGGCAGGACAGGCCATGGAGAACTGGGAGCCTTTTTGTGCTTATGGGCAGGATGTAAATTGCCAACAGCCACTCTGGAGAAGTGTATGGTGTTTCCTGAAACATCTAAAAAACAAAGCAACAGAGCCTAGGGCACTTCCACTTATGGTCCTATAGCTTAGTGAAATTAAAATCAAAAAGACACAGCCACCCCAAAGTTTGGAACGGCTCTGTTTACAAGAACCTCGTTTACGGTACAAGTTCAATATCGTAGAAAGCAAAAAATGGATAAAGAAGTTGTGGTACATACGTAGAATGCAATATCATTCAGCAATGAAATCTATGTCATCAGGCCCGTAGCAGCATAATGAGTGGATTCAGGTACGATGATTCTAAGTGAAATAAGTCACACAGAAAAAGAAACATCATAAGATATCCCCAATACACGGAATGTAAACTTGGCTACCCAGGAAATGAATTACAAAACAGAACAGGGTCTCAAATGTAGAACCAACTTATGCTTGCTAAAGGGGAAAGGTGAGTTGGTGTGCTGCATAAAACAAGAGATTGAAATGAGCACAGATACCGTTCAATAAGCCAAATATGTAATAGACTAGAGCTACTCCTTGCTCAACGAAGTGGACTCAACACCACATATTAAACGCCTAAGAATATACCTGACTAGTAAGAATCTTAAAACCTATGGATTTATATGTCTCCGAAAGAGAATCAAGCGTGTTTACAGCGGCATAAACGCAGCAGTGATAGGATTGGTGAGGTTCGGTGAGCAAATGCAGACCCTTTGAAGTCATATTGCATGGTACCCATTCCATGGTTCTCAACTCTCCAGGTTTAAAGGATTCTTCCTTCAGCTAAAACATGCATGTGGAACCCAGAGTATGATCCACCGTGTGATCGGGAAACGTGTTCAAATGTGTCTCAGTTTTCATCCCCTGGTAATCGGGTGCAACATTCCAGACGCTTTACTAACACTCTCCCCCACTTGGAGAGTCAGTGCCTTTCACCTCCTGTTTGGCCCAGTTTGCAATTTCTGCGGAAAATGAACAGGAATAGGGAGAACCAATGAGAGACTAGCTGGAGGGTTCTGGACGGGCAAAATTAACTCTCATTTCCCACCAAGAAGAGGAATTATCCAAAGGCTCAGCGAGCCATGCCGGAACCACACTAGGGCCTGAAGCAATCCTGCGGTGTTGCGGCCAGCTCACAAGAAAGCGAGTTGAAGAAAGGAGCTCAGGGGAACTGTAATTCACACACCTGCAGAGTTCTAAATGACAGCTATCGTCCAAAAATATATTGAAGTAAGGCTGCCAAGAGGACTTGAAAGCGGGGCAGAATTGCAGGAAACCGATTTCAGGAGGTAGACTGGAATTGCATGTAAAGCATAGGAAAAGAGGCAGAACGTCCACAATGATGCACTTGGCGAAAAAGGGCGTCTGCGTTTTTTCCTGAATATACTCAGGAAAAAACGCATACGCCCTTTTTGGCCAAGCAAGCAAGCTTGCAAAGGAAATCTGCACTACAATGAAGTCTCACTGCCCCCCGGTCAGAAGGGCCATCTGAAAAAAGTGTAAAACACAGAAAGGCAGGACAGGCCATGGAGAACTGGGAGCCTAGTTAGGCTGATGGGCGGGATGTAAATTGCCAACAGCCACTCTGCAGAAGTGTATGGTGTTTCCTGAAACATCTAAAAAACAAAGCAACAGAGCCTAGGGCACTTCCACTTATGGTCCTATAGCTTAGGGAAATTAAAATCAAAAAGACACAGCCACCCCAAAGTTTGGGACAGCTCTGTTTACAAGAACCTCGTTTACGGTACAAGTTCAATATCACAGAAAGCGAAAAATGGATAAAGAAGTTGTGGTACTTTGGTACAATGCAATATCACTCAGCAATGAAATCTATGTCATCAGGCCCATAGCAGCATAATGAGTGGATTCAGGTACGACGATTCTAAGTGAAATATGTCACACAGAAAATGAAACATCATAAGATATCACTAATACATGGAATGTAAACTTGGCTACACAGGAACTGAATTACAAAACAGAATAGGGTCTCAAATGTAGAAAACCAACTTATGCTTGCTTAAGGGGTAAGGTGAGTTGGGGTGCTGCATAAAACCAGAGATTGAAATTAGCACAGATACCTTTCCATAAGACAAATATGTAATAGACAAGAGCTACTGCTTGCTCAACGAAGTGGACTCAACACCCCATATTAAACGCCTAAGAATATACCTGACTAGTAAGAATCTTAAAACCTATGGATTTATATGTCTCCGAAAGAGAATCAAGCGTGTGTACAGCGGCATAAACGCAGCAGTGAAAGGATTGGTGAGGTTCGGTGAGCAAATGAAGACCCTTTGAAGTCATATTGCATGGTACCCATTCCACGGTTCTCAACTCTCCAGGTTTAAGGGATTCTTCCTTCAGCTAAAACATGCATGTGGAACCCAGAGTATGATCCAACGTGTGATCGGGAAACGTGTTCAAATGTGTCTCAGTTTTCGTCCCCTGGTACTCGGGTGCAACATTCCAGACGCTTTACTAACACTCTCCCCACTTGGAGAGTCAGTGCCTTTAACCTCCTGTTTGGCCCAGTTTGCAATTTCTGCGGAAAATGAACAGGAATAGGGAGAACCAATGAGAGACTAGCTGGAGGTGTCTGGACGGGCAAATTTAACTCTCATTTCCCACCAGGAAGAGGAATTAACCAAAGGCTCAGCGAGCCATGCCGGAACCACACTAGGGCCTGAAGCAATCCTGCGGTGTTGCGGCCAGCTCACAAGAAAGCGAGTTGAAGAAAGGAGCTCAGGGGCCCTGTAATTCACAAACCTGCCGAGTTATACATGACAGCTATCGTCCAAAAATATATTGAAGTAAGGCTGCCAAGAGGACTTGAAAGCGGGGCAGAATTGCAGGAAACCAATTTCAGGAGGTAGACTGGAATTGCATGTAAAGCATAGGAAAAGAGGCAGAACGTCCACAATGATGCACTTGGCCAAAAAGTGCGTATGCGTTTTTTCCTGAATATATTCAGGAAAAAACGCATACGCCCTTTTTGGCCAACCAAGCAAGCTTGCAAAGGAAATCTGCACTACAATGACGTCTCACTGCCCCCCGGTCAGAAGGGCCATCTGAAAAAAGTGTAAAACCCAGAAAGGCAGGACAGTCCATGGAGAACTGGGAGCCTTGTTATGCTGATGGGCGGGATGTAAATTGCCAACAGCCACTCTGCAGAAGTGTATGGTGTTTCCTGAAACATCTAAAAAACAAAGCAACAGAGCCTAGGGCACTTCCACTTATGGTCCTATAGCTTAGGGAAATTAAAATCAAAAAGACACAGCCACCCCAAAGTTTGGGACAGCTCTGTTTACAAGAACCTCGTTTACGGTACAAGTTCAATATCACAGAAAGCGAAAAATGGATAAAGAAGTTGTGGTACTAACGTACAATGCAATATCACTCAGCAATGAAATGTATGTCATCAGGCCAGTAGCAGCATAATGAGTGGATTCAGGTACGATGATTCTAAGTGAAATATGTCACACAGAAAAAGAAACATCATAAGATATCACTAATACACGTAATGTAAACTTGGCTACACAGGAACTGAATTACAAAACAGAACAGGGTCTCAAATGTAGAAAACCAACTTATGCTTGCTTAAGGGGAAAGGTGAGTTGGGGTGCTGCATAAAACCAGAGATTGAAATTAGCACAGATACCTTTCCATAAGCCAAATATGTAATAGACAAGAGCTACTGCTTGCTCAACGAAGTGGACTCAACACCCCATATTAAACGCCTAAGAATATACCTGACTAGTAAGAATCTTAAAACCTATGGATTTATATGTCTCCGAAAGAGAATCAAGTGTGTGTACAGCGGCATAAACGCAGCAGTGATAGGATTGGTGAGGTTCGGTGAGCAAATGCAGACCCTTTGAAGTCATATTGCATGGTACCCATTCCATGGTTCTCAACTCTCCAGGTTTAAGGGATTCTTCCTTCAGCTAAAACATGCATGTGGAACCCAGAGTATGATCCACCGTGTGATCAGGAAACGTGTTCAAATGTGTCTCAGTTTTCGTCCCCTGGTATTCGGGTGCAACATTCCAGACGCTTTACTAACACTCTCCCCACTTGGAGAGTCAGTGCCTTTAACCTCCTGTTTGGCCCAGTTTGCAATTATTGCGGAAAATGAACAGGAATAGGGAGAACCAATGAGAGACTAACTGGAGGTGTCTGGACGGGTAAATTTAACTCTCATTTCCCACCAAGAAGAGGAATTAACCAAAGGCTCAGAGAGCCATGCCGGAACCACACTAGGGCCTGAAGCAATCCTGCGGTGTTGCGGCCAGCTCACAAGAATGCGAGTTGAAGAAAGGAGCTCAGGGGCCCTGTAATTCACAAACCTGCAGAGTTATACATGACAGCTATCGTCCAAAAATATATTGAAGTAAGCCTGCCAAGAGGACTTGAAAGCGGGGCAGAATTGCAGGAAACCGATTTCGGGAGGTAGACTGGAATTGCATGTAAAGCATAGGAAAAGAGGCAGAACGTCCACAATGAAGCACTTGGCCAAAAAGGGCATATGCGTTTTTTCCTGAATATATTCAGGAAAAAACGCATACGCCCTTTTTGGCCAACCAAGCAAGCTTGCAAAGGAAATCTGCACTACAATGAAGTCTCACTGCCCCCCGGTCAAAAGGGCCATCTGAAAAAAGTGTAAAATCCAGAAAGGCAGGACAGTCCATGGAGAACTGGGAGCCTTGTTATGCTGATGGGCGGGATGTAAATTGCCAACAGCCACTCTGGAGAAGTGTATGGTGTTTCCTGAAACATCTAAAAACAAAGCAACAGAGCCTAGGGCACTTCCACTTATGGTCCTATAGCTTAGGGAAATTAAAATCAAAAAGAAACAGCCACCCCAAAGTTTGGGACGGCTCTGTTTACAAGAAGCTCTTTTATGGTACACGTTCAATATCGCAGAAAGCGAAAAATGGATAAAGAAGTTGTGGTACTTACGTACAATGCAATATCACTCAGCAATGAAATGTATGTCATCAGGCCAGTACAGCATAATGAGTGGATTCAGGTACGATGATTCTAAGTGAAATAAGTCACACAGAAAAAGAAACATCATAAGATATCACTAATACACGGAATGTAAGCTTGGCTACACAGGAACTGAATTACAAAACAGAACAGGGTCTCAAATGTAGAAAACCAACTTATGCTTGCTTAAGGGGAAAGGTGAGTTGGGGTGCTGCATAAAACCAGAGATTGAAATTAGCACAGATACCTTTCCATAAGCCAAATATGTAATAGACAAGAGCTACTGCTTGCTCAACGAAGTGGACTCAACACCCCATATTAAACGCCTAAGAATATACCTGACTAGTAAGAATCTTAAAACCTATGGATTTATATGTCTCCGAAAGAGAATCTAGCGTGTGTACAGCGGCATAAACGCAGCAGTGATAGGATTGGTGAGGTTCGGTGAGCAAATGCAGACCCTTTGAAGTCATATTGCATGGTACCCATTCCATGGTTCTCAACTCTCCAGGTTTAAGGGATTCTTCCTTCAGCTAAAACATGCATGTGGAACCCAGAGTATGATCCACCATGTGATCGGGAAACATGTTCAAATGTGTCTCAGTTTTCGTCCCCTGGTACTCGGGTGCAACAATCCAGACGCTTTACTAACACTCTCCCCACTTGGAGAGTCAGTGCCTTTAACCTCCTGTTTTGCCCAGTTTGCAATTTCTGCGGAAAATGAACAGGAATAGGGAGAACCAATTAGAGACTAGCTGGAGGTGTCTGGACGGGCAAATTTAACTCTCATTTCCCACCAGGAAGAGGAATTAACCAAAGGCTCAGCGAGCCATGCCGGAACCACACTAGGGCCTGAAGCAATCCTACGGTGTTGCGGCCAGCTCACAAGAAAGCGAGTTGAAGAAAGGAGCTCAGGGGCCCTGTAATTCACAAACCTGCAGAGTTATACATGACAGCTATCGTCCAAAAATATATTGAAGTAAGGCTGCCAAGAGGACTTGAAAGCGGGGCAGAATTGCAGGAAACCTATTTCGGGAGGTAGACTGGAATTGCATGTAAAGCATAGGAAAAGAGGCAGAACGTCCACAATGATGCACTTGGCCAAAAAGGGCGTATGCGTTTTTTCCTGAATATATTCAGGAAAAAACGCATACGAACTTTTTGGCCAAACAAGCAAGCTTGCAAAGGAAATCTGCACTACAATGAAGTCTCACTGCCACCCGGTCAAAAGGGCCATCTGAAAAAAGTGTAAAATCCAGAAAGGCAGGACAGTCCATGGAGAACTGGGAGCCTTGTTATGCTGATGGGCGGGATGTAAATTGCCAACAGCCACTCTGCAGAAGTGTATGGTGTTTCCTGAAACATCTAAAAAACAAAGCAACAGAGCCTAGGGCACTTCCACTTATGGTCCTATAGCTTAGGGAAATTAAAATCAAAAAGACACAGCCACCCCAAAGTTTGGGACAGCTCTGTTTACAAGAACCTCGTTTACGGTACAAGTTCAATATCACAGAAAGCGAAAAATGGATAAAGAAGTTGTGGTACTTTGGTACAATGCAATATCACTCAGCAATGAAATCTATGTCATCAGGCCCATAGCAGCATAATGAGTGGATTCAGGTACGACGATTCTAAGTGAAATATGTCACACAGAAAATGAAACATCATAAGATATCACTAATACATGGAATGTAAACTTGGCTACACAGGAACTGAATTACAAAACAGAATAGGGTCTCAAATGTAGAAAACCAACTTATGCTTGCTTAAGGGGTAAGGTGAGTTGGGGTGCTGCATAAAACCAGAGATTGAAATTAGCACAGATACCTTTCCATAAGACAAATATGTAATAGACAAGAGCTACTGCTTGCTCAACGAAGTGGACTCAACACCCCATATTAAACGCCTAAGAATATACCTGACTAGTAAGAATCTTAAAACCTATGGATTTATATGTCTCCGAAAGAGAATCAAGCGTGTGTACAGCGGCATAAACGCAGCAGTGAAAGGATTGGTGAGGTTCGGTGAGCAAATGAAGACCCTTTGAAGTCATATTGCATGGTACCCATTCCACGGTTCTCAACTCTCCAGGTTTAAGGGATTCTTCCTTCAGCTAAAACATGCATGTGGAACCCAGAGTATGATCCAACGTGTGATCGGGAAACGTGTTCAAATGTGTCTCAGTTTTCGTCCCCTGGTACTCGGGTGCAACATTCCAGACGCTTTACTAACACTCTCCCCACTTGGAGAGTCAGTGCCTTTAACCTCCTGTTTGGCCCAGTTTGCAATTTCTGCGGAAAATGAACAGGAATAGGGAGAACCAATGAGAGACTAGCTGGAGGTGTCTGGACGGGCAAATTTAACTCTCATTTCCCACCAGGAAGAGGAATTAACCAAAGGCTCAGCGAGCCATGCCGGAACCACACTAGGGCCTGAAGCAATCCTGCGGTGTTGCGGCCAGCTCACAAGAAAGCGAGTTGAAGAAAGGAGCTCAGGGGCCCTGTAATTCACAAACCTGCCGAGTTATACATGACAGCTATCGTCCAAAAATATATTGAAGTAAGGCTGCCAAGAGGACTTGAAAGCGGGGCAGAATTGCAGGAAACCGATTTCAGGAGGTAGACTGGAATTGCATGTAAAGCATAGGAAAAGAGGCAGAACGTCCACAATGATGCACTTGGCCAAAAAGTGCGTATGCGTTTTTTCCTGAATATATTCAGGAAAAAACGCATACGCCCTTTTTGGCCAACCAAGCAAGCTTGCAAAGGAAATCTGCACTACAATGACGTCTCACTGCCCCCCGGTCAGAAGGGCCATCTGAAAAAAGTGTAAAACCCAGAAAGGCAGGACAGTCCATGGAGAACTGGGAGCCTTGTTATGCTGATGGGCGGGATGTAAATTGCCAACAGCCACTCTGCAGAAGTGTATGGTGTTTCCTGAAACATCTAAAAAACAAAGCAACAGAGCCTAGGGCACTTCCACTTATGGTCCTATAGCTTAGGGAAATTAAAATCAAAAAGACACAGCCACCCCAAAGTTTGGGACAGCTCTGTTTACAAGAACCTCGTTTACGGTACAAGTTCAATATCACAGAAAGCGAAAAATGGATAAAGAAGTTGTGGTACTAACGTACAATGCAATATCACTCAGCAATGAAATCTATGTCATCAGGCCCATAGCAGCATAATGAGTGGATTCAGGTACGATGATTCTAAGTGAAATATGTCACACAGAAAAAGAAACATCATAAGATATCACTAATACACGTAATGTAAACTTGGCTACACAGGAACTGAATTACAAAACAGAACAGGGTCTCAAATGTAGAAAACCAACTTATGCTTGCTTAAGGGGAAAGGTGAGTTGGGGTGCTGCATAAAACCAGAGATTGAAATTAGCACAGATACCTTTCCATAAGCCAAATATGTAATAGACAAGAGCTACTGCTTGCTCAACGAAGTGGACTCAACACCCCATATTAAACGCCTAAGAATATACCTGACTAGTAAGAATCTTAAAACCTATGGATTTATATGTCTCCGAAAGAGAATCAAGTGTGTGTACAGCGGCATAAACGCAGCAGTGATAGGATTGGTGAGGTTCGGTGAGCAAATGCAGACCCTTTGAAGTCATATTGCATGGTACCCATTCCATGGTTCTCAACTCTCCAGGTTTAAGGGATTCTTCCTTCAGCTAAAACATGCATGTGGAACCCAGAGTATGATCCACCGTGTGATCAGGAAACGTGTTCAAATGTGTCTCAGTTTTCGTCCCCTGGTATTCGGGTGCAACATTCCAGACGCTTTACTAACACTCTCCCCACTTGGAGAGTCAGTGCCTTTAACCTCCTGTTTGGCCCAGTTTGCAATTATTGCGGAAAATGAACAGGAATAGGGAGAACCAATGAGAGACTAACTGGAGGTGTCTGGACGGGTAAATTTAACTCTCATTTCCCACCAAGAAGAGGAATTAACCAAAGGCTCAGAGAGCCATGCCGGAACCACACTAGGGCCTGAAGCAATCCTGCGGTGTTGCGGCCAGCTCACAAGAATGCGAGTTGAAGAAAGGAGCTCAGGGGCCCTGTAATTCACAAACCTGCAGAGTTATACATGACAGCTATCGTCCAAAAATATATTGAAGTAAGCCTGCCAAGAGGACTTGAAAGCGGGGCAGAATTGCAGGAAACCGATTTCGGGAGGTAGACTGGAATTGCATGTAAAGCATAGGAAAAGAGGCAGAACGTCCACAATGAAGCACTTGGCCAAAAAGGGCATATGCGTTTTTTCCTGAATATATTCAGGAAAAAACGCATACGCCCTTTTTGGCCAACCAAGCAAGCTTGCAAAGGAAATCTGCACTACAATGAAGTCTCACTGCCCCCCGGTCAAAAGGGCCATCTGAAAAAAGTGTAAAACCCAGAAAGGCAGGACAGGCCATGGAGAACTGGGAGCCTAGTTAGGCTGATGGGCGGGATGTAAATTGCCAACAGCCACTCTGGAGAAGTGTATGGTGTTTCCTGAAACATCTAAAAAACAAAGCAACAGAGCCTAGAGCACTTCCACTTATGGTCCTATAGCTTAGGGAAATTAAAATCAAAAAGACACAGCCACCCCAAAATTTGGGACGGCTCTGTTTACAGGAACCTCATTTACGGTACAAGTTCAATATCACAGAAAGCGAAAAATGGATAAAGAAGTTGTGGTACTAACGTACAATGCAATATCACTGAGCAATTAAATCTATGTCATCAGGCCCATAGCAGCATAATGAGTGGATTCAGGTACGATGATTCTAAGTGAAATATGTCACACAGAAAAAGAAACATCATAAGATATCACTAATACACGGAATGTAAACTTGGCTACACAGGAACTGAATTACAAAACAGAATAGGGTCTCAAATGTAGAAAACCAACTTATGCTTGCTTAAGGGGAAAGGTGAGTTGGGGTGCTGCATAAAACCAGAGATTGAAATTAGCACAGATACCTTTCCATAAGCCAAATATGTAATAGACAAGAGCTACTGCTTGCTCAATGAAGTGGACTCAACACCCCATATTAAACGCCTAAGCATATACCTGACTAGTAAGAATCTTAAAACCTATTGATTTATATGTCTCCGAAAGAGAATCAAGTGTGTGTACAGCGGCATAAACGCAGCAGTGATAGGATTGGTGAGGTTCGGTGAGCAAATGCAGACCCTTTGAAGTCATATTGCATGGTACCCATTCCATGGTTCTCAACTCTCCAGGTTTAAGGGATTCTTCCTTCAGCTAAAACATGCATGTGGAACCCAGAGTATGATCCACCATGTGATCGGGAAACATGTTCAAATGTGTCTCAGTTTTCGTCCCCTGGTACTCGGGTGCAACATTCCAGACGCTTTACTAACACTCTCCCCACTTGGAGAGTCAGTGCCTTTAACCTCCTGTTTGGCCCAGTTTGCAATTTCTGCGGAAAATGAACAGGAATAGGGAGAACCAATGAGAGACTAGCTGGAGGTGTCTGGACGGGCAAATTTAACTCTCATTTCCCACCAGGAAGAGGAATTAACCAAAGGCTCAGCGAGCCATGCCGGAACCACACTAGGGCCTGAAGCAATCATACGGTGTTGCGGCCAGCTCACAAGAAAGCGAGTTGAAGAAAGGAGCTCAGGGGCCCTGTAATTCACAAACATGCAGAGTTATACATGACAGCTATCGTCCAAAAATATATTGAAGTAAGGCTGCCAAGAGGACTTGAAAGCGGGGCAGAATTGCAGGAAACCGATTTCAGGAGGTAGATTGGAATTGCATGTAAAGCATAGGAAAAGAGGCAGAACGTCCACAATGATGCACTTGGCCAAAAAGGGCGTATGCGTTTTTTCCTGAATATATTCAGGAAAAAACGCATACGCCCTTTTTGGCCAACCAAGCAAGCTTGCAAAGGAAATCTGCACTACAATGAAGTCTCACTGCCCCCCGGTCAAAAGGGCCATCTGAAAAAAGTGTAAAATCCAGAAAGGCAGGACAGTCCATGGAGAACTGGGAGCCTTGTTATGCTGATGGGCGGGATGTAAATTGCCAACAGCCACTCTGCAGAAGTGTATGGTGTTTCCTGAAACATCTAAAAAACAAAGCAACAGAGCCTAGGGCACTTCCACTTATGGTCCTATAGCTTAGGGAAATTAAAATAAAAAAGACACAGCCACCCCAAAGTTTGGGACAGCTCTGTTTACAAGAACCTCGTTTACGGTACAAGTTCAATATCACAGAAAGCGAAAAATGGATAAAGAAGTTGTGGTACTAACGTACAATGCAATATCACTCAGCAATGAAATCTATGTCATCAGGCCCATAGCAGCATAATGAGTGGATTCAGGTATGACGATTCTAAGTGAAATATGTCACACAGAAAATGAAACATCATAAGATATCACTAATACATGGAATGTAAACTTGGCTACACAGGAACTGAATTACAAAACAGAATAGGGTCTCAAATGTAGAAAACCAACTTATGCTTGCTTAAGGGGTAAGGTGAGTTGGGGTGCTGCATAAAACCAGAGATTGAAATTAGCACAGATACCTTTCCATAAGACAAATATGTAATAGACAAGAGCTACTGCTTGCTCAACGAAGTGGACTCAACACCCCATATTAAACGCCTAAGAATATACCTGATTAGTAAGAATCTTAAAACCTATGGATTCATATGTCTCCGAAAGAGAATCAAGCGTGTGTACAGCGGCATAAACGCAGCAGTGAAAGGATTGGTGAGGTTCGGTGAGCAAATGAAGACCCTTTGAAGTCATATTGCATGGTACCCATTCCACGGTTCTCAACTCTCCAGGTTTAAGGGATTCTTCCTTCAGCTAAAACATGCATGTGGAACCCAGAGTATGATCCAACGTGTGATCGGGAAACGTGTTCAAATGTGTCTCAGTTTTCGTCCCCTGGTACTCGGGTGCAACATTCCAGACGCTTTACTAACACTCTCCCCACTTGGAGAGTCAGTACCTTTAACCTCCTGTTTGGCCCAGTTTGCAATTTCTGCAGAAAATGAACAGGAATAGGGAGAACCAATGAGAGACTAGCTGGAGGTGTCTGGACGGGCAAATTTAACTCTCATTTCCCACCAGGAAGAGGAATTAACCAAAGGCTCAGCGTGCCATGCCACTACCACACTAGGGCCTGAAGCAATCCTGCAGTGTTGCGGCCAGCTCACAAGAAAGCGAGTTGAAGAAAGGAGCTCAGGGGCACTGTAATTCACAAACCTGCAGAGTTATAAATGACAGCTATCGTCCAAAAATATATTGAAGTAAGGCTGCCAAGAGGACTTGAAAGCGGGGCAGAATTGCAGGAAACCGATTTCAGGAGGTAGACTGGAATTGTATGTAAAGCATAGGAAAAGAGGCAGAACGTCCACAATGATGCACTTGGCCAAAAAGGGCGTATGCGTTTTTTCCTGAATATATTCAGGAAAAAACGCATACGCCCTTTTTGGCCAACCAAGCAAGCTTGCAAAGGAAATCTGCACTACAATGAAGTCTCACTGCCCCCCGGTCAGAAGGGCCATCTGAAAAAAGTGTAAAACCCAGAAAGGCAGGACAGGCCATGGAGAACTGGGAGCCTAGTTAGGCTGATGGGCGGGATGTAAATTGCCAACAGCCACTCTGGAGAAGTGTATGGTGTTTCCTGAAACATCTAAACAACAAAGCAACAGAGCCTAGAGCACTTCCACTTATGGTCCTATAGCTTAGGGAAATTAAAATCAAAAAGACACAGCCACCCCAAAATTTGGGACGGCTCTGTTTACAGGAACCTCATTTACGGTACAAGTTCAATATCACAGAAAGCGAAAAATGGATAAAGAAGTTGTGGTACTAACGTACAATGCAATATCACTCAGCAATTAAATCTATGTCATCAGGCCCATAGCAGCATAATGAGTGGATTCAGGTACGATGATTCTAAGTGAAATATGTCACACAGAAAAAGAAACATCATAAGATATCACTAATACACGGAATGTAAACTTGGCTACACAGGAACTGAATTACAAAACAGAATAGGGTCTCAAATGTAGAAAACCAACTTATGCTTGCTTAAGGGGAAAGGTGAGTTGGGGTGCTGCATAAAACCAGAGATTGAAATTAGCACAGATACCTTTCCATAAGCCAAATATGTAATAGACAAGAGCTACTGCTTGCTCAACGAAGTGGACTCAACACCCCATATTAAACGCCTAAGGATATACCTGACTAGTAAGAATCTTAAAACCTATTGATTTATATGTCTCCGAAAGAGAATCAAGTGTGTGTACAGCGGCATAAACGCAGCAGTGATAGGATTGGTGAGGTTCGGTGAGCAAATGCAGACCCTTTGAAGTCATATTGCATGGTACCCATTCCATGGTTCTCAACTCTCCATGTTTAAGGGATTCTTCCTTCAGCTAAAACATGCATGTGGAACCCAGAGTATGATCCACCATGTGATCGGGAAACGTGTTCAAATGTGTCTCAGTTTTCGTCCCATGGTACTCGGGTGTAACATTCCAGACGCTTTACTAACACTCTCCCCACTTGGAAAGTCAGTGCCTTTAACCTCCTGTTTGGCCCAGTTTGCAATTTCTGTGGAAAATGAACAGGAATAGGGAGAACCAATGAGAGACTACCTGGAGGTGTCTGGACGGGTAAATTTAACTCTCATTTCCCACCAAGAAGAGGAATGAACCAAAGGCTCAGCGAGCCATGCCGGAACCACACTAGGGCCTGAAGCAATCCTGCGGTGTTGCGGCCAGCTCACAAGAAATCGAGTTGAAGAAAGGAGCTCAGGAACCCTGTAATTCACAAACCTACAGAGTTATACATGACAGCTATCGTCCAAAAATATATTGAAGTAAGGCTGCCAAGAGGACTTGAAAGCGGGGCAGAATTGCAGGAAACCGATTTCAGGAGGTAGACTGGAATTGCATGTAAAGCATAGGAAAAGAGGCAGAACGTCCACAATGATGCACTTGGCCAAAAAGGGCGTAGTGTTTTTTCCTGAATATATTCAGGAAAAAACGCATACGCCCTTTTTGGCCAACCAAGCAAGCTTGCAAAGGAAATCTGCACTACAATGAAGTCTCACTGCCCCCCGGCCAGAAGGGCCATCTGAAAAAAGTGTAAAACCCAGAAAGGCAGGACAGGCCATGGAGAACTGGGAGCCTTGTTATGCTGATGGGCGGGATGTAAATTGCCAACAGCCACTCTGGAGAAGTGTATGGTGTTTCCTGAAACATCTAAAAAACAAAGCAACAGAGCCTAGGGCACTTCCACTTATGGTCCTATAGCTTAGGGAAATTAAAATCAAAAAGACACACCCACCCTAAAGGTTGGGACGGCTCTGTTTACAAGAAGCTCTTTTACGGTACAAGTTCAATATCGCAGAAAGCGAAAAATGGATAAAGAAGTTGTGGTACTTACGTACAATGCAATATCACTCAGCAATGAAATGTATGTCATCAGGCCAGTAGCAGCATAATGAGTGGATTCAGGTACGATGATTCTAAGTGAAATAAGTCACACAGAAAAAGAAACATCATAAGATATCACTAATACATGGAATGTAAACTTGGCTACACAGGAACTGAATTACAAAACAGAATAGTGTCTCAAATGTAGAAAACCAACTTATGCTTGCTTAAGGGGAAAGGTGAGTTGGGGTGCTGCATAAAACCAGAGATTGAAATTAACACAGATACCTTTCCATAAGCCAAATATGTAATAGACAAGAGCTACTCCTTGCTCAACGAAGTGGACTCAACACCCCATATTAAACGCCTACGAATATACCTGACTAGTAAGAATCTTAAAACCTATGGATTTATATGTCTCCGAAAGAGAATCAAGCGTGTGTACAGTGGCATAAACGTAGCAGTGAAAGGATTGGTGAGGTTCGGTGAGCAAATGAAGACCCTTTGAAGTCATATTGCATGGTACCCATTCCACGGTTCTCAACTCTCCAGGTTTAAGGGATTCTTCCTTCAGCTAAAACATGCATGTGGAACCCAGAGTATGATCCAACGTGTGATCGGGAAACGTGTTCAAATGTGTCTCAGTTTTCGTCCCCTGGTACTCGGGTGCAACATTCCAGACGCTTTACTAACACTCTCCCCACTTGGAGAGTCAGTGCCTTTAACCTCCTGTTTGGCCCAGTTTGCAATTTCTGCAGAAAATGAACAGGAATAGGGAGAACCAATGAGAGACTAGCTGGAGGTGTCTGGACGGGCAAATTTAACTCTCATTTCCCACCAGGAAGAGGAATTAACCAAAGGCTCAGTGTGCCATGCCTCTACCACACTAGGGCCTGAAGCAATCCTGCAGTGTTGCGGCCAGCTCACAAGAAAGCGAGTTGAAGAAAGGAGCTCAGGGGCACTGTAATTCACAAACCTGCAGAGTTATAAATGACAGCTATCATCCAAAAATATATTGAAGTAAGGCTGCCAAGAGGACTTGAATGCGGGGCAGAATTGCAGGAAACCGATTTCAGGAGGTAGACTGGAATTGCATGTAAAGCATAGGAAAAGAGGCAGAACGTCCACAATGATGCACTTGGACAAAAAGGGCGTATGCGTTTTTTCCTGAATATATTCAGGAAAAAACGCATACGCCCTTTTTGGCCAACCAAGCAAGATTGCAAAGGAAATCTGTACTACAATGAAGTCTCACTGCCCCCCGGTCAGAAGGGCCATCTGAAAAAAGTGTAAAACCCAGAAAGGCAGGACAGGCCATGGAGAACTGGGAGCCTAGTTAGGCTGATGGGCGGGATGTAAATTGCCAACAGCCACTCTGCAGAAGTGTATGGTGTTTCCTGAAACATCTAAAAAACAAAGCAACAGAGCCTAGGGCACTTCCACTTATGGTCCTATAGCTTAGGGAAATTAAAATCAAAAAGACACAGCCACCCCAAAATTTGGGACGGCTCTGTTTACAGGAACCTCATTTACGGTACAAGTTCAATATCACAGAAAGCGAAAAATGGATAAAGAAGTTGTGGTACTAACGTACAATGCAATATCACTCAGCAATTAAATCTATGTCATCAGGCCCATAGCAGCATAATGAGTGGATTCAGGTACGATGATTGTAAGTGAAATATGTAACACAGAAAAAGAAACATCATAAGATATCACTAATACACGGAATGTAAACTTGGCTACACAGGAACTGAATTACAAAACAGAATAGGGTCTCAAATGTAGAAAACCAACTTATGCTTGCTTAAGGGGAAAGGTGAGTTGGGGTGCTGCATAAAACCAGAGATTGAAATTAGCACAGATACATTTCCATAATACAAATATGTAATAGACAAGAGCTACTGCTTGCTCAACGAAGTGGACTCAACACCCCATATTAAACGCCTAAGAATATACCTGATTAGTAAGAATCTTAAAACCTATGGATTCATATGTCTCTGAAAGAGAATCAAGTGTGTGTACAGCGGCATAAACGCAGCAGTGATAGGATTGGTGAGGTTCGGTGAGCAAATGCAGACCCTTTGAAGTCATATTGCATGGTACCCATTCCATGGTTCTCAACTCTCCAGGTTTAAGGGATTCTTCCTTCAGCTAAAACATGCATGTGGAACCCAGAGTATGATCCAACGTGTGATCGGGAAACATGTTCAAATGTGTCTCAGTTTTCGTCCCCTGGTACTGGGGTGCAACATTCCAGAAGCTTTACTAACACTCTCCCCACTAGGAGAGTCAGTGCCTTTAACCTCCTGTTTGGCCCAGTTTGCAATTTCTGTGGAAAATGAACAGGAATAGGGAGAACCAATGAGAGACTAGCTGGAGGTGTCTGGACGGGCAAATTTAACTCTCATTTCCCACCAGGAAGAGGAATTAACCAAAGGCTCAGCGAGCCATGCCGGAACCACACTAGGGCCTGAAGCAATCCTGCGGTGTTGCGGCCAGCTCACAAGAAAGCGAGTTGAAGAAAGGAGCTCAGGGGCCCTGTAATTCACAAACCTGCAGAGTTATACATGACAGCTATCATCCAAAAATATATTGAAGTAAGGCTGCCAAGAGGACTTGAAAGCGGGGCAGAATTGCAGGAAACCGATTTCAGGAGGTAGACTGGAATTGCATGTAAAGCATAGGAAAAGAGGCAGAACGTCCACAATGATGCACTTGGCCAGAAAGCGCGTATGCGTTTTTTCCTGAATATATTCAGGAAAAAACGCATATGCCCTTTTTGGCCACCCAAGCAAGCTTGCAAAGGAAATCTGCACTACAATGAAGTCTCACTTCCCCCCGGTCAAAAGGGCCATCTGAAAAAAGTGTAAAATCCAGAAAGGCAAGACAGGCCATGGAGAAATGGGAGCCTTCTTATGCTGATGGGCGGGATGTAAATTGCCAACAGCCACTCTGGAGAAGTGTATGGTGTTTCCTGAAACATCTAAAAAACAAAGCAACAGAGCCTAGGGCACTTCCACTTATGGTCCTATAGCTTAGGGAAATTAAAATCAAAAAGACACAGCCACCCCAAACTTTGGGACAGCTCGGTTTACAAGAACCTCGTTTACGGTACAAGTTCAATATCGCAGAAAGCGAAAAATGGATAAAGAAGCTGTGGTACTTACGTACAATGCAATATCACTCAGCAATGAAATCTATGTCATCAGGCCAGTAGCAGCATAATGAGTAGATTCAGGTATGATGATTCTAAGTGAAATAAGTCACACAGAAAAACAAATATCATAAGTTATCACTAATACACGGAATGTAAACTTGGCTACATAGGAACTGAATTACAAAACAGAATAAGGTCTCAAATGTAGAAAACCAACTTATGCTTGCTTAAGGGGAAAGGTGAGTTGGGGTGCTGCATAAAACCAGAGATTGAAATTAGCACAGATACCTTTCCATAAGCCAAATATGTAATAGACAAGAGCTACTGCTTGCTCAACGAAGTGGACTCAACACCCCATATTAAACGCCTAAGAATATACCTGACTAGTAAGAACCTTAAAACCTATGGATTTATATGTCTCCGAAAGAGAATCAAGCGTGTGTACAGCGGCATAAACGCAGCAGTGATAAGATTGGTGAGGTTCGGTGAGCAAATGCAGACCCTTTGAAGTCATATTGCATGGTACCCATTCCATGGTTCTCAACTCTCCAGGTTTAAGGGATTCTTCCTTCAGCTAAAACATGCATGTGGAACCCAGAGTATGATCCACCGAGTGATCGGGAAACGTGTTCAAATGTTTCTCAGGTTTCTTCCCCTTGTACTCGGGTGCAACATTCCAGACGCTTTACTAACACTCTCCCCACTTGGAGAGTCAGTGCCTTTAACCTCCTGTTTGGCCCCGTTTGCAATTTCTGTGGAAAATGAACAGGAATAGGGAGAACCAATGAGAGACTAGCTGGAGGTGTCTGGACGGGCAAATTTAACTCTCATTTCCCACCAGGAAGAGGAATTAACCAAAGGCTGAGCGTGCCATGCCGGTACCACACTAGGGCCTGAAGCAATCCTGCAGTGTTGCGGCCAGCAAACAAGAAAGCGAGTTGAAGAAAGGAGCTCAGGGGCCCTGTAATTCACAAACCTGCAGAGTTATAAATGAAAGCTATCATCCAAAAATATATTGAAGTAAGGCTGCCAAAAGGACTTGAAAGTGGGGCAGAATTGCAGGAAACCGATTTCAGGAGGTAGACTGGAATTGCATGTAAAGCATAGGAAAAGAGGCAGAACATACACAATGATGCACTTGGCCAAAAAGGGCGTATGCGTTTTTTCCTGAATATATTCAGGAAAAAACGTATATGCACTTTTTGGCCAACCAAGCAAGCTTGCAAAGGAAATCTGCACTACAATGAAGTCTCACAGCTCCCCGGTCAAAAGGGCAATCTGAAAAAAGTGTAAAATCCAGAAAGGCAGGACAGGCCATGGAGAACTGGGAGTTTTGTTATGCCAATGGGCGTGATGTAAATTGCCAACAGCCACTCTGGAGAAGTGTATGGTGTTTCCTGAAACATCTAAAAAACAAAGCAACGGAGCCTAGGGCACTTCCACTTATGGTCCTATAGCTTAGGGAAATTAAAATCAAAAAGACACAGCCACCCCAAAGTTTGGGATGGCTCTGTTTACAAAAACCTCATTTACGGTACAAGTTCAATATCGCAGAAAGCGAAAAATGGATAAAGAAGTTGTGGTACTTACGTACAATGCAATATCACTCAGCAATTAAATCTATGTCATCAGGCCAGTAGCAGCATAATGAGTGGATTCAGGTACGATGATTCTAAGTGAAATAAGTCACACAGAAAAAGAAACATCATAAGATATCACTAATACACAGAATGTAAACTTGTCTACATAGGAACTGAATTACAAAACAGAATAGGGTCTCAAATGTAGAAAACCAACTTATGCTTGCTTAAGGGGAAAGGTGAGTTGGGGTGCTGCATAAAACCAGAGATTGAAATTAACAAAGATACCTTTCCATAAGACAAATATGTAATAGACAAGAGCTACTGCTTGCTCAACGAAGTGGACTCAACACCCCATATTAAACGCCTAAGAATATACCTGACTAGTAAGAATCTTAAAACCTATGGATATATATGTCTCCAAAAGAGAATCAAGCGTGTGTACAGCAGCATAAACGCATCAGTGATAGGATTGCTGAGGTTCGGTGAGCAAATGAAGACCCTTTGAAGTCATATTGCATGGTACCCATTCCATGGTTCTCAACTCTCCAGGTTTAAGGGATTCTTCCTTCAGGTAAAACATGCATGAGGAACCCAGAGTATGATCCAACGTGTGATCAGGAAACGTGTTCAAATGTGTCTCAGTTTTCGTCCCCTGGTACTCGGGTGCAACATTCCAGACGCTTTACTAACACTCTCCCCACTTGGAGAGTCAGTGCCTTTAACCTCCTGTTTGGCCCAGTTTGCAATTTCTGCGGAAAATGAACAGGAATAGGGAGAACCAATGAGAGACTAGCTGGAGGTGTCTGGACGGGTAAATTTAACTCTCATTTCCCACCAAGAAGAGGAATTAACCAAAGGCTCAGCAAGCCATGCCGGAACCACACTAGGGCCTGAAGCAATCCTGCGGTGTTGCGGCCAGCTCACAAGAAAGCGAGTTGAAGAAAGGAGCTCAGGGGCCCTGTAATTCACAAACCTGCAGAGTTATACATGACAGCTATCGTCCAAAAATATATTGAAGTAAGGCTGCCAAGAGGACTTGAAAGCGGGGCAGAATTGCAGGAAACCGATCTCAGGAGGTAGACTGGAATTGCATGTAAAGCATAGGAAAAGAGGCAGAACGTCCACAATGATGCACTTGGCCAAAAAGGGCGTATGCGTTTTTTCCTGAATATATTCAGGAAAAAACGCATACGCCCTTTTTGGCCAACCAAGCAAGCTTGCAAAGGAAATCTGCACTACAATGAAGTCTCACTGCCCCCCGGTCAAAAGGGCCATCTGAAAAAAGTGTAAAATCCAGAAAGGCACGACAGGCCATGGAGAACTGGGAGCCTTCTTATGCTGATGGGCGGGATGTAAATTGCCAACAGCCACTCTGGAGAAGTGTATGGTGTTTCCTGAAACATCTAAAAAACAAAGCAACAGAGCCTAGGGCACTTCCACTTATGGTCCTATATCTTAGGGAAATTAAAATCAAAAAGACACAGGCACCCCAAAGTTTGGGACAGCTCTGTTTACAAGAACCTCGTTTACGGTACAAGTTCAATATCACAGAAAGTGAAAAATGGATAAAGAAGTTGTGGTACTAACGTACAATGCTATATCACTCAGCAATTAAATCTATGTCATCAGGCCCATAGCAGCATAATGAGTGGATTCAGGTACTATGATTCTAAGTGAAATATGTCACACAGAAAAAGAAACATCATAAGATATCACTAATACACGGAATGTAAACTTGGCTACACAGGAACTGAATTACAAAACAGAATAGGGTCTCAAATGTAGAAAACCAACATATGCTTGCTTAAGGAGAAAGGTGAGTTGGGGTGCTGCATAAAACCAGAGATTGAAATTAGCACAGATACCTTTCCATAAGCCAAATATGTAATAGACAAGAGCTACTGCTTGCTCAACGAAGTGGACTCAACACCCCATATTAAACGCCTAAGAATATACCTGACTAGTAAGAATCTTAAAACCTATGGATTTATATGTCTCCGAAAGAGAATCAAGCGTGTGTACAGCGGCATAAACGCAGCAGTGATAGGATTGGTGAGGTTCGGTGAGCAAATGCAGACCCTTTGAAGTCATATTGCATGGTACCCATTCCATGGTTCTCAACTCTCCAGGTTTAAGGGATTCTTCCTTCAGCTAAAACATGCATGTGGAACCCAGAGTATGATCCACCGTGTGATCGGGAAACATGTTCAAATGTGTCTCAGTTTTCGTCCCCTGGTACTCGGGTGCAACATTCCAGACGCTTTACTAACACTCTCCCCACTTGGAGAGTCAGTGCCTTTAACCTGCTGTTGGGCCCAGTTTGCAATTTCTGCGGAAAATGAACAGGAATAGGGAGAACCAATGAGAGACTAGCTGGAGGTGTCTGGACGGGCAAATTTAACTCTCATTTCCCACCAGGAAGAGGAATTAACCAAAGGCTGAGCGAGCCATGCCGGAACCACACTAGGGCCTGAAGCAATCCTGCGGTGTTGCGGCCAGCTCACAAGAAATCGAGTTGAAGAAAGGAGCTCAGGGACCCTGTAATTCACTAACCTGCAGAGTTATACATGACAGCTATCGTCCAAAAATATATTGAAGTAAGGCTGCCAAGAGGACTTGAAAGCGGGGCAGAATTGCAGGAAACCGATTTCAGGAGGTAGACTGGAATTGCATGTAAAGCATAGGAAAAGAGGCAGAACGTCCACAATGATGCACTTGGCCAAAAAGGGCGTATGCGTTTTTTCCTGAATATATTCAGGAAAAAACGCATACGCCCTTTTTGGCCAACCAAGCAAGCTTGCAAAGGAAATCTGCACTACAATGAAGTCTCACTGCCCCCCGGTCAAAAGGGCCATCTGAAAAAAGTGTAAAATCCAGAAAGGCAGGACAGTCCATGGAGAACTGGGAGCCTTGTTATGCTGATGGGGGGGATGTAAATTGCCAACAGCCACTCTGCAGAAGTGTATGGTGTTTCCTGAAACATCTAAAAATCAAAGCAACAGAGCCTAGGGCACTTCCACTTATGGTCCTATAGCTTAGGGAAATTAAAATCAAAAAGAAACAGCCACCCCAAAGTTTGGGATGGCTCTGTTTACAAGAAGCTCTTTTACGGTACACGTTCAATATCGCAGAAAGCGAAAAATGGATAAAGTAGTTGTGGTACTTACGTACAATGCAATATCACTCAGCAATGAAATCTATGTCATCAGGCCAGTAGCAGCATAATGAGTGGATTCAGGTACGATGATTCTAAGTGAAATAAGTCACACAGAAAAAGAAACATCATAAGATATCACTAATACACGGAATGTAAGCTTGGCTTCACAGGAACTGAATTACAAAACAGAACAGGGTCTCAAATGTAGAAAACCAACTTATGCTTGCTTAAGGGGAAAGGTGAGTTGGGGTGCTGCATAAAACCAGAGATTGAAATTAGCACAGATACCTTTCCATAAGCCAAATATGTAATAGACAAGAGCTACTGCTTGCTCAACGAAGTGGACTCAACACCCCATATTAAACGCCTAAGAATATACCTGACTAGTAAGAATCTTAAAACCTATGGATTTATATGTCTCCGAAAGAGAATCTAGCGTGTGTACAGCGGCATAAACGCAGCAGTGATAGGATTGGTGGTGTTCGGTGAGCAAATGCAGACCCTTTGAAGTCATATTGCATGGTACCCATTCCACGGTTCTCAACTCTCCAGGTTTAAGGGATTCTTCCTTCAGCTAAAACATGCATGTGGAACCCAGAGTATGATCCAACGTGTGATCGGGAAACGTGTTCAAATGTGTCTCAGTTTTCGTCCCCTGGTACTCGGGTGCAACATTCCAGACGCTTTACTAACACTCTCCCCACTTGGAGAGTCAGTGCCTTTAACCTCCTGTTTGGCCCAGTTTGCAATTTCTGCAGAAAATGAACAGGAATAGGGAGAACCAATGAGAGACTAGCTGGAGGTGTCTGGACGGGCAAATTTAACTCTCATTTCCCACCAGGAAGAGGAATTAACCAAAGGCTCAGTGTGCCATGCCACTACCACACTAGGGCCTGAAGCAATCCTGCAGTGTTGCGGCCAGCTCACAAGAAAGCGAGTTGAAGAAAGGAGCTCAGGGGCACTGTAATTCACAAACCTGCAGAGTTATAAATGACAGCTATCATCCAAAAATATATTGAAGTAAGGCTGCCAAGAGGACTTGAATGCGGGGCAGAATTGCAGGAAACCGATTTCAGGAGGTAGACTGGAATTGCATGTAAAGCATAGGAAAAGAGGCAGAACGTCCACAATGATGCACTTGGCCAAAAAGCGCGTATGCGTTTTTTCCTGAATATATTCAGGAAAAAACGCATACGCCCTTTTTGGCCAACGAAGCAAGCTTGCAAATGAAATCTGCACTACAATGAAGTCTCACTGCCTCCCGGTCAGAAGGGCCATCTGAAAAAAGTGTAAAACCCAGAAAGGCAGGACAGGCCATGGAGAACTGGGAGCCTAGTTAGGCTGATGGGCGGGATGTAAATTGCCAACAGCCACTCTGCAGAAGTGTATGGTGTTTCCTGAAACATCTAAAAAACAAAGCAACAGAGCCTAGGGCACTTCCACTTATGGTCCTATAGCTTAGGGAAATTAAAATCAAAAAGACACAGCCACCCCAAAATTTGGGACGGCTCTGTTTACAGGAACCTCATTTACGGTACAAGTTCAATATCACAGAAAGCGAAAAATGGATAAAGAAGTTGTGGTACTAACGTACAATGCAATATCACTCAGCAATTAAATCTATGTCATCAGGCCCATAGCAGCATAATGAGTGGATTCAGGTACGATGATTGTAAGTGAAATATGTCACACAGAAAAAGAAACATCATAAGATATCACTAATACACGGAATGTAAACTTGGCTACACAGGAACTGAATTACAAAACAGAATAGGGTCTCAAATGTAGAAAACCAACTTATGCTTGCTTAAGGGGAAAGGTGAGTTGGGGTGCTGCATAAAACCAGAGATTGAAATTAGCACAGATATATTTCCATAATACAAATATGTAATAGACAAGAGCTACTGCTTGCTCAACGAAGTGGACTCAACACCCCATATTAAACGCCTAAGAATATACCTGATTAGTAAGAATCTTAAAACCTATGGATTCATATGTCTCCGAAAGAGAATCAAGTGTGTGTACAGCGGCATAAACGCAGCAGTGATAGGATTGGTGAGGTTCGGTGAGCAAATGCAGACCCTTTGAAGTCATATTGCATGGTACCCATTCCATGGTTCTCAACTCTCCATGTTTAAGGGATTCTTCTTTCAGCTAAAACATGCATGTGGAACCCAGAGTATGATCCACCGTGTGATCGGGAAACGTGTTCAAATGTGTCTCAGTTTTCGTCCCATGGTACTCGGGTGTAACATTCCAGACGCTTTACTAACACTCTCCCCACTTGGAAAGTCAGTGCCTTTAACCTCCTGTTTGGCCCAGTTTGCAATTTCTGCGGAAAATGAACAGGAATAGGGAGAACCAATGAGAGACTAACTGGAGGTGTCTGGACGGGTAAATTTAACTCTCATTTCCCACCAAGAAGAGGAATTAACCAAAGGCTCAGCGAGCCATGCCGGAACCACACTAGGGCCTGAAGCAATCCTGCGGTGTTGCGGCCAGCTCACAAGAAATCGAGTTGAAGAAAGGAGCTCAGGGACCCTGTAATTCACAAACCTACAGAGTTATACATGACAGCTATCGTCCAAAAATATATTGAAGTAAGGCTGCCAAGAGGACTTGAAAGCGGGGCAGAATTGCAGGAAACCGATTTCAGGAGGTAGACTGGAATTGCATGTAAAGCATAGGAAAAGAGGCAGAACGTCCACAATGATGCACTTGGCCAAAAAGGGCGTATGCGTTTTTTCCTGAATATATTCAGGAAAAAACGCATACGCCCTTTTTGGCTAACCAAGCAAGCTTGCAAAGGAAATCTGCACTACAATGAAGTCTCACTGCCCCCCGGTCAGAAGGGCCATCTGAAAAAAGTGTAAAACCCAGAAAGGCAGGACAGGCCATGGAGAACTGGGAGCCTTGTTATGCTGATGGGCGGGATGTAAATTGCCAACAGCCACTCTGGAGAAGTGTATGGTGTTTCCTGAAACATCTAAAAAAGAAAGCAACAGAGCCTAGGGCACTTCCACTTATGGTCCTATAGCTTAGGGAAATTAAAATCAAAAAGACACACCCACCCCAAAGTTTGGGACGGCTCTGTTTACAAGAAGCTCTTTTACGGTACAAGTTCAATATCGCAGAAAGCGAAAAATGGATAAAGAAGTTGTGGTACTTACGTACAATGCAATATCACTCAGCAATGAAATGTATGTCATCAGGCCAGTAGCAGCATAATGAGTGGATTCAGGTACGATGATTCTAAGTGAAATAAGTCACACAGAAAAAGAAACATCATAAGATATCACTAATACATGGAATGTAAACTTGGCTACACAGGAACTGAATTACAAAACAGAATAGTGTCTCAAATGTAGAAAACCAACTTATGCTTGCTTAAGGGGAAAGGTGAGTTGGGGTGCTGCATAAAACCAGAGATTGAAATTAGCACAGATACCTTTCCATAAGCCAAATATGTAATAGACAAGAGCTACTGCTTGCACAACGAAGTGGACTCAACACCCCATATTAAACACCTAAGAATATACCTGACTAGTAAGAATCTTAAAACCTATGGATTTATATGTCTCCGAAAGAGAATCAAGCGTGTGTACAGCGGCATAAACGCAGCAGTGATAAGATTGGTGAGGTTCGGTGAGCAAATGCAGACCCTTTGAAGTCATATTGCATGGTACCCATTCCATGGTTCTCAACTCTCCAGGTTTAAGGGATTCTTCCTTCAGCTAAAACATGCATGTGGAACCCAGAGTATGATCCACCGAGTGATCGGGAAACGTGTTCAAATGTTTCTCAGGTTTCTTCCCCTTGTACTCGGGTGCAACATTCCAGACGCTTTACTAACACTCTCCCCACTTGGAGAGTCAGTGCCTTTAACCTCCTGTTTGGCCCAGTTTGCAATTTCTGCGGAAAATGAACAGGAATAGGGAGAACCAATGAGAGACTAGCTGGAGGTGTCTGGACGGGCAAATTTAACTCTCATTTCCCACCAGGAAGAGGAATTAACCAAAGGCTCAGCGAGCCATGCCGGAACCACACTAGGGCCTGAAGCAATCCTGCGGTGTTGCGGCCAGCTCACAAGAAAGCGAGTTGAAGAAAGGAGCTCAGGGGCCCTGTAATTCACAAACCTGCAGAGTTATACATGACAGCTATCATCCAAAAATATATTGAAGTAAGGCTGCCAAGAGGACTTGAAATCGGGGCAGAATTGCAGGAAACCGATTTCAGGAGGTAGACTGGAATTGCATGTAAAGCATAGGAAAAGAGGCAGAACGTCCACAATGATGCACTTGGCCAGAAAGCGCGTATGCGTTTTTTCCTGAATATATTCAGGAAAAAACGCATATGCCCTTTTTGGCCACCCAAGCAAGCTTGCAAAGGAAATCTGCACTACAATGAAGTCTCACTTCCCCCCGGTCAAAAGGGCCATCTGAAAAAAGTGTAAAATCCAGAAAGGCAGGACAGGCCATGGAGAACTGGGAGTTTAGTTATGCCAATGGGCGTGATGTAAATTGCCAACAGCCACTCTGGAGAAGTGTATGGTGTTTCCTGAAACATCTAAAAAACAAAGCAACGGAGCCTAGGGCACTTCCACTTATGGTCCTATAGCTTAGGGAAATTAAAATCAAAAAGACACAGCCACCCCAAAGTTTGGGACGGCTCTGTTTACAAAAACCTCATTTACGGTACAAGTTCAATATCGCAGAAAGCGAAAAATGGATAAAGAAGTTGTGGTACTTACGTACAATGCAATATCACTCAGCAATGAAATCTATGTCATCAGGCCAGTAGCAGCATAATGAGTGTATTCAGGTACGATGATTCTAAGTGAAATAAGTCACACAGAAAAAGAAACATCATAAGATATCACTAATACACAGAATGTAAACTTGTCTACGTAGGAACTGAATTACAAAACAGAATAGGGTCTCAAATGTAGAAAACCAACTTATGCTTGCTTAAGGGGAAAGGTGAGTTGGGGTGCTGCATAAAACCAGAGATTGAAATTAACACAGATACCTTTCCATAAGACAAATATGTAATAGACAAGAGCTACTGCTTGCTCAACGAAGTGGACTCAACACCCCATATTAAACGCCTAAGAATATACCTGACTAGTAAGAATCTTAAAACCTATGGATATATATGTCTCCGAAAGAGAATCAAGCGTGTGTACAGCGGCTTAAACACAGCAGTGATAGGATTGGTGAGGTTCGGTGAGCAAATGAAGACCCTTTGAAGTCATATTGCATGGTACCCATTCCATGGTTCTCAACTCTCCAGGTTTAAGTGATTCTTCATTCAGGTAAAACATGCATGAGGAACCCAGAGTATGATCCAACGTGTGATCGGGAAACGTGTTCAAATGTGTCTCAGTTTTCGTCCCCTGGTACTCGGGTGCAACATTCCAGACGCTTTACTAACACTCTCCCCACTTGGAGAGTCAGTGCCTTTAACCTCCTGTTTGGCCCAGTTTGCAATTTCTGCGGAAAATGAACAGGAATAGGGAGAACACATGAGAGACTAGCTGGAGGTGTCTGGACGGGCAAATTTAACTCTCATTTCCCACCAAGAAGAGGAATTAACCAAAGGCTCAGCGAGCCATGCCGGAACCACACTAGGGCCTGAAGCAATCCTGCGGTGTTGCGGCCAGCTCACAAGAAAGCGAGTTGAAGAAAGGAGCTCAGGGGCCCTGTAATTCACAAACCTGCAGAGTTATACATGACAGCTATCGTCCAAAAATATATTGAAGTAAGGCTGCCAAGAGGACTTGAAAGCGGGGCAGAATTGCAGGAAACCGATTTCAGGAGGTAGACTGGAATTGCATGTAAAGCATAGGAAAAGAGGCAGAACGTCCACAATGATGCACTTGGCCAAAAAGTGCGTATGCGTTTTTTCCTGAATATATTCAGGAAAAAACGCATACGCCCTTTTTGGCCAACCAAGCAAGCTTGCAAAGGAAATCTGCACTACAATGACGTCTCACTGCCCCCCGGTCAGAAGGGCCATCTGAAAAAAGTGTAAAACCCAGAAAGGCAGGACAGTCCATGGAGAACTGGGAGCCTTGTTATGCTGATGGGCGGGATGTAAATTGCCAACAGCCACTCTGCAGAAGTGTATGGTGTTTCCTGAAACATCTAAAAAACAAAGCAACAGAGCCTAGGGCACTTCCACTTATGGTCCTATAGATTAGGGAAATTAAAAGCAAAAAGACACAGCCACCACAAAGTTTGGAATGGCTCTGTTTACAAGAACCTCTTTTACGATACAAGTTCAATATCGCAGAAAGAGAAAAATGGATAAAGAAGTTGTGGTACTTACGTACAATATAATATCACTCAGAAATGAAATCTATGTCATCAGGCCCGTAGCAGCATAATGAGTGGATTCAGGTACGATGATTCTAAGTGAAATAAGTCACACAGAAAAAGAAACATCATAAGATATCACTAATACACGGAATGTAAACTTGGCTACACAGGAACTGAATTACAAAACAGAATAGGGTCTCAAATGTAGAAAACCAACTTATGCTTGCTTAATGGGAAAGGTGAGTTGGCTTTTTGCATAAAACCAGAGATTGAAATTAACACAGATACCTTTCCATAATCCAAATATGTAATAGGAAAGAGCTACTCCTTGCTCAATGAACTGGACTCAACACCCCATATTAAACGCCTAAGAATATACCTGACTAGTAAGAATCTTAAAACCTATGGATTTATATGTCTCCGAAAGAGAATCAAGCGTGTGTACAGCGGCATAAACGCAGCAGTGAAAGGATTGGTGAGGTTCGGTGAGCAAATGCAGACCCTTTGAAGTCATATTGCATGGTACCCATTCCATGGGTCTCAACTCTCCAGGTTTAAGGGATTCTTCCTTCAGCTAAAACATGCATGTGGAACCCAGAGTATGATCCACCGTGTGATCGGGAAACGTGTTCAAATGTGTCTCAGTTTTCGTCCCCTGGTACTCGGGTGCAACATTCCAGATGCTTTACTAACACTCTCCCCACTTGGAGAGTCAGTGCCTTTAACCTCCTGTTTGGCTCAGTTTGCAATTTCTGCAGAAAATGAACAGGAATAGGGAGAACCAATGAGAGACTAGCTGGAGGTGTCTGGACGGGCAAATTTAACTCTCATTTCCCACCAGGAAGAGGAATTAACCAAAGGCTCAGCGTGCCATGCCAGTACCACACTAGGGCCTGAAGCAATCCTGCAGTGTTGCGGCCAGCTCACAAGAAAGCGAGTTGAAGAAAGGAGCTCAGGGGCCCTGTAATTCACAAACCTGCAGAGTTATACATGACAGCTATCATCCAAAAATATATTGAAGTAAGGCTGCCAAGAGGACTTGAAAGCGGGGCAGAATTGCAGGAAACCGATTTCAGGAGGTAGACTGGAATTGCATGTAAAGCATAGGAAAAGAGGCAGAACGTCCACAATGATGCACTTGGCCAAAAAGGGCGTATGCGTTTTTTCCTGAATATATTCAGGAAAAAACGCATACGAACTTTTTGGCCAACCAAGCAAGCTTGCAAAGGAAATCTGCACTACAATGAAGTCTCACTGTCCCCCGGTCAAAAGGGCCATCTGAAAAAAGTGTAAAATCCAGAAAGGCAGGACAGTCCATGGAGAACTGGGAGCCTTGTTATGCTGATGGGCGGGATGTAAATTGCCAACAGCCACTCTGCAGAAGTGTATGGTGTTTCCTGAAACATCTAAAAAACAAAGCAACAGAGCCTAGGGCACTTCCACTTATGGTCCTATAGCTTAGGGAAATTAAAATAAAAAAGACACAGCCACCCCAAAGTTTGGGACAGCTCTGTTTAAAAGAACCTCGTTTACGGTACAAGTTCAATATCACAGAAAGCGAAAAATGGATAAAGAAGTTGTGGTACTAACATACAATGCAATATCACTCAGCAATGAAATCTATGTCATCAGGCCCATAGCAGCATAATGAGTGGATTCAGGTACGACGATTCTAAGTGAAATATGTCACACAGAAAACGAAACATCATAAGATATCACTAATACACGGAATGTAAACTTGGCTACACAGGAACTGAATTACAAAACAGAATAGGGTCTCAAATGTAGAAAACCAACTTATGCTTGCTTAAGGGGAAAGGTGAGTTGGGGTGCTGCATAAAACCAGAGATTGAAATTAGCACAGATACCTTTCCATAAGACAAATATGTAATAGACAAGAGCTACTGCTTGCTCAACGAAGTGGACTCAACACCCCATATTAAACGCCTAAGAATATACCTGACTAGTAAGAATCTTAAAACCTATGGATTTATATGTCTCCGAAAGAGAATCAAGTGTGTGTACAGCGGAATAAACGCAGCAGTGATAGGATTGGTGAGGTTCGGTGAGCAAATGCAGACCCTTTGAAGTCATATTGCATGGTACCCATTCCATGGTTCTCAACTCTCCATGTTTAAGGGATTCTTCCTTCAGCTAAAACATGCATGTGGAACCCAGAGTATGATCCACCGTGTGATCGGGAAACGTGTTCAAATGTGTCTCAGTTTTTGTCCCCTGGTACTCGGGTGCAACATTCCAGACGCTTTACTAACATTCTCCCCACTTGGAGAGTCAGTGCCTTTAACCTCCTGTTTGGCCCAGTTTGCAATTTCTGCGGAAAATGAACAGGAATAGGGAGAACCAATGAGAGACTAACTGGAGGTGTCTGGACGGGTAAATTTAACTCTCATTTCCCACCAAGAAGAGGAATTAACCAAAGGCTCAGCGAGCCATGCCGGAACCACACTAGGGCCTGAAGCAATCCTGCGGTGTTGCGGCGAGCTCACAAGAAATCGAGTTGAAGAAAGGAGCTCAGGGACCCTGTAATTCACAAACCTGCAGAGTTATACATGACAGCTATCGTCCAAAAATATATTGAAGTAAGGCTGCCAAGAGGACTTGAAAGCGGGGCAGAATTGCAGGAAACCGATTTCAGGAGGTAGACTGGAATTGCATGTAAAGCATAGGAAAAGAGGCAGAACGTCCACAATGATGCACTTGGCTAAAAAGGGCGTATGCGTTTTTTCCTGAATATATTCAGGAAATAACGCATACGCCCTTTTTGGCCAACCAAGCAAGCTTGCAAAGGAAATCTGCACTACAATGAAGTCTCACTGCCCCCCCGTCAAAAGGGCCATCTGAAAAAAGTGTAAAACCCAGAAAGGCAGGACAGGCCATGGAGAACTGGGAGCCTAGTTAGGCTGATGGGCGGGATGTAAATTGCCAACAGCCACTCTGGAGAAGTGTATGGTGTTTCCTGAAACATCTAAAAAACAAAGCAACAGAGCCTAGGGCACTTCCACTTATGGTCCTATAGCTTAGGGAAATTAAAATCAAAAAGACACAGCCACCCCAAAATTTGGGATGGCTCTGTTTACAGGAACCTCATTTACGGTACAAGTTCAATATCACAGAAAGCAAACAATGGATAAAGAAGTTGTGGTACTAACGTACAATGCAATATCACTCAGCAATGAAATCTATGTCATCAGGCCCATAGCAGCATAATGAGTGGATTCAGGTACGATGATTCTAAGTGAAATAATTCACACAGAAAAAGAAACATCATAAGATATCACTAATACACGGAATGTAAACTTGGCTACACAGGAACTGAATTACAAAACAGAATAGGGTCTCAAATGTAGAAAACCAACTTATGCTTGCTTAAGGGGAAAGGTGAGTTGGGGTGCTGCATAAAACCAGAGATTGAAATTAACACAGATACCTTTCCATAAGCCAAATATGTAATAGACAAGAGCTACTGCTTGCTCAATGAAGTGGACTCAACACCCCATATTAAACGCCTAAGAATATACCTGACTAGTAAGAATCTTAAAACCTATGGATTTATATGTCTCCGAAAGAGAATCAAGCGTGTGTACAGTGGCATAAACGCAGCAGTGAAAGGATTGGTGAGGTTCGGTGAGCAAATGAAGACCCTTTGAAGTCATATTGCATGGTACCCATTCCACGGTTCTCAACTCTCCAGGTTTAAGGGATTCTTCCTTCAGCTAAAACATGCATGTGGAACCCAGAGTATGATCCAACGTGTGATCGGGAAACGTGTTCAAATGTGTCTCAGTTTTCGTCCCCTGGTACTCGGGTGCAACATTCCAGACGCTTTACTAACACTCTCCCCACTTGGAGAGTCAGTGCCTTTAACCTCCTGTTTGGCCCAGTTTGCAATTTCTGCAGAAAATGAACAGGAATAGGGAGAACCAATGAGAGACTAGCTGGAGGTGTCTGGACGGGCAAATTTAACTCTCATTTCCCACCAGGAAGAGGAATTAACCAAAGGCTCAGCGAGCCATGCCGGAACCACACTAGGGCCTGAAGCAATCCTGCGGTGTTGCGGCCAGCTCACAAGAAAGCGAGTTGAAGAAAGGAGCTCAGGGGAACTGTAATTCACACACCTGCAGAGTTCTAAATGACAGCTATCGTCCAAAAATATGTTGAAGTAAGGCTGCCAAGAGGACTTGAAAGCGGGTCAGAATTGCAGGAAACCGATTTCAGGAGGTAGACTGGAATTGCATGTAAAGCATAGGAAAAGAGGCAGAACGTCCACAATGATGCACTTGGCCAAAAGGGGCGTCTGCGTTTTTTCCTGAATATACTCAGGGAAAAACGCATACGCCCTTTTTGGCCAAGCAAGCAAGCTTGCAAAGGAAATCTGCACTACAATGAAGTCTCACTGCCCCCCGGTCAGAAGGGCCATCTGAAAAAAGTGTAAAACACAGAAAGGCAGGACAGGCCATGGAGAACTGGGAGCCTAGTTAGGCTGATGGGCGGGATGTAAATTGCCAAGAGCCACTCTGCAGAAGTGTATGGTGTTTCCTGAAACATCTAAAAAACAAAGCAACAGAGCCTAGGGCACTTCCACTTATGGTCCTATAGCTTAGGGAAATTAAAATCAAAAAGACACAGCCACCCCAAAATTTGGGACGGCTCTGTTTACAAGAACCTCATTTACGGTACAAGTTCAATATCACAGAAAGCGAAAAATGGATAAAGAAGTTGTGGTACTAACGTACAATGCAATATCACTCAGCAATGAAATCTATATCATCAGGCCCATAGAAGGATAATGAGTGAATTCAGGTACGATGATTCTAAGTGAAATAAGTCACACAGAAAATGAAACATCATAAGATATCACTAATACACGGAATGTAAACTTGGCTACACAGGAACTGAATTACAAAACAGAATAGGGTCTCAAATGTAGAAAACCAACTTATGCTTGCTTAAGGTGAAAGGTGAGTTGGGGTGCTGCATAAAACCAGAGATTGAAATTAGCACAGATACCTTTCCATAAGACAAATATGTAATAGACAAGAGCTACTGCTTGCTAAATGAAGTGGACTCAACACCCCATATTAAATGCCTAAGAATATACCTGACTAGTAAGAATCTTAAAACCTATGGATTTATATGTCTCCGAAAGAGAATCAAGTGTGTGTACAGCGGCATAAACGCAGCAGTGATAGGATTGGTGAGGTTTGGTGAGCAAATGCAGACCCTTTGAAGTCATATTGCATGGTACCCATTTCATGGTTCTCAACTCTCCAGGTTTAAGGTATTCTTCCTTCAGCTAAAACATGCATGTGGAACCCAGAGTATGATCCACCGTGTGATCGGGAAACATGTTCAAATGTGTCTCAGTTTTCGTCCCCTGGTACTCGGGTGCAACATTCCAGACGCTTTACTAACACTCTCCCCACTTGGAGAGTCAGTGCCTTTAACCTCCTGTTTGGCCCAGTTTGCAATTTCTGCAGAAAATGAACAGGAATAGGGAGAACCAATGAGAGACTAGCTGGAGGTGTCTGGACGGGCAAATTTAACTCTCATTTCCCACCAGGAAGAGGAATTAACCAAAGGCTCAGCGAGCCATGCCGGAACCACACTAGGGCCTGAAGCAATCCTGCGGTGTTGCGGCCAGCTCACAAGAAAGCGAGTTGAAGAAAGGAGCTCAGGGGCCCTGTAATTCACAAACCTGCAGAGTTATACATGACAGCTATCATCCAAAAATATATTGAAGTAAGGCTGCCAAGAGGACTTGAAAGCGGGGCAGAATTGCAGGAAACCGATTTCAGGAGGTAGACTGGAATTGCATGTAAAGCATAGGAAAAGAGGCAGAACGTCCACAATGATGCACTTGGCCAAAAAGCGAGTATGCGTTTTTTCCTGAATATATTCAGGAAAAAACGCATATGCCCTTTTTGGCCACCCAAGCAAGCTTGCAAAGGAAATCTGCACTACAATGAAGTCTCACTGCCCCCCGGTCAAAAGGGCCATCTGAAAAAAGTGTAAAATCCAGAAAGGCAAGACAGGCCATGGAGAACTGGGAGCCTTGTTATGCTGATGGGCGGGATGTAAATTGCCAACAGCCACTCTGCAGAAGTGTATGGTGTTTCCTGAAACATCTAAAAAACAAAGCAACAGAGCCTAGGGCACTTCCACTTATGGTCCTATAGCTTAGGGAAATTAAAATAAAAAAGAAACAGCCACCCCAAAGTTTGGGACGGCTCTGTTTACAAGAAGCTCTTTTACGGTACAAGTTCAATATCGCAGAAAGCGAAAAATGGATAAAGAAGTTGTGGTACTTACGTACAATGCAATATCACTCAGCAATGAAATGTATGTCATCAGGCCAGTAGCAGCATAATGAGTGGATTCAGGTACGATGATTCTAAGTGAAATAAGTCACACAGAAAAAGAAACATCATAAGATATCACTAATACACGGAATGTAAACTTGGCTACACAGGAACTGAATTACAAAACAGAATAGGGTCTCAAATGTAGAAAACCAACTTATGCTTGCTTAAGGGGAAAGGTGAGTTGGGGTGCTGCATAAAACCAGAGATTTAAGTTAACACAGATACCTTTCCATAAGCCAAATATGTAATAGACAAGAGCTACTGCTTGCTCAACGAAGTGGACTCAACACCCCATATTAAACGCCTAAGAATATACCTGACTAGTAAGAATCTTAAAACCTATGGATTTATATGTCTCCGAAAGAGAATCAAGTGTGTGTACAGCGGCATAAACGCAGCAGTGATAAGATTGGTGAGGTTCGGTGAGCAAATGCAGACCCTTTGAAGTCATATTGCATGGTACCCATTCCATGGTTCTCAACTCTCCAGGTTTAAGGGATTCTTCCTTCAGCTAAAACATGCATGTGGAACCCAGACTATGATCCACCGAGTGATCGGGAAACGTGTTCAAATGTGTCTCAGGTTTCTTCCCCTTGTACTCGGGTGCAACATTCCAGACGCTTTACTAACACTCTCCCCACTTGGAGAGTCAGTGCCTTTAACCTCCTGTTTGGCCCAGTTTGCAATTTCTGCGGAAAATGAACAGGAATAGGGAGAACCAATGAGAGACTAGCTGGAGGTGTCTGGACGGGCAAATTTAACTCTCATTTCCCACCAGGAAGAGGAATTAACCAAAGGCTCAGCGTGCCATGCTGGTACCACACTAGGGCCTGAAGCAATCCTGCAGTGTTGCGGCCAGCTCACAAGAAAGCGAGTTGAAGAAAGGAGCTCAGGGGACCTGTAATTCACAAACCTGCAGAGTTATAAATGAAAGCTATCGTCCAAAAATATATTGAAGTAAGGCTGCCAAGAGGACTTGAAAGTGGGGCAGAATTGCAGGAAACCGATTTCAGGAGGTAGACTGGAATTGCATGTAAAGCATAGGAAAAGAGGCAGAACGTCCACAATGATGCACTTGGCCAAAAAGGGCGTATGCGTTTTTTCCTGAATATATTCAGGAAAAAACGCATATGCACTTTTTGGCCAACGAAGCAAGCTTGCAAAGGAAATCTGCACTACAATGAAGTCTCACAGCTCCCCGGTCAAAAGGGCCATCTGAAAAAAGTGTAAAATCCAGAAAGGCAGGACAGGCCATGGAGAACTGGGAGTTTTGTTATGCCAATGGGCGTGATGTAAATTGCCAACAGACACTCTGGAGAAGTGTATGGTGTTTCCTGAAACATCTAAAAAACAAAGCAACAGAGCCTAGGGCACTTCCACTTATGGTCCTATAGCTTACGGAAATTAAAATCAAAAAGACACAGCCACCCCAAAGTTTGGGACGGCTCTGTTTACAAAAACTCATTTATGGTACAAGTTCAATATCGCAGAAAGCGAAAAATGGATAAAGAAGTTGTGGTACTTACGTACAATGCAATATCACTCAGCAATGAAATCTATGTCATCAGGCCAGTAGCAGCATAATGAGTGTATTCAGGTACGATGATTCTAAGTGAAATAAGTCACACAGAAAAAGAAACATCATAAGATATCACTAATACACAGAATGTAAACTTCTCTACGTAGGAACTGAATTACAAAACAGAATAGGGTCTCAAATGTAGAAAACCAACTTATGCTTGCTTAAGGGGAAAGGTGAGTTGGGGTGCTGCATAAAACGAGAGATTGAAATTAACACAGATACCTTTCCATAAGACAAATATGTAATAGACAAGAGCTACTGCTTGCTCAACGAAGTGGACTCAACACCCCATATTAAACGCCTAAGAATATACCTGACTAGTAAGAATCTTAAAACCTATGGGTATATATGTCTCCGAAAGAGAATCAAGCGTGTGTACAGCGGCATAAACACAGCAGTGATAGTATTGGTGAGGTTCGGTGAGCAAATGAAGACCCTTTGAAGTCATATTGCATGGTACCCATTCCATGGTTCTCAACTCTCCAGGTTTAAGGGATTCTTCCTTCAGGTAAAACATGCATGAGGAACCCAGAGTATGATCCAACGTGTGATCGGGAAACGTGTTCAAATGTGTCTCAGTTTTCGTCCCCTGGTACTCGGGTGCAACATTCCAGACGCTTTACTAACACTCTCCCCACTTGGAGAGTCAGTGCCTTTAACCTCCTGTTTGGCCCAGTTTGCAATTTCTGCGGAAAATGAACAGGAATAGGGAGAACACATGAGAGACTAGCTGGAGGTGTCTGGACGGGCAAATTTAACTCTCATTTCCCACCAAGAAGAGGAATTAACCAAAGGCTCAGCGAGCCATGCCGGAACCACACTAGGGCCTGAAGCAATCCTGCGGTGTTGCGGCCAGCTCACAAGAAAGCGAGTTGAAGAAAGGAGCTCAGGGGCCCTGTAATTCACAAACCTGCAGAGTTATACATGACAGCTATCGTCCAAAAATATATTGAAGTAAGGCTGCCAAGAGGACTTGAAAGCGGGTCAGAATTGCAGGAAACCGATTTCAGGAGGTAGACTGGAATTGCATGTAAAGCATAGGAAAAGAGGCAGAACGTCCACAATGATGCACTTGGCCAAAAAGGGCGTATGCGTTTTTTCCTGAATATATTCAGGAAAAAACGCATACGCCCTTTTTGGCCAACCAAGCAAGCTTGCAAAGGAAATCTGCACTACAATGAAGTCTCACTGCCCCCCGGTCAAAAGGGCCATCTGAAAAAAGTGTAAAATCCAGAAAGGCAGGACAGTCCATGGAGAACTGGGAGCCTTGTTATGCTGATGGGCGGGATGTAAACTGCCAACAGCCACTCTGGAGAAATGTATGGTGTTTCCTGAAACATCTAAAAAACAAAGCAACAGAGCCTAGGGCACTTCCACTTATGGTCCTATAGCTTAGGGAAATTAAAATCAAAAAGACACAGCCACCCCAAAGTTTGGGACGGCTCTGTTTACAAGAACCTCATTTACGGTACAAGTTCAATATCGCAGAAAGAGAAAAATGGATAAAGAAGTTGTGGTACTAACGTACAATGCAATATCACTCAGCAATGAAATCTATGTCATCAGGCCCATAGCAGCATAATGAGCGGATTCAGGTACGATGATTCTAAGTGAAATATGTCACACAGAAAAAGAAACATCATAAGATATCACTAATACACGGAATGTAAACTTGGCTACACAGGAACTGAATTACAAAACAGAATAGGGTCTCAAATGTAGAAAACCAACTTATGCTTGCTTAAGGGGAAAGGTGAGTTGGGGTGCTGCATAAAACGAGAGATTGAAATTAACACAGATACCTTTCCATAAGACAAATATGTAATAGACAAGAGCTACTGCTTGCTCAACGAAGTGGACTCAACACCCCATATTAAACGCCTAAGAATATACCTGACTAGTAAGAATCTTAAAACCTATGGATTTATATGTCTCCGAAAGAGAATCAAGCGTGTGTATAGCGGCATAAACGCAGCAGTGAAAGTATTGGTGAGGTTCGGTGAGCAAATGCAGACCCTTTGAAGTCATATTGCATGGTACCCATTCCATGGTTCTCAACTCTCCAGGTTTAAGGGATTCTTCCTTCAGCTAAAACATGCATGTGGAACCCAGAGTATGATCCACCATGTGATCGGGAAACATGTTCAAATGTGTCTCAGTTTTCGTCCCCTGGTACTCGGGTGCAACATTCCAGACGCTTTACTAACACTCTCCCCACTTGGAGTGTCAGTGCCTTTAACCTCCTGTTTGGCCCAGTTTGCAATTTCTGCAGAAAATGAACAGGAATAGGGAGAACCAATGAGAGACTAGCTGGAGGTGTCTGGACGGGCAAATTTAACTCTTATTTCCCACCAGGAAGAGGAATTAACCAAAGGCTCAGCGAGCCATGCCGGAACCACACTAGGGCCTGAAGCAATCCTGCGGTGTTGCGGCCAGCTCACAAGAAAGCGAGTTGAAGAAAGGAGCTCAGGGGCCCTGTAATTCACAAACCTGCAGAGTTATACATGACAGCTATCGTCCAAAAATATACTGAAGTAAGGCTGCCAAGAGGACTTGAAAGCGGGGCAGAATTGCAGGAAACCGATTTCAGGAGGTAGACTGGAATTGCATGTAAAGCATAGGAAAAGAGGCAGAACGTCCACAATGATGCACTTGGCCAAAAAGGGCGTATGCGTTTTTTCCTGAATATATTCAGGAAAAAACGCATATGCCCTTTTTGGCCAACCAAGCAAGCTTGCAAAGGAAATCTGCACTACAATGAAGTCTCACTGCCCCCCGGTCAAAAGGGCCATCTGAAAAAAGTGTAAAATCCAGAAAGGCAGGACAGTCCATGGAGAACTGGGAGCCTTCTTATGCTGATGGGCGGGATGTAAATTGCCAACAGCCACTCTGGAGAAGTGTATGGTGTTTCCTGAAACATCTAAAAAACAAAGCAACAGAGCCTAGGGCACTTCCACTTATGGTCCTATAGATTAGGGAAATTAAAATCAAAAAGACACAGCCACCACAAAATTTGGGACGGCTCTGTTTACAAGAACCTCTTTTACGATACAAGTTCAATATCGCAGAAAGAGAAAAATGGATAAAGAAGTTGTGGTACTTACGTACAATGTAATATCACTCAGAAATGAAATCTATGTCATCAGGCCCGTAGCAGCATAATGAGTGGATTCAGGTACGATGATTCTAAGTGAAATAAGTCACACAGAAAAAGAAACATCATAAGATATCACTAATACACGGAATGTAAACTTGGCTACACAGGAACTGAATTACAAAACAGAATAGGGTCTCAAATGTAGAAAACCAACTTATGCTTGCTTAAGGGGAAAGGTGAGTTGGCTTTTTGCATAAAACCAGAGATTGAAATTAGCACAGATACCGTTCCATAATCCAAATATGTAATAGGAAAGAGCTACTCCTTGCTCAATGAACTGGACTCAATACCCCATATTAAACGCCTAAGAATATACCTGACTAGTAAGAATCTTAAAACCTATGGATTTATATGTCTCCGAAAGAGAATCAAGCGTGTGTACAGCGGCATAAACGCAGCAGTGATAGGATTGGTGAGGTTCGGTGAGCAAATGCAGACCCTTTGAAGTCATATTGCATGGTACCCATTCCATGGGTCTCAACTCTCCAGGTTTAAGGGATTCTTCCTTCAGCTAAAACATGCATGTGGAACCCAGAGTATGATCCACCGTGTGATCGGGAAACGTGTTCAGATGTGTCTCAGTTTTTGTCCCATGGTACTCGGGTGAAACATTCCAGACGCTTTACTAACACTCTCCCCACTTGGAGAGTCAGTGCCTTTAACCTCCTGTTTGGCCCAGTTTGCAATTTCTGCAGAAAATCAACAGGAATAGGGAGAACCAATGAGAGACTAGCTGGAGGTGTCTGGACGGGCAAATTTAACTCTCATTTCCCACCAGGAAGAGGATTTAACCAAAGGCTCAGTGAGCCATGCCGGAACCACAGTAGGTCCTGAAGCAATCGTGCGGTGTTGCGGCCAGCTCACAAGAAAGCGAGTTGAAGAAAGGAGCTCAGGGTCACTGTAATTCACAAACCTGCAGAGTTATAAATGACAGCTATCGTCCAAAAATATATTGAAGTAAGGCTGCCAAGAGGACTTGAAAGCGGGTCAGAATTGCAGGAAACCGATTTCAGGAGGTAGACTGGAATTGCATTTAAAGCATAGGAAAAGAGGCAGAACGTCCACAATGATGCACTTGGCCAAAAAGTGCGTACGCGTTTTTTCCTGAATATATTCAGGAAAAAACGCGTACGCCCTTTTTGGCCAACCAAGCAAGCTTGCAAAGGAAATCTGCACTACAATGAAGTCTCACTGCCCCCCGGTCCAAAGGGCCATCTGAAAAAAGTGTAAAATCCAGAAAGGCAGGACAGGCCATGGAGAACTGGGAGCTTTGTAATGCTGATGGGCGGGATGTAAATTGCCAACAGCCACTCTGGAAAAGTGTATGGTGTTTCCTGAAACATCTAAAAAACAAAGCAACAGAGCCTAGGGCACTTCCACTTATGGTCCTATAGCTTAGGGAAATTAAAATCAAAAAGACACAGTCACCTCAACGTTTGGGACGGCTCTGTTTACAAGAACCTCATTTACGGTACAAGTTCAATATCACAGAAAGCGAAAAATGGATAAAGTAGTTGTGGTACTTACGTACAATGCAATATCACTCAGCAATGAAATCTACGTCATCAGGCCCGTAGGAGCATAATGAGTGTATTCAGGTACGATGATTCTAAGTGAAATAAGACACAGAGAAAAAGAAACATCATAAGATATCACTAATACACGGAATGTAAACTTGGCTACACAGGAACTGAATTACAAAACAGAACAGGGTCTCAAATGTATAAAACCAAATTATGCTTGCTTAAGGAAAAGGTGAGTTGGGGTGCTGCATAAAACCAGAGATTGAAATTAGCACAGATTCCGTTCCATAAGCCCAATATGTAATAGACAAGAGCTACTGCTTGGTCAACGAAGTGGACTCAACACCCCATATTAAACGCCTAAGAATATACCTGACTAGTAAGAATCTTAAAAAACCTATGGATTTATATGTCTCTGAAAGAGAAACAAGTGTGTGTACAGCGGCATAAACGCAGCAGTGATAGGATTGGTGAGGTTCGGTGAGCAAATGCAGACCCTTTGAAGTCATATTGCACGGTACCCATTCCATGGGTCTCAACTCTCCAGGTTTAAGGGATTCTTCCTTCAGCTAAAACATGCATGTGGAACCCAGCGTATGATCCACCGTGTGATCGGGAAACGTGTTCAAATGTGTCTCAGTTTTGGTCCCCTGGCACTCGGGTGCAACATTCCAGATGCTTTACTAACACTCTCCCTACTTGGAGAGTCAGGGCTTTTAACCTCCTGTCTGGCCCAGTTTGCAATTTCTGCGGAAAATGAACAGGAATAGGGACAACCAATGAGAGACTAGCTGGAGGTGTCTTGACTGACAAATTTAACTCTCATTTCCAACCAGGAAGAGGAATTAACCAAAGGCTCGGAGTGCCATGCCAGAACCACATTAGGGCCTGAAGCAATCCTGCGGTGTTGCGGCCAGCTCACAAGAAAGCGAGTTGAAGAAAGGAGCTCATGGACACTGTAATTCACAAACCTGCAGAGTTATAAATGACAGCTATCGTCCAAAAATATATTGAAGTAAGGCTGCCAAGAGGACTTGAAAGCAGGGCAGAATTGCAGGAAACCGATTTCAGGAGGTAGACTGGAATTGCATGTAAAGCATAGGAAAAGAGGCAGAACGTCCACAATGATGCACTTGGCTAAAAAGGGCGTATGCGTTTTCTCCATTCAGGAAAAAACGCATACGCCCTTTTTGGCCAACCAAGCAAGCTTGCAAAGGAAATCTGCACTACAATGAAGTCTCACTGCCCCCTGGTCAAAAGGGCCAACTGAAAAAAGTGTAAAATCCAGAAAGGCAGGACAGGCCATGGAGAACTGGGAGCTTTGTTATGCTGATGGGTGGGATGTAAATTGCCAACAGCCACTCTGGAGAAGTGTATGGTGTTTCCTGAAACATCTAAAAAACAAAGCAACAGAGCCTAGGGCACTTCCACTTATGGTCCTATAGCTTAGGGAAATTAAAATCAAAATGACTCAGCCACCTCAAAGTTTGGCATGGCTCTGTTTAGAAGAACCTCGTTTACGGTACAAGTTCAATATCACAGAAAGCGAAAAATGGATAAAGAAGTTGTGGTACTTACTTACAATGAAATATCACTTAGCAATGAAATCTATGTCATCAGGCCCGTAGTTGCATAATGAGTGGATTCAGGTACGATGATTCTAAGTGAAATAAGACACAGAGAAAAAGAAACATCATACGATATCACTAATACACGGAATGTAAACTTGGCTACACAGGAACTGAATTACAAAACAGAACAGGGTCTCAAATGTATAAAACCAAATTATGCTTGCTTAAGGGAAAGGTGAGTTGGGGTGCTGCATAAAACCAGAGATTGAAATTAGCACAGATTCCGTTCCATAAGCCAAATATGTAATAGACAAGAGCTACTGCTTGCTCAACGAAGTGGACTCAACACCCCATATTAAACGCCTAAGAATATACCTGACTAGTAAGAATCTTAAAACCTATGGATTTATATGTCTCCGAAAGAGAATCAAGCGTGTGTACAACGGCATAAACGCAGCAGTGATAGGATTGGTGAGGTTCGGTGAGCAAATGCAGACCCTTTGAAGTCATATTGCATGGTACCCATTCCATGGGTCTCAACTCTCCAAGTTTCAGGGATTCTTCCTTCAGCTAAAACATGCATGTGGAATCCAGAGTATGATCCACCATGTGATCGCGAAACGTGTTCAAATGTGTCTCAGTTTTCGTCCCCTGGTTCTCGGGTACAACATTCCAGACGCTTTACTAACACTCTCCCCACTTGGAGAGTCAGTGCCTTTAACCTCCTGTTTGGCCCAGTTTGCAATTTCTGCGGAAAATGAACAGGAATAGGGAGAACCAATGAGAGGCTAGCTGCAGGAGTCTGGACGGGCAAATTTAACTCTCACTTCCCACCAGGAAGAGGAATTAACCAAAGGCTCAGCGTGCCATGCCGGAACCACACTAGGACCTGAATCAATCCTGCGGTGTTGTGTCCAGCTCACAAGAAAGCGAGTTGAAGAAAGGAGCTCAGGGGCACTGTAATTCACAAAGCTGCAGAGTTATAAATGACAGCTATCGTCCAAAAATATATTGAAGTAAGGCTGCCAAGAGGACTTGAAAGCAGGGAAGAATTGCACGGAACCGATTTCAGGAGGTAGACTGTAATTGCATGTAAAGCATAGGAAAAGAGGCAGAACATCCACAATGATGCACTTGGCCAAAAAGGGCGTATGCGTTTTTTCCATTCAGGAAAAAACGCATACGCCCTTTTTGGCCAACCAAGCAAGCTTGCAAAGGAAATCTGCACTACAATGAACTCTCACTGCCCCCTGGTCAAAAGGGCCAACTGAAAAAAGTGTAAAATCCAGAAAGGCAGGACAGGCCATGGAGAACTGGGAGCTTTGTTATGCTGATGGGTGGGATGTAAATTGCCAACAGCCACTCTGGAGAAGTGTATGGTGTTTCCTGAAACATCTAAAAAACAAAGCAACAGAGCCTAGGGCACTTCCACTTATGGTCCTATAGATTAGGGAAATTAAAATCAAAAAGACTCAGCCACCTCAAAGTTTGGCACCGCTCTGTTTAGAAGAACGTCACTTACGGTACAAGTTCAATATCACAGAAAGCGAAAAATGGATAAAGAAGTTGTGGTACTTACTTACAATGCAATATCACTTAGCAATGAAATCTATGTCATCAGGCCCGTAGCTGCATAATGAGTGGATTCAGGTACGATGATTCTAAGTGAAATAAGACACAGAGAAAAAGAAACATCATAAGATATCACTAATACACGGAATGAAAACTTGGCTACACAGGAACTGAATTACAAAACAGAACAGGGTCTCAAATGTAGAAAACCAACTTATGCTTGCTTAAGGGGAAAGGTGACTTGGGGTGCTGCATAAAACCAGAGATTGAAATTAGCACAGATACCTTTCCATAAGCCAAATATATAATAGACAAGAGCTACTCCTTGCTCAACAAAGTGGACTCAACGCCCCATATTAAACGCCTAAGAATATACCTGACTAGTAAGAAACTTAAAAGCTATGGATTTATATGTCTCCAAAAGAGAAGCAAGCATGGGTACAGCGGCAAAAACGCAGCAGTGATAGGATTGGTGAGGACCGGTGAGCAAATGCAGACCCTTTGAAGTCATATTGCATGGTACCCATTCCGTGGTTCTCAACTCTCCAGGTTTAAGGGATTCTTCCTTCAGCAAATCATGCATGTGGAACCCAGAGTATGATCCACCATGTGATCGCGAAACGTGTTCAAATGTGTCTCAGTTTTCGTCCCCTGGTACTTGGGTGCAACATTCCAGACGCTTTACTAACACTCTCCCCACTTGGAGAGTCAGTGCCTTTAACCTCCTGTTTGGCCCCGTTTGCAATTTCTGCGGAAAATGAACAGGAATAGGGAGAACCAATGAGAGACTAGCTGGAGGTGTCTGGACGGGCAAATTTAACTCTCATTTCCCACCAGGAAGAGGAATTAACCAAAGGCTCAGCATGCCATGCCGGAACCACACTAGGGCCTGAAGCAATCCTGCAGTGTTGCGGCCAGCTCACAAGAAAGCGAGTTGAAGAAAGGAGCTCAGGGGCACTGTAATTCACAAACATGCAGAGTTATAAATGACAGCTATCATCCAAAAATATATTGAAGTAAGGCTGCCAAGAGGACTTGAAAGCGGGGCAGAATTGCAGGAAACTGATTTCAGGAGGTAGACTGTAATTGCATGTAAAGCATAGGAAAAGAGGCAGAACGTCCACAATGATGCACTTGGCCAAAAAGGGCGTCTGCGTTTTTTCTTGAATATATTCAGGAAAAAACGCATACGCACTTTTTGGCCAACCAAGCAAGCTTGCAAAGGAAATCTGCACTACAATGAAGTCTCACTGCCCCCCGGTCAGAAGGGCCATCTGAAAAAAGTGTAAAACCCAGAAAGGCAGGACAGGCCATGGAGAACTGGGAGCCTAGTTAGGCTGATGGGCGGGATATAAATTACCAACAGCCACTCTGGAGAAGTGTATGGTGTTTCCTGAAACATCTAAAAAACAAAGCAACAGAGCCTAGGGCACTTCCACTTATGGTCCTATAGCTTAGGGAAATTAAAATCAAAAAGACACAGCCACCCCAAAATTTGGGACGGCTCTGTTTACAGGAACCTCATTTACGGTACAAGTTCAATATCACAGAAAGCGAAAAATGGATAAAGAAGTTGTGGTACTTACGTACAATGCAATATCACTCAGCAATGAAATGTATGTCATCAGGCCAGTAGCAGCATAATGAGTGGATTCAGGTACGATGATTCTAAGTGAAATAAGTCACACAGAAAAAGAAACATCATAAGATATCACTAATACACGGAATGTAAACTTGGCTACACAGGAACTGAATTACAAAACAGAATAGGGTCTCAAATGTAGAAAACCAACTTATGCTTGCTTAAGTGGAAAGGTGAGTCGGGGTGCTGCATAAAACCAGAGATTGAAATTAACACAGATACCTTTCCATAAGCCAAATATGTAATAGACAAGAGCTACTGCTTGGTCAACGAAGTGGACTCAACACCCCATATTAAACGCCTAAGAATATACCTGACTAGTAAGAATCTTAAAACCTATTGATTTATATGTCTCCGAAAGAGAATCAAGCTTGTGTACAGCGGCATAAACGCAGCAGTGAAAGGATTGGTGAGGTTCGGTGAGCAAATGAAGACCCTTTGAAGTCATATTGCATGGTACCCATTCCACGGTTCTCAACTCTCCATGTTTAAGGGATTCTTCCTTCAGCTAAAACATGCATGTGGAACCCAGAGTATGATCCAACGTGTGATCGGGAAACGTGTTCAAATGTGTCTCAGTTTTCGTCCCCTGGTACTCGGGTGCAACATTCCAGACGCTTTACTAACACTCTCCCCACTTGGAGAGTCAGTGCCTTTAACCTCCTGTTTGGCCCAGTTTGCAATTTCTGCAGAAAATGAACAGGAATAGGGAGAACCAATGAGAGACTAGCTGGAGGTGTCTGGACGGGCAAATTTAACTCTCATTTCCAACCAGGAAGAGGAATTAACCAAAGGCTCAGCGTGCCATGCCAGTACCACACTAGGGCCTGAAGCAATCCTGCAGTGTTGCGGCCAGCTCACAAGAAAGCGAGTTGAAGAAAGGAGCTCAGGGGCCCTGTAATTCACAAACCTGCAGAGTTATACATGACAGCTATCATCCAAAAATATATTGAAGTAAGGCTGCCAAGAGGACTTGAAAGCGGGGCAGAATTGCAGGAAACCGATTTCAGGAGGTAGACTGGAATTGCATGTAAAGCATAGGAAAAGAGGCAGAACGTCCACAATGATGCACTTGGCCAAAAAGGGCGTATGCGTTTTTTCCTGAATATATTCAGGAAAAAACGCATACGCCCTTTTTGGCCAACCAAGCAAGCTTGCAAAGGAAATCTGCACTACAATGAAGTCTCACTGCCCCCCGGTCAGAAGGGCCATCTGAAAAAAGTGTAAAACCCAGAAAGGCAGGACAGGCCATGGAGAACTGGGAGCCTAGTTAGGCTGATGGGCGGGATATAAATTGCCAACAGCCACTCTGGAGAAGTGTATGGTGTTTCCTGAAACATCTAAAAAACAAAGCAACAGAGCCTAGGGCACTTCCACTTATGGTCCTATAGCTTAGGGAAATTAAAATCAAAAAGACACAGCCACCCCAAAATTTGGGACGGCTCTGTTTACAGGAACCTCATTTACGGTACAAGTTCAATATCACAGAAAGCGAAAAATGGATAAAGAAGTTGTGGTACTTACGTACAATGCAATATCACTCAGCAATGAAATGTATGTCATCAGGCCAGTAGCAGCATAATGAGTGGATTCAGGTACGATGATTCTAAGTGAAATAAGTCACACAGAAAAAGAAACATCATAAGATATCACTAATACACGGAATGTAAACTTGGCTACACAGGAACTGAATTACAAAACAGAATAGGGTCTCAAATGTAGAAAACCAACTTATGCTTGCTTAAGTGGAAAGGTGAGTCGGGGTGCTGCATAAAACCAGAGATTGAAATTAACACAGATACCTTTCCATAAGCCAAATATGTAATAGACAAGAGCTACTGCTTGGTCAACGAAGTGGACTCAACACCCCATATTAAACGCCTAAGAATATACCTGACTAGTAAGAATCTTAAAACCTATTGATTTATATGTCTCCGAAAGAGAATCAAGCTTGTGTACAGCGGCATAAACGCAGCAGTGAAAGGATTGGTGAGGTTCGGTGAGCAAATGAAGACCCTTTGAAGTCATATTGCATGGTACCCATTCCACGGTTCTCAACTCTCCATGTTTAAGGGATTCTTCCTTCAGCTAAAACATGCATGTGGAACCCAGAGTATGATCCAACGTGTGATCGGGAAACGTGTTCAAATGTGTCTCAGTTTTCGTCCCCTGGTACTCGGGTGCAACATTCCAGACGCTTTACTAACACTCTCCCCACTTGGAGAGTCAGTGCCTTTAACCTCCTGTTTGGCCCAGTTTGCAATTTCTGCAGAAAATGAACAGGAATAGGGAGAACCAATGAGAGACTAGCTGGAGGTGTCTGGACGGGCAAATTTAACTCTCATTTCCAACCAGGAAGAGGAATTAACCAAAGGCTCAGCGTGCCATGCCAGTACCACACTAGGGCCTGAAGCAATCCTGCAGTGTTGCGGCCAGCTCACAAGAAAGCGAGTTGAAGAAAGGAGCTCAGGGGCCCTGTAATTCACAAACCTGCAGAGTTATACATGACAGCTATCATCCAAAAATATATTGAAGTAAGGCTGCCAAGAGGACTTGAAAGCGGGGCAGAATTGCAGGAAACCGATTTCAGGAGGTAGACTGGAATTGCATGTAAAGCATAGGAAAAGAGGCAGAACGTCCACAATGATGCACTTGGCCAAAAAGGGCGTATGCGTTTTTTCCTGAATATATTCAGGAAAAAACGCATACGCCCTTTTTGGCCAACCAAGCAAGCTTGCAAAGGAAATCTGCACTACAATGAAGTCTCACTGCCCCCCGGTCAAAAGGGCCATCTGAAAAAAGTGTAAAATCCAGAAAGGCAGGACAGTCCATGGAGAACTGGGAGCCTTGTTATGCTGATGGGCGGGATGTAAATTGCCAACAGCCACTCTGCAGAAGTGTATGGTGTTTCCTGAAACATCTAAAAAACAAAGCAACAGAGCCTAGGGCACTTCCACTTATGGTCCTATAGCTTAGGGAAATTAAAATCAAAAAGACAGAGCCACCCCAAAATTTGGGACGGCTCTGTTTACAGGAACCTCATTTACGGTACAAGTTCAATATCACAGAAAGCGAAAAATGGATAAAGAAGTTGTGGTACTAACGTACAATGCAATATCACTCAGCAATTAAATCTATGTCATCAGGCCCATAGCAGCATAATGAGTGGATTCAGGTACGATGATTCTAAGTGAAATATGTCGCACAGAAAAAGAAACATCATAAGATATCACTAATACACAGAATGTAAACTTGGCTACACAGGAACTGAATTACAAAACAGAATAGGGTCTCAAATGTAGAAAACCAACTTATGCTTGCTTAAGGGGAAAGGTGAGTTGGGGTGCTGCATAAAACCAGAGATTGAAATTAGCACAGATACCTTTCCATAAGCCAAATATGTAATAGACAAGAGCTAGTGCTTGCTCAACGAAGTGGACTCAACACCCCATATTAAACGCCTAAGGATATACCTGACTAGTAAGAATCTTAAAACCTATTGATTTATATGTCTCCGAAAGAGAATCAAGTTTGTGTACAGTGGCATAAACGCAGCAGTGATAGGATTGGTGAGGTTCGGTGAGCAAATGCAGACCCTTTGAAGTCATATTGCATGGTACCCATTCCATGGTTCTCAACTCTCCATGTTTAAGGGATTCTTCCTTCAGCTAAAACATGCATGTGGAACCCAGAGTATGATCCACCGTGTGATCGGGAAACGTGTTCAAATGTGTCTCAGTTTTCGTCCCATGGTACTCGGGTGCAACATTCCAGACGCTTTACTAACACTCTCCCCACTTGGAGAGTCAGTGCCTTTAACCTCCTGTTTGGCCCAGTTTGCAATTTCTGTGGAAAATGAACAGGAATAGGGAGAACCAATGAGAGACTAACTGGAGGTGTCTGGACGGGTAAATTTAACTCTCATTTCCCACCAAGAAGAGGAATTAACCAAAGGCTCAGCGAGCCATGCTGGAACCACACTAGGGTATGAAGCAGTCCTGCGGTGTTGCGGCCAGCTCACAAGAAATCGAGTTGAAGAAAGGAGCTCAGGGACCCTGTAATTCACAAACCTGCAGAGTTATACATGACAGCTATCGTCCAAAAATATATTGAAGTAAGGCTGCCAAGAGGACTTGAAAGCGGGTCAGAATTGCAGGAAACCGATTTCAGGAGGTAGACTGGAATTGCATGTAAAGCATAGGAAAAGAGGCAGAACGTCCACAATTATGCACTTGGCCAAAAAGGGCGTATACGTTTTTTCCTGAATATATTCAGGAAAAAACGCTTACGCCCTTTTTGGCCAACCAAGGAAGCTTGCAAAGGAAATCTGCACTACAATGAAGTCTCACTGCCCCCCGGTCAAAAGGGCCATCTGAAAAAAGTGTAAAATCCAGAAAGGCAGGACAGTCCATGGAGAAATGGGAGCCTTGTTATGCTGATGGGCCGGATGTAAATTGCCAACAGCCACTCTGCAGAAGTGTATGGTGTTTCCTGAAACATCTAAAAAACAAAGCAACAGAGCCTAGGGCACTTCCACTTATGGTCCTATAGCTTAGGGAAATTAAAATCAAAAAGAAACAGCCACCCCAAAGTTTGGGACGGCTCTGTTTACAAGAAGCTCTTTTACGGTACAAGTTCAATATCGCAGAAAGCGAAAAATGGATAAAGAAGTTGTGGTACTTACGTACAATGCAATATCACTCAGCAATGAAATGTATGTCATCAGGCCAGTAGCAGCATAATGAGTGGATTCAGGTACGATGATTCTAAGTGAAATAAGTCACACAGAAAAAGAAACATCATAAGATATCACTAATACACGGAATGTAAACTTGGCTACACAGGAACTGAATTACAAAACAGAATAGGGTCTCAAATGTAGAAAACCAACTTATGCTTGCTTAAGTGGAAAGGTGAGTTGGGGTGCTGCATAAAACCAGAGATTGAAATTAACACAGATACCTTTCCATAAGCCAAATATCTAATAGACAAGAGCTACTCCTTGCTCAACGAAGTGGACTCAACACCCCATATTAAACGCCTAAGAATATACCTGACTAGTAAGAATCTTAAAACCTATTGATTTATATGTCTCCGAAAGAGAATCAAGCGTGTGTACAGCGGCATAAACGCAGCAGTGAAAGGATTGGTGAGGTTCGGTGAGCAAATGAAGACCCTTTGAAGTCATATTGCATGGTACCCATTCCACGGTTCTCAACTCTCCATGTTTAAGGGATTCTTCCTTCAGCTAAAACATGCATGTGGAACCCAGAGTATGATCCAACGTGTGATCGGGAAACGTGTTCAAATGTGTCTCAGTTTTCGTCCCCTGGTACTCGGGTGCAACATTCCAGACGCTTTACTAACACTCTCCCCACTTGGAGAGTCAGTGCCTTTAACCTCCTGTTTGGCCCAGTTTGCAATTTCTGCAGAAAATGAACAGGAATAGGGAGAACCAATGAGAGACTAGCTGGAGGTGTCTGGACGGGCAAATTTAACTCTCATTTCCCACCAGGAAGAGGAATTAACCAAAGGCTCAGCGTGCCATGCCAGTACCACACTAGGGCCTGAAGCAATCCTGCAGTGTTGCGGCCAGCTCACAAGAAAGCGAGTTGAAGAAAGGAGCTCAGGGGCCCTGTAATTCACAAACCTGCAGAGTTATACATGACAGCTATCATCCAAAAATATATTGAAGTAAGGCTGCCAAGAGGACTTGAAAGCGGGGCAGAATTGCAGGAAACCGATTTCAGGAGGTAGACTGGAATTGCATGTAAAGCATAGGAAAAGAGGCAGAACGTCCACAATGATGCACTTGGCCAAAAAGGGCGTATGCGTTTTTTCCTGAATATATTCAGGAAAAAACGCATACGCCCTTTTTGGCCAACCAAGCAAGCTTGCAAAGGAAATCTGCACTACAATGAAGTCTCACTGCCCCCCGGTCAGAAGGGCCATCTGTAAAAAGTGTAAAACCCAGAAAGGCAGGACAGGCCATGGAGAACTGGGAGCCTAGTTAGGCTGATGGGCGGGATGTAAATTGCCAACAGCCACTCTGGAGAAGTGTATGGTGTTTCCTGAAACATCTAAAAAACAAAGCAACAGAGCCTAGGGCACTTCCACTTATGGTCCTATAGCTTAGGGAAATTAAAATCAAAAAGACACAGCCACCCCAAAGTTTGGGACAGCTCTGTTTAAAAGAACCTCGTTTACGGTACAAGTTCAATATCACAGAAAGCGAAAAATGGATAAAGAAGTTGTGGTACTAACATACAATGCAATATCACTCAGCAATGAAATCTATGTCATCAGGCCTATAGCAGCATAATGAGTGGATTCAGGTACGACGATTCTAAGTGAAATATGTCACACAGAAAACGAAACATCATAAGATATCACTAATACACGGAATGTAAACTTGGCTACACAGGAACTGAATTACAAAACAGAATAGGGTCTCAAATGTAGAAAACCAACTTATGCTTGCTTAAGGGGAAAGGTGAGTTGGGTTGCTGCATAAAACCAGAGATTGAAATTAGCACAGATACCTTTCCATAAGACAAATATGTAATAGACAAGAGCTACTGCTTGCTCAACGAAGTGGACTCAACACCCCATATTAAACGCCTAAGAATATACCTGACTAGTAAGAATCTTAAAACCTATGGATTTATATGTCTCCGAAAGAGAATCAAGTGTGTGTACAGCGGAATAAACGCAGCAGTGATAGGATTGGTGAGGTTCGGTGAGCAAATGCAGACCCTTTGAAGTCATATTGCATGGTACCAATTCCATGGTTCTCAACTCTCCATGTTTAAGGGATTCTTCCTTCAGCTAAAACATGCATGTGGAACCCAGAGTATGATCCACCGTGTGATCGGGAAACGTGTTCAAATGTGTCTCAGTTTTTGTCCCCTGGTACTCGGGTGCAACATTCCAGACGCTTTACTAACACTCTCCCCACTTGGAGAGTCAGTGCCTTTAACCTCCTGTTTGGCCCAGTTTGCAATTTCTGCGGAAAATGAACAGGAATAGGGAGAACCAATGAGAGACTAACTGGAGGTGTCTGGACGGGTAAATTTAACTCTCATTTCCCACCAAGAAGAGGAATTAACCAAAGGCTCAGCGAGCCATGCCGGAACCACACTAGGGCCTGAAGCAATCCTGCGGTGTTGCGGCCAGCTCACAAGAAATCGAGTTGAAGAAAGGAGCTCAGGGACCCTGTAATTCACAAACCTGCAGAGTTATACATGACAGCTATCGTCCAAAAATATATTGAAGTAAGGCTGCCAAGAGGACTTGAAAGCGGGGCAGAATTGCAGGAAACCGATTTCAGGAGGTAGACTGGAATTGCATGTAAAGCATAGGAAAAGAGGCAGAACGTCCACAATGATGCACTTGGCCAAAAAGGGTGTATGCGTTTTTTCCTGAATATATTCAGGAAAAAACGCATACGCCCTTTTTGGCCAACCAAGCAAGCTTGCAAAGGAAATCTGCACTACAATGAAGTCTCACTGCCCCCCAGTCAAAAGGGCCATCTGAAAAAAGTGTAAAACCCAGAAAGGCAGGACAGGCCATGGAGAACTGGGAGCGTAGTTAGGCTGATGGGCGGGATGTAAATTGCCAACAGCCACTCTGGAGAAGTGTATGGTGTTTCCTGAAACATCTAAAAAACAAAGCAACAGAGCCTAGGGCACTTCCACTTATGGTCCTATAGCTTAGGGAAATTAAAATCAAAAAGACACAGCCACCACAAAGTTTGGGACGGCTCTGTTTACAGGAACCTCATTTATGGTACAAGTTCAATATCACAGAAAGCGAACAATGGATAAAGAAGTTGTGGTACTAACGTACAATGCAATATCACTCAGCAATGAAATCTATGTCATCAGGCCCATAGCAGCATAATGAGTGGATTCAGGTACGATGATTCTAAGTGAAATAAGTCACACAGAAAAAGAAACATCATAAGATATCACTAATACACGGAATGTAAACTTGGCTACACAGGAACTGAATTACAAAACAGAATAGGGTCTCAAATGTAGAAAACCAACTTATGCTTGCTTAAGGGGAAAGGTGAGTTGGGGTGCTGCATAAAACCAGAGATTGAAATTAACACAGATACCTTTCCATAAGCCAAATATGTAATAGACAAGAGCTACTGCTTGCTCAACGAAGTGGACACAACACCCCATATTAAACGCCTAAGAATATACCTGACTAGTAAGAATCTTAAAACCTATGGATTTATATGTCTCCGAAAGAGAATCAAGCGTGTGTACAGTGGCATAAATGCAGCAGTGAAAGGATTGGTGAGGTTCGGTGAGCAAATGAAGACCCTTTGAAGTCATATTGCATGGTACCCATTCCACGGTTCTCAACTCTCCAGGTTTAAGGGATTCTTCCTTCAGCTAAAACATGCATGTGGAACCCAGAGTATGATCCAACGTGTGATCGGGAAACGTGTTCAAATGTGTCTCAGTTTTCGTCCCCTGGTACTCGGGTGCAACATTCCAGACGCTTTACTAACACTCTCCCCACTTGGAGAGTCAGTGCCTTTAACCTCCTGTTTGGCCCAGTTTGCAATTTCTGCAGAAAATGAACAGGAATAGGGAGAACCAATGAGAGACTAGCTGGAAGTGTCTGGACGGGCAAATTTAACTCTCATTTCCCACCAGGAAGAGGAATTAACCAAAGGCTCAGTGTGCCATGCCACTACCACACTAGGGCCTGAAGCAATCCTGCAGTGTTGCGGCCAGCTCACAAGAAAGCGAGTTGAAGAAAGGAGCTCAGGGGCACTGTAATTCACAAACCTGCAGAGTTATAAATGACAGCTATCATCCAAAAATATATTGAAGTAAGGCTGCCAAGAGGACTTGAATGCGGGGCAGAATTGCAGGAAACCGATTTCAGGAGGTAGACTGGAATTGCATGTAAAGCATAGGAAAAGAGGCAGAACGTCCACAATGATGCACTTGGCCAAAAAGGGCGTATGCGTTTTTTCCTGAATATATTCAGGAAAAAACGCATACGCCCTTTTTGGCCAACGAAGCAAGCTTGCAAATGAAATCTGCACTACAATGAAGTCTCACTGCCCCCCGGTCAGAAGGGCCATCTGAAAAAAGTGTAAAACCCAGAAAGGCAGGACAGGCCATGGAGAACTGGGAGCCTAGTTAGGCTGATGGGCGGGATGTAAATTGCCAACAGCCACTCTGCAGGAGTGTATGGTGTTTCCTGAAACATCTGAAAAACAAAGCAACAGAGCCTAGGGCACTTCCACTTATGGTCCTATAGCTTAGGGAAATTAAAATCAAAAAGACACAGCCACCCCAAAATTTGGGACGGCTCTGTTTACAGGAACCTCATTTACGGTACAAGTTCAATATCACAGAAAGCGAAAAATGGATAAAGAAGTTGTGGTACTAACGTACAATGCAATATCACTCAGCAATGAAATCTATGTCATCAGGCCCATAGCAGCATAATGAGTGGATTCAGGTACAATGATTGTAAGTGAAATATGTCACACAGAAAAAGAAACATCATAAGATATCACTAATACACGGAATGTAAACTTGGCTACACAGGAACTGAATTACAAAACAGAATAGGGTCTCAAATGTAGAAAACCAACTTATGCTTGCTTAAGGGGAAAGGTGAGTTGGGGTGCTGCATAAAACCAGAGATTGAAATTAGCACAGATATCTTTCCATAATACAAATATGTAATAGACAAGAGCTACTGCTTGCTCAATGAAGTGGACTCAACACCCCATATTAAACGCCTAAGAATATACCTGATTAGTAAGAATCTTAAAACCTATGGATTTATATGTCTCCGAAAGAGAATCAAGTGTGTGTACAGCGGCATAAACGCAGCAGTGATAGGATTGGTGAGGTTCGGTGAGCAAATGCAGACCCTTTGAAGTCATATTGCATGGTACCCATTCTATGGTTCTCAACTCTCCAGGTTTAAGGGATTCTTCCTTCAGCTAAAACATGCATGTGGAACCCAGAGTATGATCCACCGTGTGATCGGGAAACATGTTCAAATGTGTCTCAGTTTTCGTCCCCTGGTACTGGGGTGCAACATTCCAGAAGCTTTACTAACACTCTCCCCACTTGGAGAGTCAGTGCCTTTAACCTCCTGTTTGGCCCAGTTTGCAATTTCTGCGGAAAATGAACAGGAATAGGGAGAACCAATGAGAGACTAGCTGGAGGTGTCTGGACGGGCAAATTTAACTCTCATTTCCCACCAGGAAGAGGAATTAACCAAAGGCTCAGCGTGCCATGCCAGTACCACACTAGGGCCTGAAGCAATCCTGCAGTGTTGCGGCCAGCTCACAAGAAAGCGAGTTGAAGAAAGGAGCTCAGGGGCCCTGTAATTCACAAACCTGCAGAGTTATACATGACAGCTATCATCCAAAAATATATTGAAGTAAGGCTGCCAAGAGGACTTGAAAGCGGGGCAGAATTGCAGGAAACCGATTTCAGGAGGTAGACTGGAATTGCATGTAAAGCATAGGAAAAGAGGCAGAACGTCCACAATGATGCACTTGGCCAAAAAGGGCGTATGCGTTTTTTCCTGAATATATTCAGGAAAAAACGCATACGCCCTTTTTGGCCAACCAAGCAAGCTTGCAAAGGAAATCTGCACTACAATGAAGTCTCACTGCCCCCCGGTCAGAAGGGCCATCTGTAAAAAGTGTAAAACCCAGAAAGGCAGGACAGGCCATGGAGAACTGGGAGCCTAGTTAGGCTGATGGGCGGGATGTAAATTGCCAACAGCCACTCTGGAGAAGTGTATGGTGTTTCCTGAAACATCTAAAAAACAAAGCAACAGAGCCTAGGGCACTTCCACTTATGGTCCTATAGCTTAGGGAAATTAAAATCAAAAAGACACAGCCACCCCAAAGTTTGGGACAGCTCTGTTTAAAAGAACCTCGTTTACGGTACAAGTTCAATATCACAGAAAGCGAAAAATGGATAAAGAAGTTGTGGTACTAACATACAATGCAATATCACTCAGCAATGAAATCTATGTCATCAGGCCTATAGCAGCATAATGAGTGGATTCAGGTACGACGATTCTAAGTGAAATATGTCACACAGAAAACGAAACATCATAAGATATCACTAATACACGGAATGTAAACTTGGCTACACAGGAACTGAATTACAAAACAGAATAGGGTCTCAAATGTAGAAAACCAACTTATGCTTGCTTAAGGGGAAAGGTGAGTTGGGTTGCTGCATAAAACCAGAGATTGAAATTAGCACAGATACCTTTCCATAAGACAAATATGTAATAGACAAGAGCTACTGCTTGCTCAACGAAGTGGACTCAACACCCCATATTAAACGCCTAAGAATATACCTGACTAGTAAGAATCTTAAAACCTATGGATTTATATGTCTCCGAAAGAGAATCAAGTGTGTGTACAGCGGAATAAACGCAGCAGTGATAGGATTGGTGAGGTTCGGTGAGCAAATGCAGACCCTTTGAAGTCATATTGCATGGTACCAATTCCATGGTTCTCAACTCTCCATGTTTAAGGGATTCTTCCTTCAGCTAAAACATGCATGTGGAACCCAGAGTATGATCCACCGTGTGATCGGGAAACGTGTTCAAATGTGTCTCAGTTTTTGTCCCCTGGTACTCGGGTGCAACATTCCAGACGCTTTACTAACACTCTCCCCACTTGGAGAGTCAGTGCCTTTAACCTCCTGTTTGGCCCAGTTTGCAATTTCTGCGGAAAATGAACAGGAATAGGGAGAACCAATGAGAGACTAACTGGAGGTGTCTGGACGGGTAAATTTAACTCTCATTTCCCACCAAGAAGAGGAATTAACCAAAGGCTCAGCGAGCCATGCCGGAACCACACTAGGGCCTGAAGCAATCCTGCGGTGTTGCGGCCAGCTCACAAGAAATCGAGTTGAAGAAAGGAGCTCAGGGACCCTGTAATTCACAAACCTGCAGAGTTATACATGACAGCTATCGTCCAAAAATATATTGAAGTAAGGCTGCCAAGAGGACTTGAAAGCGGGGCAGAATTGCAGGAAACCGATTTCAGGAGGTAGACTGGAATTGCATGTAAAGCATAGGAAAAGAGGCAGAACGTCCACAATGATGCACTTGGCCAAAAAGGGTGTATGCGTTTTTTCCTGAATATATTCAGGAAAAAACGCATACGCCCTTTTTGGCCAACCAAGCAAGCTTGCAAAGGAAATCTGCACTACAATGAAGTCTCACTGCCCCCCAGTCAAAAGGGCCATCTGAAAAAAGTGTAAAACCCAGAAAGGCAGGACAGGCCATGGAGAACTGGGAGCGTAGTTAGGCTGATGGGCGGGATGTAAATTGCCAACAGCCACTCTGGAGAAGTGTATGGTGTTTCCTGAAACATCTAAAAAACAAAGCAACAGAGCCTAGGGCACTTCCACTTATGGTCCTATAGCTTAGGGAAATTAAAATCAAAAAGACACAGCCACCACAAAGTTTGGGACGGCTCTGTTTACAGGAACCTCATTTATGGTACAAGTTCAATATCACAGAAAGCGAACAATGGATAAAGAAGTTGTGGTACTAACGTACAATGCAATATCACTCAGCAATGAAATCTATGTCATCAGGCCCATAGCAGCATAATGAGTGGATTCAGGTACGATGATTCTAAGTGAAATAAGTCACACAGAAAAAGAAACATCATAAGATATCACTAATACACGGAATGTAAACTTGGCTACACAGGAACTGAATTACAAAACAGAATAGGGTCTCAAATGTAGAAAACCAACTTATGCTTGCTTAAGGGGAAAGGTGAGTTGGGGTGCTGCATAAAACCAGAGATTGAAATTAACACAGATACCTTTCCATAAGCCAAATATGTAATAGACAAGAGCTACTGCTTGCTCAACGAAGTGGACACAACACCCCATATTAAACGCCTAAGAATATACCTGACTAGTAAGAATCTTAAAACCTATGGATTTATATGTCTCCGAAAGAGAATCAAGCGTGTGTACAGTGGCATAAATGCAGCAGTGAAAGGATTGGTGAGGTTCGGTGAGCAAATGAAGACCCTTTGAAGTCATATTGCATGGTACCCATTCCACGGTTCTCAACTCTCCAGGTTTAAGGGATTCTTCCTTCAGCTAAAACATGCATGTGGAACCCAGAGTATGATCCAACGTGTGATCGGGAAACGTGTTCAAATGTGTCTCAGTTTTCGTCCCCTGGTACTCGGGTGCAACATTCCAGACGCTTTACTAACACTCTCCCCACTTGGAGAGTCAGTGCCTTTAACCTCCTGTTTGGCCCAGTTTGCAATTTCTGCAGAAAATGAACAGGAATAGGGAGAACCAATGAGAGACTAGCTGGAAGTGTCTGGACGGGCAAATTTAACTCTCATTTCCCACCAGGAAGAGGAATTAACCAAAGGCTCAGTGTGCCATGCCACTACCACACTAGGGCCTGAAGCAATCCTGCAGTGTTGCGGCCAGCTCACAAGAAAGCGAGTTGAAGAAAGGAGCTCAGGGGCACTGTAATTCACAAACCTGCAGAGTTATAAATGACAGCTATCATCCAAAAATATATTGAAGTAAGGCTGCCAAGAGGACTTGAATGCGGGGCAGAATTGCAGGAAACCGATTTCAGGAGGTAGACTGGAATTGCATGTAAAGCATAGGAAAAGAGGCAGAACGTCCACAATGATGCACTTGGCCAAAAAGGGCGTATGCGTTTTTTCCTGAATATATTCAGGAAAAAACGCATACGCCCTTTTTGGCCAACGAAGCAAGCTTGCAAATGAAATCTGCACTACAATGAAGTCTCACTGCCCCCCGGTCAGAAGGGCCATCTGAAAAAAGTGTAAAACCCAGAAAGGCAGGACAGGCCATGGAGAACTGGGAGCCTAGTTAGGCTGATGGGCGGGATGTAAATTGCCAACAGCCACTCTGCAGGAGTGTATGGTGTTTCCTGAAACATCTGAAAAACAAAGCAACAGAGCCTAGGGCACTTCCACTTATGGTCCTATAGCTTAGGGAAATTAAAATCAAAAAGACACAGCCACCCCAAAATTTGGGACGGCTCTGTTTACAGGAACCTCATTTACGGTACAAGTTCAATATCACAGAAAGCGAAAAATGGATAAAGAAGTTGTGGTACTAACGTACAATGCAATATCACTCAGCAATGAAATCTATGTCATCAGGCCCATAGCAGCATAATGAGTGGATTCAGGTACAATGATTGTAAGTGAAATATGTCACACAGAAAAAGAAACATCATAAGATATCACTAATACACGGAATGTAAACTTGGCTACACAGGAACTGAATTACAAAACAGAATAGGGTCTCAAATGTAGAAAACCAACTTATGCTTGCTTAAGGGGAAAGGTGAGTTGGGGTGCTGCATAAAACCAGAGATTGAAATTAGCACAGATATCTTTCCATAATACAAATATGTAATAGACAAGAGCTACTGCTTGCTCAATGAAGTGGACTCAACACCCCATATTAAACGCCTAAGAATATACCTGATTAGTAAGAATCTTAAAACCTATGGATTTATATGTCTCCGAAAGAGAATCAAGTGTGTGTACAGCGGCATAAACGCAGCAGTGATAGGATTGGTGAGGTTCGGTGAGCAAATGCAGACCCTTTGAAGTCATATTGCATGGTACCCATTCTATGGTTCTCAACTCTCCAGGTTTAAGGGATTCTTCCTTCAGCTAAAACATGCATGTGGAACCCAGAGTATGATCCACCGTGTGATCGGGAAACATGTTCAAATGTGTCTCAGTTTTCGTCCCCTGGTACTGGGGTGCAACATTCCAGAAGCTTTACTAACACTCTCCCCACTTGGAGAGTCAGTGCCTTTAACCTCCTGTTTGGCCCAGTTTGCAATTTCTGCGGAAAATGAACAGGAATAGGGAGAACCAATGAGAGACTAGCTGGAGGTGTCTGGACGGGCAAATTTAACTCTCATTTCCCACCAGGAAGAGGAATTAACCAAAGGCTCAGCGAGCCATGCCGGAACCACACTAGGGCCTGAAGCAATCCTGCGGTGTTGCGGCCAGCTCACAAGAAAGCGAGTTGAAGAAAGGAGCTCAGGGGCCCTGTAATTCACAAACCTGTAGAGTTATACATGACAGCTATCATCCAAAAATATATTGAAGTAAGGCTGCCAAGAGGACTTGAAATCGGGGCAGAATTGCAGGAAACCGATTTCAGGAGGTAGACTGGAATTGCATGTAAAGCATAGGAAAAGAGGCAGAACGTCCACAATGATGCACTTGGCCAGAAAGCGCGTATGCGTTTTTTCCTGAATATATTCAGGAAAAAACGCATATGCCCTTTTTGGCCACCCAAGCAAGCTTGCAAAGGAAATCTGCACTACAATGAAGTCTCACTTCCCCCCGGTCAAAAGGGCCATCTGAAAAAAGTGTAAAATCCAGAAAGGCAAGACAGGCCATGGAGAACTGGGAGCCTTCTTATGCTGATGGGCGGGATGTAAATTGCCAACAGCCACTCTGGAGAAGTGTATGGTGTTTCCTGAAACATCTAAAAAACAAAGCAACAGAGCCTAGGGCACTTCCACTTATGGTCCTATAGCTTAGGGAAATTAAAATCAAAAAGACACAGCCACCCCAAACTTTGGGACAGCTCGGTTTACAAGAACCTCGTTTACGGTACAAGTTCAATATCGCAGAAAGAGAAAAATGGATAAAGAAGTTGTGGTACTTACGTACAATGCAATATCACTCAGCAATGAAATCTATGTCATCAGGCCAGTAGCAGCATAATGAGTGGATTCAGGTATGATGATTCTAAGTGAAATAAGTCACACAGAAAAACAAATATCATAAGATATCACTAATACACGGAATGTAAACTTGGCTACACAGGAACTGAATTACAAAACAGAATAAGGTCTCAAATGTAGAAAACCAACTTATGCTTGCTTAAGGGGAAAGGTGAGTTGGGGTGCTGCATAAAACCAGAGATTGAAATTAGCACAGATACCTTTCCATAAGCCAAATATGTAATAGACAAGAGCTACTGCTTGCTCAACGAAGTGGACTCAACACCCCATATTAAACGCCTAAGAATATACCTGACTAGTAAGAATCTTAAAACCTATGGATTTATATGTCTCCGAAAGAGAATCAAGCGTGTGTACAGCGGCATAAACGCAGCAGTGATAAGATTGGTGAGGTTCGGTGACCAAATGCAGACCCTTTGAAGTCATATTGCATGGTACCCATTCCATGGTTCTCAACTCTCCAGGTTTAAGGGATTCTTCCTTCAGCTAAAACATGCATGTGGAACCCAGAGTATGATCGACCGAGTGATCGAGAAACGTGTTCAAATGTTTCTCAGGTTTCTTCCCCTTGTACTCGGGTGCAACATTCCAGACGCTTTACTAACACTCTCCCCACTTGGAGAGTCAGTGCCTTTAACCTCCTGTTTGGCCCCGTTTGCAATTTCTGTGGAAAATGAACAGGAATAGGGAGAACCAATGAGAGACTAGCTGGAGGTGTCTGGACGGGCAAATTTAACTCTCATTTCCCACCAGGAAGAGGAATTAACCAAAGGCTGAGCGTGCCATGCCGGTACCACACTAGGGCCTGAAGCAATCCTGCAGTGTTGCGGCCAGCTCACAAGAAAGCGAGTTGAAGAAAGGAGCTCAGGGGCCCTGTAATTCACAAACCTGCAGAGTTATAAATGAAAGCTATCGTCCAAAAATATATTGAAGTAAGGCTGCCAAGAGGACTTGAAAGTGGGGCAGAATTGCAGGAAACCGATTTCAGGAGGTAGACTGGAATTGCATGTAAAGCATAGGAAAAGAGGCAGAACGTCCACAATGATGCACTTGGCCAAAAAGGGCGTATGCGTTTTTTCCTGAATATATTCAGGAAAAAACGCATATGCACTTTTTGGCCAACCAAGCAAGCTTGCAAAGGAAATCTGCACTACAATGAAGTCTCACAGCTCCCCGTTCAAAAGGGCAATCTGAAAAAAGTGTAAAATCCAGAAAGGCAGGACAGGCCATGGAGAACTGGGAGTTTTGTTATGCCAATGGGCGTGATGTAAATTGCCAACAGCCACTCTGGAGAAGTGTATGGTGTTTCCTGAAACATCTAAAAAACAAAGCAGCGGAGCCTAGGGCACTTCCACTTATGGTCCTATAGCTTAGGGAAATTAAAATCAAAAAGACACAGCCACCCCAAAGTTTGGGACTGCTCTGTTTACAAAAACCTCATTTACGGTACAAGTTCAATATCGCAGAAAGCGAAAAATGGATAAAGAAGTTGTGGTACTAACGTACAATGCAATATCACTCAGCAATGAAATCTATGTCATCAGGCCAGTAGCAGCATAATGAGTGTATTCAGGTACGATGATTCTAAGTGAAATAAGTCACACAGAAAAAGAAACATCATAAGATATCACTAATACACGGAATGTAAACTTGGCTACACAGGAACTGAATTACAAAACAGAATAGGGTCTCAAATGTAGAAAACCAACTTATGCTTGCTTAAGGGGAAAGGTGAGTTGGGGTGCTGCATAAAACCAGAGATTGAAATTAGCACAGATACCTTTCCATAAGACAAATATGTAATAGACAAGAGATACTGCTTGCTCAACGAAGTGGACTCAACACCCCATATTAAACGCCTAAGGATATACCTGACTAGTAAGAATCTTAAAACCTATTGATTTATATGTCTCCGAAAGAGAATCAAGTGTGTGTACAGCGGCATAAACGCAGCAGTGATAGGATTGGTGAGGTTCAGTGAGCAAATGCAGACCCTTTGAAGTCATATTGCATGGTACCCATTCCATGGTTCTCAACTCTCCATGTTTAAGGGATTCTTCCTTCAGCTAAAACATGCATGTGGAACCAAGAGTATGATCCACCGTGTGATCGGGAAACGTGTTCAAATGTGTCTCAGTTTTCGTCCCATGGTACTCGGGTGCAACATTCCAGACGCTTTACTAACACTCTCCCCACTTGGAAAGTCAGTGCCTTTAACCTCCTGTTTGGCCCAGTTTGCAATTTCTGCGGAAAATGAACAGGAATAGGGAGAACCAATGAGAGACTAACTGGAGGTGTCTGGACGGGTAAATTTAACTCTCATTTCCCACCAAGAAGAGGAATGAACCAAAGGCTCAGCGAGCCATGCCGGAACCACACTAGGGCCTGAAGCAATCCTGCGGTATTGCGGCCAGCTCACAAGAAATCGAGTTGAAGAAAGGAGCTCAGGGACCCTGTAATTCACAAACCTGCAGAGTTATACATGACAGCTATCGTCCAAAAATATATTGAAGTAAGGCTGCCAAGAGGACTTGAAAGCGGGGCACAATTGCAGGAAACCGATTTCAGGAGGTAGACTGGAATTGCATGTAAAGCATAGGAAAAGAGGCAGAACGTCCACAATGATGCACTTGGCCAAAAAGGGCGTATGCGTTTTTTCCTGAATATATTCAGGAAAAAACGCATATGCACTTTTTGGCCAACCAAGCAAGCTTGCAAAGGAAATCTGCACTACAATGAAGTCTCACAGCTCCCCGTTCAAAAGGGCAATCTGAAAAAAGTGTAAAATCCAGAAAGGCAGGACAGGCCATGGAGAACTGGGAGTTTTGTTATGCCAATGGGCGTGATGTAAATTGCCAACAGCCACTCTGGAGAAGTGTATGGTGTTTCCTGAAACATCTAAAAAACAAAGCAGCGGAGCCTAGGGCACTTCCACTTATGGTCCTATAGCTTAGGGAAATTAAAATCAAAAAGACACAGCCACCCCAAAGTTTGGGACTGCTCTGTTTACAAAAACCTCATTTACGGTACAAGTTCAATATCGCAGAAAGCGAAAAATGGATAAAGAAGTTGTGGTACTAACGTACAATGCAATATCACTCAGCAATGAAATCTATGTCATCAGGCCAGTAGCAGCATAATGAGTGTATTCAGGTACGATGATTCTAAGTGAAATAAGTCACACAGAAAAAGAAACATCATAAGATATCACTAATACACGGAATGTAAACTTGGCTACACAGGAACTGAATTACAAAACAGAATAGGGTCTCAAATGTAGAAAACCAACTTATGCTTGCTTAAGGGGAAAGGTGAGTTGGGGTGCTGCATAAAACCAGAGATTGAAATTAGCACAGATACCTTTCCATAAGACAAATATGTAATAGACAAGAGATACTGCTTGCTCAACGAAGTGGACTCAACACCCCATATTAAACGCCTAAGGATATACCTGACTAGTAAGAATCTTAAAACCTATTGATTTATATGTCTCCGAAAGAGAATCAAGTGTGTGTACAGCGGCATAAACGCAGCAGTGATAGGATTGGTGAGGTTCAGTGAGCAAATGCAGACCCTTTGAAGTCATATTGCATGGTACCCATTCCATGGTTCTCAACTCTCCATGTTTAAGGGATTCTTCCTTCAGCTAAAACATGCATGTGGAACCAAGAGTATGATCCACCGTGTGATCGGGAAACGTGTTCAAATGTGTCTCAGTTTTCGTCCCATGGTACTCGGGTGCAACATTCCAGACGCTTTACTAACACTCTCCCCACTTGGAAAGTCAGTGCCTTTAACCTCCTGTTTGGCCCAGTTTGCAATTTCTGCGGAAAATGAACAGGAATAGGGAGAACCAATGAGAGACTAACTGGAGGTGTCTGGACGGGTAAATTTAACTCTCATTTCCCACCAAGAAGAGGAATGAACCAAAGGCTCAGCGAGCCATGCCGGAACCACACTAGGGCCTGAAGCAATCCTGCGGTATTGCGGCCAGCTCACAAGAAATCGAGTTGAAGAAAGGAGCTCAGGGACCCTGTAATTCACAAACCTGCAGAGTTATACATGACAGCTATCGTCCAAAAATATATTGAAGTAAGGCTGCCAAGAGGACTTGAAAGCGGGGCACAATTGCAGGAAACCGATTTCAGGAGGTAGACTGGAATTGCATGTAAAGCATAGGAAAAGAGGCAGAACGTCCACAATGATGCACTTGGCCAAAAAGGGCGTATGCGTTTTTTCCTGAATATATTCAGGAAAAAACGGATACGCCCTTTTTGGCCAACCAAGGAAGCTTGCAAAGGAAATCTGCACTACAATGAAGTCTCACTGCCCCCCGGTCAAAAGGGCCATCTGAAAAAAATGTAAAATCCAGAAAGGCAGGACAGTCCATGGAGAACTGGGAGCCTTGTTATGCTGATGGGCGGGATGTAAATTGCCAACAGCCACTCTGGAGAAGTGTATGGTGTTTCCTGAAACATCTAAAAAACAAAGCAACAGAGCCTAGGGCACTTCCACTTATGGTCCTATAGCTTAGGGAAATTAAAATCAAAAAGACACAGCCACCCCAAAGTTTGGGACGGCTCTGTTTACAAGAAGCTCTTTTACGGTACAAGTTCAATATCGCAGAAAGCGAAAAATGGATAAAGAAGTTGTGGTACTTACGTACAATGCAATATCACTCAGCAATGAAATGTATGTCATCAGGCCAGTAGCAGCATAATGAGTGGATTCAGGTACGATGATTCTAAGTGAAATAAGTCACACAGAAAAAGAAACATCATAAGATATCACTAATACACGGAATGTAAACTTGGCTACACAGGAACTGAATTACAAAACAGAATAGGGTCTCAAATGTAGAAAACCAACTTATGCTTGCTTAAGGGGAAAGGTGAGTTTGGGTGCTGCATAAAACCAGAGATTGAAATTAACACAGATACCTTTCCATAAGCCAAATATGTAATAGACAAGAGCTACTCCTTGCTCAACGAAGTGGACTCAACACCCCATATTAAACGCCTAAGAATATACCTGACTAGTAAGAATCTTAAAACCTATGGATTTATATGTCTCCGAAAGAGAATCAAGCGTGTGTACAGCGGCATAAACGCAGCAGTGAAAGGATTGGTGAGGTTCGGTGAGCAAATGAAGACCCTTTGAAGTCATATTGCATGGTACCCATTCCACGGTTCTCAACTCTCCAGGTTTAAGGGATTCTTCCTTCAGCTAAAACATGCATGTGGAACCCAGAGTATGATCCAACGTGTGATCGGGAAACGTGTTCAAATGTGTCTCAGTTTTCGTCCCCTGGTACTCGGGTGCAACATTCCAGACGCTTTACTAACACTCTCCCCACTTGGAGAGTCAGTGCCTTTAACCTCCTGTTTGGCCCAGTTTGCAATTTCTGCAGAAAATGAACAGGAATAGGGAGAACCAATGAGAGACTAGCTGGAGGTGTCTGGACGGGCAAATTTAACTCTCATTTCCCACCAGGAAGAGGAATTAACCAAAGGCTCAGCGTGCCATGCCAGTACCACACTAGGGCCTGAAGCAATCCTGCAGTGTTGCGGCCAGCTCACAAGAAAGCGAGTTGAAGAAAGGAGCTCAGGGGCCCTGTAATTCACAAACCTGCAGAGTTATACATGACAGCTATCATCCAAAAATATATTGAAGTAAGGCTGCCAAGAGGACTTGAAAGCGGGGCAGAATTGCAGGAAACCGATTTCAGGAGGTAGACTAGAATTGCATGTAAAGCATAGGAAAAGAGGCAGAACGTCCACAATGATGCACTTGGCCAAAAAGGGCGTATGCGTTTTTTCCTGAATATATTCAGGAAAACACGCATACGAACTTTTTGGCCAACCAAGCAAGCTTGCAAAGGAAATCTGCACTACAATGAAGTCTCACTGCCCCCCGGTCAAAAGGGTCATCTGAAAAAAGTGTAAAATCCAGAAAGGCAGGACAGTCCATGGAGAACTGGGAGCCTTGTTATGCTGATGGGCGGGATGTAAATTGCCAACAGCCACTCTGCAGAAGTGTATGGTGTTTCCTGAAACATCTAAAAAACAAAGCAACAGAGCCTAGGGCACTTCCACTTATGGTCCTATAGCTTAGGGAAATTAAAATCAAAAAGACACAGCCACCCCAAAATTTGGGACAGCTCTGTTTACAAGAACCTCGTTTACGGTACAAGTTCAATATCACAGAAAGCAAAAAATGGATAAAGAAGTTGTGGTACTAACATACAATGCAATATCACTCAGCAATGAAATCTATGTCATCAGGCCCATAGCAGCATAATAAGTGGATTCAGGTACGACGATTCTAAGTGAAATATGTCACACAGAAAAAGAAACATCATAAGATATCACTAATACACGGAATGTAAACTTGGCTACACAGGAACTGAATTACAAAACAGAATAGGGTCTCAAATGTAGAAAACCAACTTATGCTTGCTTAAGGGGAAAGGTGAGTTGGGGTGCTGCATAAAACCAGAGATTGAAATTAACACAGATACCTTTCCATAAGCCAAATATGTAATAGACAAGAGCTACTCCTTGCTCAACTAGGTGGACTCAACATCCCATATTAAACGCCTAAGAATATACCTGACTAGTAAGAATCTTAAATCGTATGGATTTATATGTCTCCGAAAGAGAATCAAGCGTGTGTACAGCGGCATAAACGCAGCAGTGAAAGGATTGGTGAGGTTCGGTGAGCAAATGAAGACCCTTTGAAGTCATATTGCATGGTACCCATTCCACGGTTCTCAACTCTCCAGGTTTAAGGGATTCTTCCTTCACCTAAAACATGCATGTGGAACCCAGAGTATGATCCAACGTGTGATCGGGAAACGTGTTCAAATGTGTCTCAGTTTTCGTCCCCTGGTACTCGGGTGCAACATTCCAGACGCTTTACTAACACTCTCCCCACTTGGAGAGTCAGTGCCTTTAACCTCCTGTTTGGTCCAGTTTGCAATTTCTGCAGAAAATGAACAGGAATAGGGAGAACCAATGAGAGACTAGCTGGAGGTGTCTGGACGGGCAAATTTAACTCTCATTTCCCACCAGGAAGAGGAATTAACCAAAGGCTCAGCGTGCCATGCCAGTACCACACTAGGGCCTGAAGCAATCCTGCAGTGTTGCGGCCAGCTCACAAGAAAGCGAGTTGAAGAAAGGAGCTCAGGGGCACTGTAATTCACAAACCTGCAGAGTTATAAATGACAGCTATCGTCCAAAAATATATTGAAGTAAGGCTGCCAAGAGGACTTGAAAGCGGGGCAGAATTGCAGGAAACCGATTTCAGGAGGTAGACTGGAATTGCATGTAAAGCATAGGAAAAGAGGCAGAACGTCCACAATGATGCACTTGGCCAAAAAGGGTGTATGCGTTTTTTCCTGAATATATTCAGGAAAAAACGCATACGCCCTTTTTGGCCAACCAAGCAAGCTTGCAAAGGATATCTGCACTACAATGAAGTCTCACTGCCCCCCGGTCAAAAGGGCCATCTGAAAAAAGTGTAAAATCCAGAAAGGCAGGACAGGCCATGGAGAACTGGGAGCCTAGTTAGGCTGATGGGCGGGATGTAAATTGCCAACAGCCACTCTGCAGAAGTGTATGATGTTTCCTGAAACATCTAAAAAACAAAGCAACAGAGCCTAGGGCACTTCCACTTATGGTCCTATAGTTTAGGGAAATTAAAATCAAAAAGACACAGCCACCCCAAAATTTGGGACGGCTCTGTTTACAGGAACCTCATTTACGGTACACGTTCAATATCACAGAAAGTGAAAAATGGATAAAGAAGTTGTGGTACTAACGTACAATGCAATATCACTCAGCAATTAAATCTATGTCATCAGGCCCATAGTAGCATAATGAGTGGATTCAGGTACGATGATTCTAAGTGAAATATGTCACACAGAAAAAGAAACATCATAAGATATCACTAATACACGGAATGTAAACTTGGCTACACAGGAACTGAATTACAAAACAGAATAGGGTCTCAAATGTAGAAAACCAACTTATGCTTGCTTAAGGGGAAAGGTGAGTTGGGGTGCTGCATAAAACCAGAGATTGAAATTAGCACAGATACCTTTCCATAAGCCAAATATGTAATAGACAAGAGCTACTGCTTGCTCAACGAAGTGGACTCAACACCCCATATTAAACGCCTAAGAATATACCTGACTAGTAAGAATCTTAAAACCTATGGATTTATATGTCTCCGAAAGAGAATCAAGCGTGTGTACAGCGGCATAAACGCAGCAGTGATAGGATTGGTGAGGTTCGGTGAGCAAATGCAGACCCTTTGAAGTCATATTGCATGGTACCCATTCCATGGTTCTCAACTCTCCATGTTTAAGGGATTCTTCCTTCAGCTAAAACATGCATGTGGAACCCAGAGTATGATCCACCGTGTGATCGGGAAACGTGTTCAAGTGTGTCTCAGTTTTCGTCCCCTGGTACTCGGGTGCAACATTCCAGACGCTTTACTAACACTCTCCCCACTTGGAGAGTCAGTGCCTTTAACCTCCTGTTTGGCCCAGTTTGCAATTTCTGCAGAAAATGAACAGGAATAGGGAGAACCAATGAGAGACTAGCTGGAGGTGTCTGGACGGGCAAATTTAACTCTCATTTCCCACCAGGAAGAGGAATTAACCAAAGGCTCAGCGTGCCATGCCAGTACCACACTAGGGCCTGAAGCAATCCTGCAGTGTTGCGGCCAGCTCACAAGAAAGCGAGTTGAAGAAAGGAGCTCAGGGGCCCTGTAATTCACAAACCTGCAGAGTTATACATGACAGCTATCATCCAAAAATATATTGAAGTAAGGCTGCCAAGAGGACTTGAAAGCGGGGCAGAATTGCAGGAAACCGATTTCAGGAGGTAGACTAGAATTGCATGTAAAGCATAGGAAAAGAGGCAGAACGTCCACAATGATGCACTTGGCCAAAAAGGGCGTATGCCTTTTTTCCTGAATATATTCAGGAAAACACGCATACGAACTTTTTGGCCAACCAAGCAAGCTTGCAAAGGAAATCTGCACTACAATGAAGTCTCACTGCCCCCCGGTCAAAAGGGTCATCTGAAAAAAGTGTAAAATCCAGAAAGGCAGGACAGTCCATGGAGAACTGGGAGCCTTGTTATGCTGATGGGCGGGATGTAAATTGCCAACAGCCACTCTGCAGAAGTGTATGGTGTTTCCTGAAACATCTAAAAAACAAAGCAACAGAGCCTAGGGCACTTCCACTTATGGTCCTATAGCTTAGGGAAATTAAAATCAAAAAGACACAGCCACCCCAAAATTTGGGACAGCTCTGTTTACAAGAACCTCGTTTACAGTACAAGTTCAATATCACAGAAAGCAAAAAATGGATAAAGAAGTTGTGGTACTAACATACAATGCAATATCACTCAGCAATGAAATGTATGTCATCAGGCCAGTAGCAGCATAATGAGTGGATTCAGGTACGATGATTCTAAGTGAAACAAGTCACACAGAAAAAGAAACATCATAAGATATCACTAATACACGGAATGTAAACTTGGCTACACAGGAACTGAATTACAAAACAGAATAGGGTCTCAAATGTAGAAAACCAACTTATGCTTGCTTAAGGGGAAAGGTGAGTTGGGGTGCTGCATAAAACCAGAGATTGAAATGAACACAGATACCTTTCCATAAGCCAAATATGTAATAGACAAGAGCTACTCCTTGCTCAACGAAGTGGACTCAACACCCCATATTAAACGCCTAAGAATATACCTGACTAGTAAGAATCTTAAAACCTATGGATTTATATGTCTCCGAAAGAGAATCAAGTGTGTGTACAGCGGCATAAACGCAGCAGTGATAGGATTGGTGAGGTTCGGTGAGCAAATGCAGACCCTTTGAAGTCATATTGCATGGTACCCATTCCATGGGTCTCAACTCTCCAGGTTTAAGGGATTCTTCTTTCAGCTAAAACATTTATGTGGAACCCAGAGTATGATCCACCGTGTGATCGGAAAACATGTTCAAATGTGTCTCAGTTTTCGTCCCCTGGTACTCGGGTGCAACATTCCAGACGCTTTACTAACACTCTCCCCACTTGGAGAGTCAGTGCCTTTAACCTCCTGTTTGGCCCAGTTTGCAATTTCTGCGGAAAATGAACAGGAATAGGGAGAACACATGAGAGACTAGCTGGAGGTGTCTGGACGGGCAAATTTAACTCTCATTTCCCACCAGGAAGAGGAATTAACCAAAGGCTCAGCGAGCCATGCCGGAACCACACTAGGGCCTGAAGCAATCCTGCAGTGTTGCGGCCAGCTCACAAGAAAGCAAGTTGAAGAAAGGAGCTCAGGGGCCCTGTAATTCACAAACCTGCAGAGTTATACATGACAGCTATCATCCAAAAATATATTGAAGTAAGGCTGCCAAGAGGACTTGAAAGCGGGGCCGAATTGCAGGAAACCGATTTCAGGAGGTAGACTGGAATTGCATGTAAAGCATAGGAAAAGAGGCAGAACGTCCACAATGATGCACTTGGCCAAAAAGCGCGTATGCGTTTTTTCCTGAATATATTCAGGAAAAAACGCATATGCCCTTTTTGGCCACCCAAGCAAGCTTGCAAAGGAAATCTGCACTACAATGAAGTCTCACTGCCCCCCGGTCAAAAGGGCCATCTGAAAAAAGTGTAAAATCCAGAAAGGCAAGACAGGCCATGGAGAACTGAGAGCCTTCTTATGCTGATGGGCGGGATGTAAATTGCCAACAGCCACTCTGGAGAAGTGTATGGTGTTTCCTGAAACATCTAAAAAACAAAGCAACAGAGCCTAGGGCACTTCCACTTATGGTCCTATAGCTTAGGGAAATTAAAATCAAAAAGACACAGCCACCCCAAAGTTTGGGACAGCTCGGTTTACAAGAACCTCGTTTACGGTACAAGTTCAATATCGCAGAAAGCGAAAAATGGATAAAGAAGTTGTGGTACTTACGTACAATGCAATATCACTCAGCAATGAAATTTATGTCATCAGGCCAGTAGCAGCATAATGAGTGGATTCAGGTACGATGATTCTAAGTGAAATAAGTCACACAGAAAAAGAAACATCATAAGATATCACTAATACACGGAATGTAAACTTGGCTACACAGGAACTGAATTACAAAACAGAATAGGGTCTCAAATGTAGAAAACCAACTTATGCTTGCTTAAGGGGAAAGGTGAGTTGGGGTGCTGCATAAAACCAGAGATTGAAATTAGCACAGATACCTTTCCATAAGCCAAATATGTAATAGACAAGAGCTACTGCTTGCTCAACGAAGTGGACTCAACACCCCATATTAAACGCCTAAGAATATACCTGACTAGTAAGAATCTTAAAACCTATGGATTTATATGTCTCCGAAAGAGAATCAAGTGTGTGTACAGCGGCATAAACGCAGCAGTGATAGGATTGGTGAGGTTCGGTGAGCAAATGCAGACCCTTTGAAGTCATATTGCATGGTACCCATTCCATGGTTCTCAACTCTCCAGGTTTAAGGGATTCTTCCTTCAGCTAAAACATGCATGTGGAACCCAGACTATGATCCACCGAGTGATCGGGAAACGTGTTCAAATGTGTCTCAGGTTTCTTCCCCTTGTACTCGGGTGCAACATTCCAGACGCTTTACTAACACTCTCCCCACTTGGAGAGTCAGTGCCTTTAACCTCCTGTTTGGCCCAGTTTGCAATTTCTGCGGAAAATGAACAGGAATAGGGAGAACCAATGAGAGACTAGCTGGAGGTGTCTGGACGGGCAAATTTAACTCTCATTTCCCACCAGGAAGAGGAATTAACCAAAGGCTCAGCGTGCCATGCCGGTACCACACTAGGGCCTGAAGCAATCCTGCAGTGTTGCGGCCAGCTCACAAGAAAGCGAGTTGAAGAAAGGAGCTCAGGGACCCTGTAATTCACAAACCTGCAGAGTTATAAATGAAAGCTATCGTCCAAAAATATATTGAAGTAAGGCTGCCAAGAGGACTTGAAAGTGGGGCAGAATTGCAGGAAACCGATTTCAGGAGGTAGACTGGAATTGCATGTAAAGCATAGGAAAAGAGGCAGAACGTCCACAATGATGCACTTGGCCAAAAAGGGCGTATGCGTTTTTTCCTGAATATATTCAGGAAAAAACGCATACGCCCTTTTTGGCCAACCAAGCAAGCTTGCAAAGGAAATCTGCACTACAATGAAGTCTCACTGCCCCCCGGTCAAAAGGGCCATCTGAAAAAAGTGTAAAATCCAGAAAGGCAGGACAGTCCATGGAGAACTGGGAGCCTTGTTATGCTGATGGGCGGGATGTAAATTGCCAACAGCCACTCTGCAGAAGTGTATGGTGTTTCCTGAAACATCTAAAAAACAAAGCAACAGAGCCTAGGGCACTTCCACTTATGGTCCTATAGCTTAGGGAAATTAAAATAAAAAAGACACAGCCACCCCAAAGTTTGGGACAGCTCTGTTTACAAGAACCTCGTTTACGGTACAAGTTCAATATCACAGAAAGCGAAAAATGGATAAAGAAGTTGTGGTACTAACGTCCAATGCAATATCACTCAGCAATGAAATCTATGTCATCAGGCCCATAGCAGCATAATGAGTGGATTCAGGTACGATGATTCTAAGTGAAATATGTCACACAGAAAAAGAAACATCATAAGATATCACTAATACACGGAATGTAAACTTGGCTACACAGGAACTGAATTACAAAACAGAATAGGGTCTCAAATGTAGAAAACCAACTTATGCTTGCTTAAGGGGAAAGGTGAGTTGGGGTGCTGCATAAAACCAGAGATTGAAATTAGCACAGATACCTTTCCATAAGACAAATATGTAATAGACAAGAGCTACTGCTTGCTCAACGAAGTGGACTCAACACCCCATATTAAACGCCTAAGGATATACCTGACTAGTAAGAATCTTAAAACCTATTGATTTATATGTCTCCGAAAGAGAATCAAGTGTGTGTACAGCGGCATAAACGCAGCAGTGATAGGATTGGTGAGGTTCAGTGAGCAAATGCAGACCCTTTGAAGTCATATTGCATGGTACCCATTCCATGGTTCTCAACTCTCCATGTTTAAGGGATTCTTCCTTCAGCTAAAACATGCATGTGGAACCCAGAGTATGATCCACCGTGTGATCGGGAAACGTGTTCAAATGTGTCTCAGTTTTCGTCCCATGGTACTCGGGTGTAACATTCCAGACGCTTTACTAACACTCTCCCCACTTGGAAAGTCAGTGCCTTTAACCTCCTGTTTGGCCCAGTTTGCAATTTCTGCGGAAAATGAACAGGAATAGGGAGAACCAATGAGAGACTAACTGGAGGTGTCTGGACGGGTAAATTTAACTCTCATTTCCCACCAAGAAGAGGAATTAACCAAAGGCTCAGCGAGCCATGCCGGAACCACACTAGGGCCTGAAGCAATCCTGCGGTGTTGCGGCCAGCTCACAAGAAATCGAGTTGAAGAAAGGAGCTCAGGGACCCTGTAATTCACAAACCTACAGAGTTATACATGACAGCTATCGTCCAAAAATATATTGAAGTAAGGCTGCCAAGAGGACTTGAAAGCGGGGCAGAATTGCAGGAAACCGATTTCAGGAGGTAGACTGGAATTGCATGTAAAGCATAGGAAAAGAGGCAGAACGTCCACAATGATGCACTTGGCCAAAAAGGGCGTAGCGTTTTTTCCTGAATATATTCAGGAAAAAACGCATACGCCCTTTTTGGCCAACCAAGCAAGCTTGCAAAGGAAATCTGCACTACAATGAAGTCTCACTGCCCCCCGGTCAGAAGGGCCATCTGAAAAAAGTGTAAAACCCAGAAAGGCAGGACAGGCCATGGAGAACTGGGAGCCTTGTTATGCTGATGGGCGGGATGTAAATTGCCAACAGCCACTCTGGAGAAGTGTATGGTGTTTCCTGAAACATCTAAAAAAGAAAGCAACAGAGCCTAGGGCACTTCCACTTATGGTCCTATAGCTTAGGGAAATTAAAATCAAAAAGAAACAGCCACCCGAAAGTTTGGGACGGCTCTGTTTACAAGAAGCTCTTTTACGGTACAAGTTCAATATCGCAGAAAGCGAAAAATGGATAAAGAAGTTGTGGTACTTACGTACAATGCAATATCACTCAGCAATGAAATGTATGTCATCAGGCCAGTAGCAGCATAATGAGTGGATTCAGGTACGATGATTCTAAGTGAAATAAGTCACACAGAAAAAGAAACATCATAAGATATCACTAATACACGGAATGTAAACTTGGCTACACAGGAACTGAATTACAAAACAGAATAGGGTCTCAAATGTAGAAAACCAACTTATGCTTGCTTAAGGGGAAAGGTGAGTTGGGGTGCTGCATAAAACCAGAGATTGAAATTAGCACAGATACCTTTCCATAAGCCAAATATGTAATAGACAAGATCTACTGCTTGCTCAACGAAGTGGACTCAACACCCCATATTAAACGCCTAAGGATATATCTGACTAGTAAGAAACTTAAAACCTATTTATTTATATGTCTCCGAAAGAGAATCAAGTGTGTGTACAGCGGCATAAACGCAGCAGTGATAAGATTGGTGAGGTTCGGTGAGCAAATGCAGACCCTTTGAAGTCATATTGCATGGTACCCATTCCATGGTTCTCAACTCTCCATGTTTATGGGATTCTTCCTTCAGCTAAAACATGCATGTGGAACCCAGAGTATGATCCACCGTGTGATCGGGAAACGTGTTCAAATGTGTCTCAGTTTTCGTCCCATGGTACTCGGGTGTAACATTCCAGACGCTTTACTAACACTCTCCCCACTTGGAGAGTCAGTGCCTTTAACCTCCTGTTTGGCCCAGTTTGCAATTTCTGCAGAAAATGAACAGGAATAGGGAGAACCAATGAGAGACTAGCTGGAGGTGTCTAGACGGGCAAATTTAACTCTCATTTCCCACCAGGAAGAGGAATTAACCAAAGGCTCAGCGTGCCATGCCGGTACCACACTAGGGCCTGAAGCAATCCTGCAGTGTTGCGGCCAGCTCACAAGAAAGCGAGTTGAAGAAAGGAGCTCAGGGACCCTGTAATTCACAAACCTGCAGAGTTATAAATGAAAGCTATCGTCCAAAAATATATTGAAGTAAGGCTGCCAAGAGGACTTGAAAGTGGGGCAGAATTGCAGGAAACCGATTTCAGGAGGTAGACTGGAATTGCATTTAAAGCATAGGAAAAGAGGCAGAACGTCCACAATGATGCACTTGGCCAAAAAGGGCGTATGCGTTTTTTCCTGAATATATTCAGGAAAAAACGCATACGCCCTTTTTGGCCAACCAAGCAAGCTTGCAAAGGAAATCTGCACTACAATGAAGTCTCACTGCCCCCCGGTCAAAAGGGCCATCTGAAAAAAGTGTAAAATCCAGAAAGGCAGGACAGTCCATGGAGAACTGGGAGCCTTGTTATGCTGATGGGCGGGATGTAAATTGCCAACAGCCACTCTGCAGAAGTGTATGGTGTTTCCTGAAACATCTAAAAAACAAAGCAACAGAGCCTAGGGCACTTCCACTTATGGTCCTATAGCTTAGGGAAATTAAAATAAAAAAGACACAGCCACCCCAAAGTTTTGGACAGCTCTGTTTACAAGAACCTCGTTTACGGTACAAGTTCAATATCACAGAAAGCGAAAAATGGATAAAGAAGTTGTGGTACTAACGTACAATGCAATATCACTCAGCAATGAAATCTATGTCATCAGGCCCATAGCAGCATAATGAGTGGATTCAGGTACGATGATTCTAAGTGAAATATGTCACACAGAAAAAGAAACATCATAAGATATCACTAATACACGGAATGTAAACTTGGCTACACAGGAACTGAATTACAAAACAGAATAGGGTCTCAAATGTAGAAAACCAACTTATGCTTGCTTAAGGGGAAAGGTGAGTTGGGGTGCTGCATAAAACCAGAGATTGAAATTAGCACAGATACCTTTCCATAAGACAAATATGTAATAGAGAAGAGCTACTGCTTGCTCAACGAAGTGGACTCAACACCCCATATTAAACGCCTAAGGATATACCTGACTAGTAAGAATCTTAAAACCTATTGATTTATATGTCTCCGAAAGAGAATCAAGTGTGTGTACAGCGGCATAAACGCAGCAGTGATAGGATTGGTGAGGTTCGGTGAGCAAATGCAGACCCTTTGAAGTCATATTGCATGGTACCCATTCCATGGTTCTCAACTCTCCATGTTTAAGGGATTCTTCCTTCAGCTAAAACATGCATGTGGAACCCAGAGTATGATCCACCGTGTGATCGGGAAACGTGTTCAAATGTGTCTCAGTTTTCGTCCCATGGTACTCGGGTGTAACATTCCAGACGCTTTACTAACACTCTCCCCACTTGGAAAGTCAGTGCCTTTAACCTCCTGTTTGGCCCAGTTTGCAATTTCTGCGGAAAATGAACAGGAATAGGGAGAACCAATGAGAGACTAACTGGAGGTGTCTGGACGGGTAAATTTAACTCTCATTTCCCACCAAGAAGAGGAATTAACCAAAGGCTCAGCGAGCCATGCCGGAACCACACTAGGGCCTGAAGCAATCCTGCGGTGTTGCGGCCAGCTCACAAGAAATCGAGTTGAAGAAAGGAGCTCAGGGACCCTGTAATTCACAAACCTACAGAGTTATACATGACAGCTATCGTCCAAAAATATATTGAAGTAAGGCTGCCAAGAGGACTTGAAAGCGGGGCAGAATTGCAGGAAACCGATTTCAGGAGGTAGACTGGAATTGCATGTAAAGCATAGGAAAAGAGGCAGAACGTCCACAATGATGCACTTGGCCAAAAAGGGCGTAGCGTTTTTTCCTGAATATATTCAGGAAAAAACGCATACGCCCTTTTTGGCCAACCAAGCAAGCTTGCAAAGGAAATCTGCACTACAATGAAGTCTCACTGCCCCCCGGTCAGAAGGGCCATCTGAAAAAAGTGTAAAACCCAGAAAGGCAGGACAGGCCATGGAGAACTGGGAGCCTTGTTATGCTGATGGGCGGGATGTAAATTGCCAACAGCCACTCTGGAGAAGTGTATGGTGTTTCCTGAAACATCTAAAAAAGAAAGCAACAGAGCCTAGGGCACTTCCACTTATGGTCCTATAGCTTAGGGAAATTAAAATCAAAAAGAAACAGCCACCCCAAAGTTTGGGACGGCTCTGTTTACAAGAAGCTCTTTTACGGTACAAGTTCAATATCGCAGAAAGCGAAAAATGGATAAAGAAGTTGTGGTACTTACGTACAATGCAATATCACTCAGCAATGAAATGTATGTCATCAGGCCAGTAGCAGCATAATGAGTGGATTCAGGTACGATGATTCTAAGTGAAATAAGTCACACAGAAAAAGAAACATCATAAGATATCACTAATACACGGAATGTAAACTTGGCTACACAGGAACTGAATTACAAAACAGAATAGGGTCTCAAATGTAGAAAACCAACTTATGCTTGCTTAAGGGGAAAGGTGAGTTGGGGTGCTGCATAAAACCAGAGATTGAAATTAGCACAGATACCTTTCCATAAGCCAAATATGTAATAGACAAGAGCTACTGCTTGCTCAACGAAGTGGACTCAACACCCCATATTAAACGCCTAAGGATATATCTGACTAGTAAGAAACTTAAAACCTATTTATTTATATGTCTCCGAAAGAGAATCAAGTGTGTGTACAGCGGCATAAACGCAGCAGTGATAAGATTGGTGAGGTTCGGTGAGCAAATGCAGACCCTTTGAAGTCATATTGCATGGTACCCATTCCATGGTTCTCAACTCTCCATGTTTATGGGATTCTTCCTTCAGCTAAAACATGCATGTGGAACCCAGAGTATGATCCACCGTGTGATCGGGAAACGTGTTCAAATGTGTCTCAGTTTTCGTCCCATGGTACTCGGGTGTAACATTCCAGACGCTTTACTAACACTCTCCCCACTTGGAGAGTCAGTGCCTTTAACCTCCTGTTTGGCCCAGTTTGCAATTTCTGCAGAAAATGAACAGGAATAGGGAGAACCAATGAGAGACTAGCTGGAGGTGTCTGGACGGGCATATTTAACTCTCATTTCCCACCAGGAAGAGGAATTAACCAAAGGCTCAGTGTGCCATGCCACTACCACACTAGGGCCTGAAGCAATCCTGCAGTGTTGCGGCCAGCTCACAAGAAAGCGAGTTGAAGAAAGGAGCTCAGGGGCACTGTAATTCACAAACCTGCAGAGTTATAAATGACAGCTATCATCCAAAAATATATTGAAGTAAGGCTGCCAAGAGGACTTGAATGCGGGGCAGAATTGCAGGAAACCGATTTCAGGAGGTAGACTGGAATTGCATGTAAAGCATAGGAAAAGAGGCAGAACGTCCACAATGATGCACTTGGCCAAAAAGGGCGTATGCGTTTTTTCCTGAATATATTCAGGAAAAACCGCATACGCCCTTTTTGGCCAACGAAGCAAGCTTGCAAATGAAATCTGCACTACAATGAAGTCTCACTGCCCCCCGGTCAGAAGGGCCATCTGAAAAAAGTGTAAAACCCAGAAAGGCAGGACAGGCCATGGAGAACTGGGAGCCTAGTTAGGCTGATGGGCGGGATGTAAATTGCCAACAGCCACTCTGCAGGAGTGTATGGTGTTTCCTGAAACATCTGAAAAACAAAGCAACAGAGCCTAGGGCACTTCCACTTATGGTCCTATAGCTTAGGGAAATTAAAATCAAAAAGACACAGCCACCCCAAAATTTGGGACGGCTCTGTTTACAGGAACCTCATTTACGGTACAAGTTCAATATCACAGAAAGCGAAAAATGGATAAAGAAGTTGTGGTACTAACGTACAATGCAATATCACTCAGCAATTAAATCTATGTCATCAGGCCCATAGCAGCATAATGAGTGGATTCAGGTACAATGATTGTAAGTGAAATATGTCACACAGAAAAAGAAACATCATAAGATATCACTAATACACGGAATGTAAACTTGGCTACACAGGAACTGAATTACAAAACAGAATAGGGTCTCAAATGTAGAAAATCAACTTATGCTTGCTTAAGGGGAAAGGTGAGTTGGGGTGCTGCATAAAACCAGAGATTGAAATTAGCACAGATACATTTCCATAATACAAATATGTAATAGACAAGAGCTACTGCTTGCTCAATGAAGTGGACTCAACACCCCATATTAAACGCCTAAGAATATACCTGATTAGTAAGAATCTTAAAACCTATGGATTTATATGTCTCCGAAAGAGAATCAAGTGTGTGTACAGCGGCATAAACGCAGCAGTGATAGGATTGGTGAGGTTCGGTGAGCAAATGCAGACCCTTTGAAGTCATATTGCATGGTACCCATTCCATGGTTCTCAACTCTCCAGGTTTAAGGGATTCTTCCTTCAGCTAAAACATGCATGTGGAACCCAGAGTATGATCCACCGTGTGATCGGGAAACATGTTCAAATGTGTCTCAGTTTTCGTCCCCTGGTACTGGGGTGCAACATTCCAGAAGCTTTACTAACACTCTCCCCACTTGGAGAGTCAGTGCCTTTAACCTCCTGTTTGGCCCAGTTTGCAATTTCTGTGGAAAATGAACAGGAATAGGGAGAACCAATGAGAGACTAGCTGGAGGTGTCTGGACGGGCAAATTTAACTCTCATTTCCCACCAGGAAGAGGAATTAACCAAAGGCTCAGCGAGCCATGCCGGAACCACACTAGGGTCTGAAGCAATCCTGCGGTGTTGCGGCCAGCTCACAAGAAAGCGAGTTGAAGAAAGGAGCTCAGGGGCCCTGTAATTCACAAACCTGCAGAGTTATACATGACAGCTATCATCCAAAAATATATTGAAGTAAGGCTGCCAAGAGGACTTGAAAGCGGGGCAGAATTGCAGGAAACCGATTTCAGGAGGTAGACTGGAATTGCATGTAAAGCATAGGAAAAGAGGCAGAATGTCCACAATGATGCACTTGGCCAGAAAGCGCGTATGCGTTTTTTCCTGAATATATTCAGGAAAAAACGCATATGCCCTTTTTGGCCACCCAAGCAAGCTTGCAAAGGAAATCTGCACTACAATGAAGTCTCACTTCCCCCCGGTCAAAAGGGCCATCTGAAAAAAGTGTAAAATCCAGAAAGGCAAGACAGGCCATGGAGAACTGGGAGCCTTCTTATGCTGATGGGCGGGATGTAAATTGCCAACAGCCACTCTGGAGAAGTGTATGGTGTTTCCTGAAACATCTAAAAAACAAAGCAACAGAGCCTAGGGCACTTCCACTTATGGTCCTATAGCTTAGGGAAATTAAAATCAAAAAGACACAGCCACCCCAAACTTTGGGACAGCTCGGTTTACAAGAACCTCGTTTACGGTACAAGTTCAATATCGCAGAAAGCGAAAAATGGATAAAGAAGTTGTGGTACTTACGTACAATGCAATATCACTCAGCAATGAAATCTATGTCATCAGGCCAGTAGCAGCATAATGAGTGGATTCAGGTATGATGATTCTAAGTGAAATAAGTCACACAGAAAAACAAATATCATAAGATATCACTAATACACGGAATGTAAACTTGGCTACACAGGAACTGAATTACAAAACAGAATAAGGTCTCAAATGTAGAAAACCAACTTATGCTTGCTTAAGGGGAAAGGTGAGTTGGGGTGCTGCATAAAACCAGAGATTGAAATTAGCACAGATACCTTTCCATAAGCCAAATATGTAATAGACAAGAGCTACTGCTTGCTCAACGAAGTGGACTCAACACCCCATATTAAACGCCTAAGAATATACCTGACTAGTAAGAATCTTAAAACCTATGGATTTATATGTCTCCGAAAGAGAATCAAGCGTGTGTACAGCGGCATAAACGCAGCAGTGATAAGATTGGTGAGGTTTGGTGAGCAAATGCAGACCCTTTGAAGTCATATTGCATGGTACCCATTCCATGGTTCTCAACTCTCCAGGTTTAAGGGATTCTTCCTTCAGCTAAAACATGCATGTGGAACCCAGAGTATGATCCTCCGAGTGATCGGGAAACGTGTTCAAATGTTTCTCAGGTTTCTTCCCCTTGTACTCGGGTGCAACATTCCAGACGCTTTACTAACACTCTCCCCACTTGGAGAGTCAGTGCCTTTAACCTCCTGTTTGGCCCCGTTTGCAATTTCTGTGGAAAATGAACAGGAATAGGGAGAACCAATGAGAGACTAGCTGGAGGTGTCTGGACGGGCAAATTTAACTCTCATTTCCCACCAGGAAGAGGAATTAACCAAAGGCTGAGCGTGCCATGCGGGTACCACACTAGGGCCTGAAGCAATCCTGCAGTGTTGCGGCCAGCTCACAAGAAAGCGAGTTGAAGAAAGGAGCTCAGGGGCCCTGTAATTCACAAACCTGCAGAGTTATAAATGAAAGCTATCGTCCAAAAATATATTGAAGTAAGGCTGCCAAGAGGACTTGAAAGTGGGGCAGAATTGCAGGAAACCGATTTCAGGAGGTAGACTGGAATTGCATGTAAAGCATAGGAAAAGAGGCAGAACGTCCACAATGATGCACTTGGCCAAAAAGGGCGTATGCGTTTTTTCCTGAATATATTCAGGAAAAAACGCATATGCACTTTTTGGCCAACCAAGCAAGCTTGCAAAGGAAATCTGCACTACAATGAAGTCTCACAGCTCCCCGGTCAAAAGGGCAATCTGAAAAAAGTGTAAAATCCAGAAAGGCAGGACAGGCCATGGAGAACTGGGAGTTTTGTTATGCCAATGGGCGTGATGTAAATTGCCAACAGCCACTCTGGAGAAGTGTATGGTGTTTCCTGAAACATCTAAAAAACAAAGCAACGGAGCCTAGGGCACTTCCACTTATGGTCCTATAGCTTAGGGAAATTAAAATCAAAAAGACACAGCCACCCCAAAGTTTGGGACGGCTCTGTTTACAAAAACCTCATTTACGGTACAAGTTCAATATCGCAGAAAGCGAAAAATGGATAAAGAAGTTGTGGTACTTACGTACAATGCAATATCACTCAGCAATGAAATCTATGTCATCAGGCCAGTAGCAGCATAATGAGTGTATTCAGGTACGATGATTCTAAGTGAAATAAGTCACACAGAAAAAGAAACATCATAAGATATCACTAATACACAGAATGTAAACTTGTCTACGTAGGAACTGAATTACAAAACAGAATAGGGTCTCAAATGTAGAAAACCAACTTATGCTTGCTTAAGGGGAAAGGTGAGTTGGGGTGCTGCATAAAACCAGAGATTGAAATTAACACAGATACCTTTCCATAAGACAAATATGTAATAGACAAGAGCTACTGCTTGCTCAACGAAGTGGACTCAACACCCCATATTAAACGCCTAAGAATATACCTGACTAGTAAGAATCTTAAAACCTATGGATATATATGTCTCCAAAAGAGAATCAAGCGTGTGTACAGCGGCTTAAACACAGCAGTGATAGGATTGGTGAGGTTCGGTGAGCAAATGAAGACCCTTTGAAGTCATATTGCATGGTACCCATTCCATGGTTCTCAACTCTCCAGGATTAAGTGATTCTTCATTCAGGTAAAACATGCATGTGGAACCCAGAGTATGATCCAACGTGTGATCGGGAAACGTGTTTAAATGTGTCTCAGTTTTCGTCCCCTGGTACTCGGGTGCAACATTCCAGACGCTTTACTAACACTCTCCCCACTTGGAGAGTCAGTGCCTTTAACCTCCTGTTTGGCCCAGTTTGCAATTTCTGCGGAAAATGAACAGGAATAGGGAGAACACATGAGAGACTAGCTGGAGGTGTCTGGACGGGCAAATTTAACTCTCATTTCCCACCAAGAAGAGGAATTAACCAAAGGCTCAGCGAGCCATGCCGGAACCACACTAGGGCCTGAAGCAATCCTGCGGTGTTGCGGCCAGCTCACAAGAAAGCGAGTTGAAGAAAGGAGCTCAGGGGCCCTGTAATTCACAAACCTGCAGAGTTATACATGACAGCTATCGTCCAAAAATATATTGAAGTAAGGCTGCCAAGAGGACTTGAAAGCGGGTCAGAATTGCAGGAAACCGATTTCAGGAGGTAGACTGGAATTGCATGTAAAGCATAGGAAAAGAGGCAGAACGTCCACAATGATGCACTTGGCCAAAAAGGGCGTATGCGTTTTTTCCTGAATATATTCAGGAAAAAACGCATACGCCCTTTTTGGCCAACCAAGCAAGCTTGCAAAGGAAATCTGCACTACAATGAAGTCTCACTGCCCCCCGGTCAAAAGGGCCATCTGAAAAAAGTGTAAAATCCAGAAAGGCAGGACAGTCCATGGAGAACTGGGAGCCTTGTTATGCTGATGGGCGGGATGTAAACTGCCAACAGCCACTCTGGAGAAATGTATGGTGTTTCCTGAAACATCTAAAAAACAAAGCAACAGAGCCTAGAGCACTTCCACTTATGGTCCTATAGCTTAGGGAAATTAAAATCAAAAAGACACAGCCACCCCAAAGTTTGGGACGGCTCTGTTTACAAGAACCTCGTTTACGGTACAAGTTCAATATCGCAGAAAGAGAAAAATGGATAAAGAAGTTGTGGTACTAACGTACAATGCAATATCACTCAGCAATGAAATCTATGTCATCAGGCCCATAGCAGCATAATGAGTGGATTCAGGTACGATGATTCTAAGTGAAATATGTCACACAGAAAAAGAAACATCATAAGATATCACTAGTACACGGAATGTAAACTTGGCTACACAGGAACTGAATTACAAAACAGAATAGGGTCTCAAATGTAGAAAACCAACTTATGCTTGCTTAAGGGGAAAGGTGAGTTGGGGTGCTGCATAAAACCAGAGATTGAAATTAGCACAGATACCTTTCCATAAGACAAATATGTAATAGACAAGAGCTACTGCTTGCTCAACGAAGTGGACTCAACACCCCATATTAAACGCCTAAGGATATACCTGACTAGTAAGAATCTTAAAACCTATTGATTTATATGTCTCCGAAAGAGAATCAAGTGTGTGTACAGCGGCATAAACGCAGCAGTGATAGGATTGGTGAGGTTCAGTGAGCAAATGCAGACCCTTTGAAGTCATATTGCATGGTACCCATTCCATGGTTCTCAACTCTCCATGTTTAAGGGATTCTTCCTTCAGCTAAAACATGCATGTGGAACCCAGAGTATGATCCACCGTGTGATCGGGAAACGTGTTCAAATGTGTCTCAGGTTTCTTCCCCTTGTACTCGGGTGCAACATTCCAGACGCTTTACTAACACTCTCCCCACTTGGAGAGTCAGTGCCTTTAACCTCCTGTTTGGCCCAGTTTGCAATTTCTGCGGAAAATGAACAGGAATAGGGAGAACCAATGAGAGACTAACTGGAGGTGTCTGGACGGGTAAATTTAACTCTCATTTCCCACCAAGAAGAGGAATTAACCAAAGGCTCAGCGAGCCATGCCGGAACCACACTAGGGCCTGAAGCAATCCTGCGGTGTTGCGGCCAGCTCACAAGAAATCGAGTTGAAGAAAGGAGCTCAGGGACCCTGTAATTCACAAACCTACAGAGTTATACATGACAGCTATCGTCCAAAAATATATTGAAGTAAGGCTGCCAAGAGGACTTGAAAGCGGGGCAGAATTGCAGGAAACCGATTTCAGGAGGTAGACTGGAATTGCATGTAAAGCATAGGAAAAGAGGCAGAACGTCCACAATGATGCACTTGGCCAAAAAGGGCGTAGCGTTTTTTCCTGAATATATTCAGGAAAAAACGCATACGCCCTTTTTGGCCAACCAAGCAAGCTTGCAAAGGAAATCTGCACTACAATGAAGTCTCACTGCCCCCCGGTCAGAAGGGCCATCTGAAAAAAGTGTAAAACCCAGAAAGGCAGGACAGGCCATGGAGAACTGGGAGCCTTGTTATGCTGATGGGCGGGATGTAAATTGCCAACAGCCACTCTGGAGAAGTGTATGATGTTTCCTGAAACATCTAAAAAAGAAAGCAACAGAGCCTAGGGCACTTCCACTTATGGTCCTATAGCTTAGGGAAATTAAAATCAAAAAGAAACAGCCACCCGAAAGTTTGGGACGGCTCTGTTTACAAGAAGCTCTTTTACGGTACAAGTTCAATATCGCAGAAAGCGAAAAATGGATAAAGAAGTTGTGGTACTTACGTACAATGCAATATCACTCAGCAATGAAATGTATGTCATCAGGCCAGTAGCAGCATAATGAGTGGATTCAGGTACGATGATTCTAAGTGAAATAAGTCACACAGAAAAAGAAACATCATAAGATATCACTAATACACGGAATGTAAACTTGGCTACACAGGAACTGAATTACAAAACAGAATAGGGTCTCAAATGTAGAAAACCAACTTATGCTTGCTTAAGGGGAAAGGTGAGTTGGGGTGCTGCATAAAACCAGAGATTGAAATTAGCACAGATACCTTTCCATAAGCCAAATATGTAATAGACAAGAGCTACTGCTTGCTCAACGAAGTGGACTCAACACCCCATATTAAACGCCTAAGGATATATCTGACTAGTAAGAAACTTAAAACCTATTTATTTATATGTCTCCAAAAGAGAATCAAGTGTGTGTACAGCGGCATAAACGCAGCAGTGATAAGATTGGTGAGGTTCGGTGAGCAAATGCAGACCCTTTGAAGTCATATTGCATGGTACCCATTCCATGGTTCTCAACTCTCCATGTTTATGGGATTCTTCCTTCAGCTAAAACATGCATGTGGAACCCAGAGTATGATCCACCGTGTGATCGGGAAACGTGTTCAAATGTGTCTCAGTTTTCGTCCCATGGTACTCGGGTGTAACATTCCAGACGCTTTACTAACACTCTCCCCACTTGGAGAGTCAGTGCCTTTAACCTCCTGTTTGGCCCAGTTTGCAATTTCTGCAGAAAATGAACAGGAATAGGGAGAACCAATGAGAGACTAGCTGGAGGTGTCTGGACGGGCAAATTTAACTCTCATTTCCCACCAGGAAGAGGAATTAACCAAAGGCTCAGTGTGCCATGCCACTACCACACTAGGGCCTGAAGCAATCCTGCAGTGTTGCGGCCAGCTCACAAGAAAGCGAGTTGAAGAAAGGAGCTCAGGGGCACTGTAATTCACAGACCTGCAGAGTTATAAATGACAGCTATCATCCAAAAATATATTGAAGTAAGGCTGCCAAGAGGACTTGAATGCGGGGCAGAATTGCAGGAAACCGATTTCAGGAGGTAGACTGGAATTGCATGTAAAGCATAGGAAAAGAGGCAGAACGTCCACAATGATGCACTTGGCCAAAAAGGGCGTATGCGTTTTTTCCTGAATATATTCAGGAAAAACCGCATACGCCCTTTTTGGCCAACGAAGCAAGCTTGCAAATGAAATCTGCACTACAATGAAGTCTCACTGCCCCCCGGTCAGAAGGGCCATCTGAAAAAAGTGTAAAACCCAGAAAGGCAGGACAGGCCATGGAGAACTGGGAGCCTAGTTAGGCTGATGGGCGGGATGTAAATTGCCAACAGCCACTCTGCAGGAGTGTATGGTGTTTCCTGAAACATCTGAAAAACAAAGCAACAGAGCCTAGGGCACTTCCACTTATGGTCCTATAGCTTAGGGAAATTAAAATCAAAAAGACACAGCCACCCCAAAATTTGGGACGGCTCTGTTTACAGGAACCTCATTTACGGTACAAGTTCAATATCACAGAAAGCGAAAAATGGATAAAGAAGTTGTGGTACTAACGTACAATGCAATATCACTCAGCAATTAAATCTATGTCATCAGGCCCATAGCAGCATAATGAGTGGATTCAGGTACAATGATTGTAAGTGAAATATGTCACACAGAAAAAGAAACATCATAAGATATCACTAATACACGGAATGTAAACTTGGCTACACAGGAACTGAATTACAAAACAGAATAGGGTCTCAAATGTAGAAAATCAACTTATGCTTGCTTAAGGGGAAAGGTGAGTTGGGGTGCTGCATAAAACCAGAGATTGAAATTAGCACAGATACATTTCCATAATACAAATATGTAATAGACAAGAGCTACTGCTTGCTCAATGAAGTGGACTCAACACCCCATATTAAACGCCTAAGAATATACCTGATTAGTAAGAATCTTAAAACCTATGGATTTATATGTCTCCGAAAGAGAATCAAGTGTGTGTACAGCGGCATAAACGCAGCAGTGATAGGATTGGTGAGGTTCGGTGAGCAAATGCAGACCCTTTGAAGTCATATTGCATGGTACCCATTCCATGGTTCTCAACTCTCCAGGTTTAAGGGATTCTTCCTTCAGCTAAAACATGCATGTGGAACCCAGAGTATGATCCACCGTGTGATCGGGAAACATGTTCAAATGTGTCTCAGTTTTCGTCCCCTGGTACTGGGGTGCAACATTCCAGAAGCTTTACTAACACTCTCCCCACTTGGAGAGTCAGTGCCTTTAACCTCCTGTTTGGCCCAGTTTGCAATTTCTGTGGAAAATGAACAGGAATAGGGAGAACCAATGAGAGACTAGCTGGAGGTGTCTGGACGGGCAAATTTAACTCTCATTTCCCACCAGGAAGAGGAATTAACCAAAGGCTCAGCGAGCCATGCCGGAACCACACTAGGGTCTGAAGCAATCCTGCGGTGTTGCGGCCAGCTCACAAGAAAGCGAGTTGAAGAAAGGAGCTCAGGGGCCCTGTAATTCACAAACCTGCAGAGTTATACATGACAGCTATCATCCAAAAATATATTGAAGTAAGGCTGCCAAGAGGACTTGAAAGCGGGGCAGAATTGCAGGAAACCGATTTCAGGAGGTAGACTGGAATTGCATGTAAAGCATAGGAAAAGAGGCAGAATGTCCACAATGATGCACTTGGCCAGAAAGCGCGTATGCGTTTTTTCCTGAATATATTCAGGAAAAAACGCATATGCCCTTTTTGGCCACCCAAGCAAGCTTGCAAAGGAAATCTGCACTACAATGAAGTCTCACTTCCCCCCGGTCAAAAGGGCCATCTGAAAAAAGTGTAAAATCCAGAAAGGCAAGACAGGCCATGGAGAACTGGGAGCCTTCTTATGCTGATGGGCGGGATGTAAATTGCCAACAGCCACTCTGGAGAAGTGTATGGTGTTTCCTGAAACATCTAAAAAACAAAGCAACAGAGCCTAGGGCACTTCCACTTATGGTCCTATAGCTTAGGGAAATTAAAATCAAAAAGACACAGCCACCCCAAACTTTGGGACAGCTCGGTTTACAAGAACCTCGTTTACGGTACAAGTTCAATATCGCAGAAAGCGAAAAATGGATAAAGAAGTTGTGGTACTTACGTACAATGCAATATCACTCAGCAATGAAATCTATGTCATCAGGCCAGTAGCAGCATAATGAGTGGATTCAGGTATGATGATTCTAAGTGAAATAAGTCACACAGAAAAACAAATATCATAAGATATCACTAATACACGGAATGTAAACTTGGCTACACAGGAACTGAATTACAAAACAGAATAAGGTCTCAAATGTAGAAAACCAACTTATGCTTGCTTAAGGGGAAAGGTGAGTTGGGGTGCTGCATAAAACCAGAGATTGAAATTAGCACAGATACCTTTCCATAAGCCAAATATGTAATAGACAAGAGCTACTGCTTGCTCAACGAAGTGGACTCAACACCCCATATTAAACGCCTAAGAATATACCTGACTAGTAAGAATCTTAAAACCTATGGATTTATATGTCTCCGAAAGAGAATCAAGCGTGTGTACAGCGGCATAAACGCAGCAGTGATAAGATTGGTGAGGTTTGGTGAGCAAATGCAGACCCTTTGAAGTCATATTGCATGGTACCCATTCCATGGTTCTCAACTCTCCAGGTTTAAGGGATTCTTCCTTCAGCTAAAACATGCATGTGGAACCCAGAGTATGATCCTCCGAGTGATCGGGAAACGTGTTCAAATGTTTCTCAGGTTTCTTCCCCTTGTACTCGGGTGCAACATTCCAGACGCTTTACTAACACTCTCCCCACTTGGAGAGTCAGTGCCTTTAACCTCCTGTTTGGCCCCGTTTGCAATTTCTGTGGAAAATGAACAGGAATAGGGAGAACCAATGAGAGACTAGCTGGAGGTGTCTGGACGGGCAAATTTAACTCTCATTTCCCACCAGGAAGAGGAATTAACCAAAGGCTGAGCGTGCCATGCGGGTACCACACTAGGGCCTGAAGCAATCCTGCAGTGTTGCGGCCAGCTCACAAGAAAGCGAGTTGAAGAAAGGAGCTCAGGGGCCCTGTAATTCACAAACCTGCAGAGTTATAAATGAAAGCTATCGTCCAAAAATATATTGAAGTAAGGCTGCCAAGAGGACTTGAAAGTGGGGCAGAATTGCAGGAAACCGATTTCAGGAGGTAGACTGGAATTGCATGTAAAGCATAGGAAAAGAGGCAGAACGTCCACAATGATGCACTTGGCCAAAAAGGGCGTATGCGTTTTTTCCTGAATATATTCAGGAAAAAACGCATATGCACTTTTTGGCCAACCAAGCAAGCTTGCAAAGGAAATCTGCACTACAATGAAGTCTCACAGCTCCCCGGTCAAAAGGGCAATCTGAAAAAAGTGTAAAATCCAGAAAGGCAGGACAGGCCATGGAGAACTGGGAGTTTTGTTATGCCAATGGGCGTGATGTAAATTGCCAACAGCCACTCTGGAGAAGTGTATGGTGTTTCCTGAAACATCTAAAAAACAAAGCAACGGAGCCTAGGGCACTTCCACTTATGGTCCTATAGCTTAGGGAAATTAAAATCAAAAAGACACAGCCACCCCAAAGTTTGGGACGGCTCTGTTTACAAAAACCTCATTTACGGTACAAGTTCAATATCGCAGAAAGCGAAAAATGGATAAAGAAGTTGTGGTACTTACGTACAATGCAATATCACTCAGCAATGAAATCTATGTCATCAGGCCAGTAGCAGCATAATGAGTGTATTCAGGTACGATGATTCTAAGTGAAATAAGTCACACAGAAAAAGAAACATCATAAGATATCACTAATACACAGAATGTAAACTTGTCTACGTAGGAACTGAATTACAAAACAGAATAGGGTCTCAAATGTAGAAAACCAACTTATGCTTGCTTAAGGGGAAAGGTGAGTTGGGGTGCTGCATAAAACCAGAGATTGAAATTAACACAGATACCTTTCCATAAGACAAATATGTAATAGACAAGAGCTACTGCTTGCTCAACGAAGTGGACTCAACACCCCATATTAAACGCCTAAGAATATACCTGACTAGTAAGAATCTTAAAACCTATGGATATATATGTCTCCAAAAGAGAATCAAGCGTGTGTACAGCGGCTTAAACATAGCAGTGATAGGATTGGTGAGGTTCGGTGAGCAAATGAAGACCCTTTGAAGTCATATTGCATGGTACCCATTCCATGGTTCTCAACTCTCCAGGATTAAGTGATTCTTCATTCAGGTAAAACATGCATGTGGAACCCAGAGTATGATCCAACGTGTGATCGGGAAACGTGTTTAAATGTGTCTCAGTTTTCGTCCCCTGGTACTCGGGTGCAACATTCCAGACGCTTTACTAACACTCTCCCCACTTGGAGAGTCAGTGCCTTTAACCTCCTGTTTGGCCCAGTTTGCAATTTCTGCGGAAAATGAACAGGAATAGGGAGAACACATGAGAGACTAGCTGGAGGTGTCTGGACGGGCAAATTTAACTCTCATTTCCCACCAAGAAGAGGAATTAACCAAAGGCTCAGCGAGCCATGCCGGAACCACACTAGGGCCTGAAGCAATCCTGCGGTGTTGCGGCCAGCTCACAAGAAAGCGAGTTGAAGAAAGGAGCTCAGGGGCCCTGTAATTCACAAACCTGCAGAGTTATACATGACAGCTATCGTCCAAAAATATATTGAAGTAAGGCTGCCAAGAGGACTTGAAAGCGGGTCAGAATTGCAGGAAACCGATTTCAGGAGGTAGACTGGAATTGCATGTAAAGCATAGGAAAAGAGGCAGAACGTCCACAATGATGCACTTGGCCAAAAAGGGCGTATGCGTTTTTTCCTGAATATATTCAGGAAAAAACGCATACGCCCTTTTTGGCCAACCAAGCAAGCTTGCAAAGGAAATCTGCACTACAATGAAGTCTCACTGCCCCCCGGTCAAAAGGGCCATCTGAAAAAAGTGTAAAATCCAGAAAGGCAGGACAGTCCATGGAGAACTGGGAGCCTTGTTATGCTGATGGGCGGGATGTAAACTGCCAACAGCCACTCTGGAGAAATGTATGGTGTTTCCTGAAACATCTAAAAAACAAAGCAACAGAGCCTAGAGCACTTCCACTTATGGTCCTATAGCTTAGGGAAATTAAAATCAAAAAGACACAGCCACCCCAAAGTTTGGGACGGCTCTGTTTACAAGAACCTCGTTTACGGTACAAGTTCAATATCGCAGAAAGAGAAAAATGGATAAAGAAGTTGTGGTACTAACGTACAATGCAATATCACTCAGCAATGAAATCTATGTCATCAGGCCCATAGCAGCATAATGAGTGGATTCAGGTACGATGATTCTAAGTGAAATATGTCACACAGAAAAAGAAACATCATAAGATATCACTAGTACACGGAATGTAAACTTGGCTACACAGGAACTGAATTACAAAACAGAATAGGGTCTCAAATGTAGAAAACCAACTTATGCTTGCTTAAGGGGAAAGGTGAGTTGGGGTGCTGCATAAAACCAGAGATTGAAATTAGCACAGATACCTTTCCATAAGACAAATATGTAATAGACAAGAGCTACTGCTTGCTCAACGAAGTGGACTCAACACCCCATATTAAACGCCTAAGGATATACCTGACTAGTAAGAATCTTAAAACCTATTGATTTATATGTCTCCGAAAGAGAATCAAGTGTGTGTACAGCGGCATAAACGCAGCAGTGATAGGATTGGTGAGGTTCAGTGAGCAAATGCAGACCCTTTGAAGTCATATTGCATGGTACCCATTCCATGGTTCTCAACTCTCCATGTTTAAGGGATTCTTCCTTCAGCTAAAACATGCATGTGGAACCCAGAGTATGATCCACCGTGTGATCGGGAAACGTGTTCAAATGTGTCTCAGGTTTCTTCCCCTTGTACTCGGGTGCAACATTCCAGACGCTTTACTAACACTCTCCCCACTTGGAGAGTCAGTGCCTTTAACCTCCTGTTTGGCCCAGTTTGCAATTTCTGCGGAAAATGAACAGGAATAGGGAGAACCAATGAGAGACTAACTGGAGGTGTCTGGACGGGTAAATTTAACTCTCATTTCCCACCAAGAAGAGGAATTAACCAAAGGCTCAGCGAGCCATGCCGGAACCACACTAGGGCCTGAAGCAATCCTGCGGTGTTGCGGCCAGCTCACAAGAAATCGAGTTGAAGAAAGGAGCTCAGGGACCCTGTAATTCACAAACCTACAGAGTTATACATGACAGCTATCGTCCAAAAATATATTGAAGTAAGGCTGCCAAGAGGACTTGAAAGCGGGGCAGAATTGCAGGAAACCGATTTCAGGAGGTAGACTGGAATTGCATGTAAAGCATAGGAAAAGAGGCAGAACGTCCACAATGATGCACTTGGCCAAAAAGGGCGTAGCGTTTTTTCCTGAATATATTCAGGAAAAAACGCATACGCCCTTTTTGGCCAACCAAGCAAGCTTGCAAAGGAAATCTGCACTACAATGAAGTCTCACTGCCCCCCGGTCAGAAGGGCCATCTGAAAAAAGTGTAAAACCCAGAAAGGCAGGACAGGCCATGGAGAACTGGGAGCCTTGTTATGCTGATGGGCGGGATGTAAATTGCCAACAGCCACTCTGGAGAAGTGTATGATGTTTCCTGAAACATCTAAAAAAGAAAGCAACAGAGCCTAGGGCACTTCCACTTATGGTCCTATAGCTTAGGGAAATTAAAATCAAAAAGAAACAGCCACCCGAAAGTTTGGGACGGCTCTGTTTACAAGAAGCTCTTTTACGGTACAAGTTCAATATCGCAGAAAGCGAAAAATGGATAAAGAAGTTGTGGTACTTACGTACAATGCAATATCACTCAGCAATGAAATGTATGTCATCAGGCCAGTAGCAGCATAATGAGTGGATTCAGGTACGATGATTCTAAGTGAAATAAGTCACACAGAAAAAGAAACATCATAAGATATCACTAATACACGGAATGTAAACTTGGCTACACAGGAACTGAATTACAAAACAGAATAGGGTCTCAAATGTAGAAAACCAACTTATGCTTGCTTAAGGGGAAAGGTGAGTTGGGGTGCTGCATAAAACCAGAGATTGAAATTAGCACAGATACCTTTCCATAAGCCAAATATGTAATAGACAAGAGCTACTGCTTGCTCAACGAAGTGGACTCAACACCCCATATTAAACGCCTAAGGATATATCTGACTAGTAAGAAACTTAAAACCTATTTATTTATATGTCTCCAAAAGAGAATCAAGTGTGTGTACAGCGGCATAAACGCAGCAGTGATAAGATTGGTGAGGTTCGGTGAGCAAATGCAGACCCTTTGAAGTCATATTGCATGGTACACATTCCATGGTTCTCAACTCTCCATGTTTATGGGATTCTTCCTTCAGCTAAAACATGCATGTGGAACCCAGAGTATGATCCACCGTGTGATCGGGAAACGTGTTCAAATGTGTCTCAGTTTTCGTCCCATGGTACTCGGGTGTAACATTCCAGACGCTTTACTAACACTCTCCCCACTTGGAGAGTCAGTGCCTTTAACCTCCTGTTTGGCCCAGTTTGCAATTTCTGCAGAAAATGAACAGGAATAGGGAGAACCAATGAGAGACTAGCTGGAGGTGTCTGGACGGGCAAATTTAACTCTCATTTCCCACCAGGAAGAGGAATTAACCAAAGGCTCAGTGTGCCATGCCACTACCACACTAGGGCCTGAAGCAATCCTGCAGTGTTGCGGCCAGCTCACAAGAAAGCGAGTTGAAGAAAGGAGCTCAGGGGCACTGTAATTCACAGACCTGCAGAGTTATAAATGACAGCTATCATCCAAAAATATATTGAAGTAAGGCTGCCAAGAGGACTTGAATGCGGGGCAGAATTGCAGGAAACCGATTTCAGGAGGTAGACTGGAATTGCATGTAAAGCATAGGAAAAGAGGCAGAACGTCCACAATGATGCACTTGGCCAAAAAGGGCGTATGCGTTTTTTCCTGAATATATTCAGGAAAAACCGCATACGCCCTTTTTGGCCAACGAAGCAAGCTTGCAAATGAAATCTGCACTACAATGAAGTCTCACTGCCCCCCGGTCAGAAGGGCCATCTGAAAAAAGTGTAAAACCCAGAAAGGCAGGACAGGCCATGGAGAACTGGGAGCCTAGTTAGGCTGATGGGCGGGATGTAAATTGCCAACAGCCACTCTGCAGGAGTGTATGGTGTTTCCTGAAACATCTGAAAAACAAAGCAACAGAGCCTAGGGCACTTCCACTTATGGTCCTATAGCTTAGGGAAATTAAAATCAAAAAGACACAGCCACCCCAAAATTTGGGACGGCTCTGTTTACAGGAACCTCATTTACGGTACAAGTTCAATATCACAGAAAGCGAAAAATGGATAAAGAAGTTGTGGTACTAACGTACAATGCAATATCACTCAGCAATTAAATCTATGCCATCAGGCCCATAGCAGCATAATGAGTGGATTCAGGTACAATGATTGTAAGTGAAATATGTCACACAGAAAAAGAAACATCATAAGATATCACTAATACACGGAATGTAAACTTGGCTACACAGGAACTGAATTACAAAACAGAATAGGGTCTCAAATGTAGAAAACCAACTTATGCTTGCTTAAGGGGAAAGGTGAGTTGGGGTGCTGCATAAAACCAGAGATTGAAATGAACACAGATACCTTTCCATAAGCCAAATATGTAATAGACAAGAGCTACTCCTTGCTCAACGAAGTGGACTCAACACCCCATATTAAACGCCTAAGAATATACCTGACTAGTAAGAATCTTAAAACCTATGGATTTATATGTCTCCGAAAGAGAATCAAGTGTGTGTACAGCGGCATAAACGCAGCAGTGATAGGATTGGTGAGGTTCGGTGAGCAAATGCAGACCCTTTGAAGTCATATTGCATGGTACCCATTCCATGGGTCTCAACTCTCCAGGTTTAAGGGATTCTTCTTTCAGCTAAAACATTTATGTGGAACCCAGAGTATGATCCACCGTGTGATCGGAAAACATGTTCAAATGTGTCTCAGTTTTCGTCCCCTGGTACTCGGGTGCAACATTCCAGACGCTTTACTAACACTCTCCCCACTTGGAGAGTCAGTGCCTTTAACCTCCTGTTTGGCCCAGTTTGCAATTTCTGCGGAAAATGAACAGGAATAGGGAGAACACATGAGAGACTAGCTGGAGGTGTCTGGACGGGCAAATTTAACTCTCATTTCCCACCAGGAAGAGGAATTAACCAAAGGCTCAGCGAGCCATGCCGGAACCACACTAGGGCCTGAAGCAATCCTGCAGTGTTGCGGCCAGCTCACAAGAAAGCAAGTTGAAGAAAGGAGCTCAGGGGCCCTGTAATTCACAAACCTGCAGAGTTATACATGACAGCTATCATCCAAAAATATATTGAAGTAAGGCTGCCAAGAGGACTTGAAAGCGGGGCCGAATTGCAGGAAACCGATTTCAGGAGGTAGACTGGAATTGCATGTAAAGCATAGGAAAAGAGGCAGAACGTCCACAATGATGCACTTGGCCAAAAAGCGCGTATGCGTTTTTTCCTGAATATATTCAGGAAAAAACGCATATGCCCTTTTTGGCCACCCAAGCAAGCTTGCAAAGGAAATCTGCACTACAATGAAGTCTCACTGCCCCCCGGTCAAAAGGGCCATCTGAAAAAAGTGTAAAATCCAGAAAGGCAAGACAGGCCATGGAGAACTGAGAGCCTTCTTATGCTGATGGGCGGGATGTAAATTGCCAACAGCCACTCTGGAGAAGTGTATGGTGTTTCCTGAAACATCTAAAAAACAAAGCAACAGAGCCTAGGGAACTTCCACTTATGGTCCTATAGCTTAGGGAAATTAAAATCAAAAAGACACAGCCACCCCAAAGTTTGGGACAGCTCGGTTTACAAGAACCTCGTTTACGGTACAAGTTCAATATCGCAGAAAGCGAAAAATGGATAAAGAAGTTGTGGTACTTACGTACAATGCAATATCACTCAGCAATGAAATCTATGTCATCAGGCCAGTAGCAGCATAATGAGTGGATTCAGGTACGATGATTCTAAGTGAAATAAGTCACACAGAAAAAGAAACATCATAAGATATCACTAATACACGGAATGTAAACTTGGCTACACAGGAACTGAATTACAAAACAGAATAGGGTCTCAAATGTAGAAAACCAACTTATGCTTGCTTAAGGGGAAAGGTGAGTTGGGGTGCTGCATAAAACCAGAGATTGAAATTAGCACAGATACCTTTCCATAAGCCAAATATGTAATAGACAAGAGCTACTGCTTGCTCAACGAAGTGGACTCAACACCCCATATTAAACGCCTAAGAATATACCTGACTAGTAAGAATCTTAAAACCTATGGATTTATATGTCTCCGAAAGAGAATCAAGTGTGTGTACAGCGGCATAAACGCAGCAGTGATAAGATTGGTGAGGTTCGGTGAGCAAATGCAGACCCTTTGAAGTCATATTGCATGGTACCCATTCCATGGTTCTCAACTCTCCAGGTTTAAGGGATTCTTCCTTCAGCTAAAACATGCATGTGGAACCCAGACTATGATCCACCGAGTGATCGGGAAACGTGTTCAAATGTGTCTCAGGTTTCTTCCCCTTGTACTCGGGTGCAACATTCCAGACGCTTTACTAACACTCTCCCCACTTGGAGAGTCAGTGCCTTTAACCTCCTGTTTGGCCCAGTTTGCAATTTCTGCGGAAAATGAACAGGAATAGGGAGAACCAATGAGAGACTAGCTGGAGGTGTCTGGACGGGCAAATTTAACTCTCATTTCCCACCAGGAAGAGGAATTAACCAAAGGCTCAGCGTGCCATGCCGGTACCACACTAGGGCCTGAAGCAATCCTGCAGTGTTGCGGCCAGCTCACAAGAAAGCGAGTTGAAGAAAGGAGCTCAGGGACCCTGTAATTCACAAACCTGCAGAGTTATAAATGAAAGCTATCGTCCAAAAATATATTGAAGTAAGGCTGCCAAGAGGACTTGAAAGTGGGGCAGAATTGCAGGAAACCGATTTCAGGAGGTAGACTGGAATTGCATGTAAAGCATAGGAAAAGAGGCAGAACGTCCACAATGATGCACTTGGCCAAAAAGGGCGTATGCGTTTTTTCCTGAATATATTCAGGAAAAAACGCATACGCCCTTTTTGGCCAACCAAGCAAGCTTGCAAAGGAAATCTGCACTACAATGAAGTCTCACTGCCCCCCGGTCAAAAGGGCCATCTGAAAAAAGTGTAAAATCCAGAAAGGCAGGACAGTCCATGGAGAACTGGGAGCCTTGTTATGCTGATGGGCGGGATGTAAATTGCCAACAGCCACTCTGCAGAAGTGTATGGTGTTTCCTGAAACATCTAAAAAACAAAGCAACAGAGCCTAGGGCACTTCCACTTATGGTCCTATAGCTTAGGGAAATTAAAATAAAAAAGACACAGCCACCCCAAAGTTTGGGACAGCTCTGTTTACAAGAACCTCATTTACGGTACAAGTTCAATATCACAGAAAGCGAAAAATGGATAAAGAAGTTGTGGTACTAACGTACAATGCAATATCACTCAGCAATGAAATCTATGTCATCAGGCCCATAGCAGCATAATGAGTGGATTCAGGTACGATGATTCTAAGTGAAATATGTCACACAGAAAAAGAAACATCATAAGATATCACTAATACACGGAATGTAAACTTGGCTACACAGGAACTGAATTACAAAACAGAATAGGGTCTCAAATGTAGAAAACCAACTTATGCTTGCTTAAGGGGAAAGGTGAGTTGGGGTGCTGCATAAAACCAGAGATTGAAATTAGCACAGATACCTTTCCATAAGACAAATATGTAATAGACAAGAGCTACTGCTTGCTCAACGAAGTGGACTCAACACCCCATATTAAACGCCTAAGGATATACCTGACTAGTAAGAGTCTTAAAACCTATTGATTTATATGTCTCCGAAAGAGAATCAAGTGTGTGTACAGCGGCATAAACGCAGCAGTGATAGGATTGGTGAGGTTCGGTGAGCAAATGCAGACCCTTTGAAGTCATATTGCATGGTACCCATTCCATGGTTCTCAACTCTCCATGTTTAAGGGATTCTTCCTTCAGCTAAAACATGCATGTGGAACCCAGAGTATGATCCACCGTGTGATCGGGAAACGTGTTCAAATGTGTCTCAGTTTTCGTCCCATGGTACTCGGGTGTAACATTCCAGACGCTTTACTAACACTCTCCCCACTTGGAAAGTCAGTGCCTTTAACCTCCTGTTTGGCCCAGTTTGCAATTTCTGCGGAAAATGAACAGGAATAGGGAGAACCAATGAGAGACTAACTGGAGGTGTCTGGACGGGTAAATTTAACTCTCATTTCCCACCAAGAAGAGGAATTAACCAAAGGCTCAGCGAGCCATGCCGGAACCACACTAGGGCCTGAAGCAATCCTGCGGTGTTGCGGCCAGCTCACAAGAAATCGAGTTGAAGAAAGGAGCTCAGGGACCCTGTAATTCACAAACCTACAGAGTTATACATGACAGCTATCGTCCAAAAATATATTGAAGTAAGGCTGCCAAGAGGACTTGAAAGCGGGGCAGAATTGCAGGAAACCGATTTCAGGAGGTAGACTGGAATTGCATGTAAAGCATAGGAAAAGAGGCAGAACGTCCACAATGATGCACTTGGCCAAAAAGGGCGTAGCGTTTTTTCCTGAATATATTCAGGAAAAAACGCATACGCCCTTTTTGGCCAACCAAGCAAGCTTGCAAAGGAAATCTGCACTACAATGAAGTCTCACTGCCCCCCGGTCAGAAGGGCCATCTGAAAAAAGTGTAAAACCCAGAAAGGCAGGACAGGCCATGGAGAACTGGGAGCCTTGTTATGCTGATGGGCGGGATGTAAATTGCCAACAGCCACTCTGGAGAAGTGTATGGTGTTTCCTGAAACATCTAAAAAAGAAAGCAACAGAGCCTAGGGCACTTCCACTTATGGTCCTATAGCTTAGGGAAATTAAAATCAAAAAGAAACAGCCACCCCAAAGTTTGGGACGGCTCTGTTTACAAGAAGCTCTTTTACGGTACAAGTTCAATATCGCAGAAAGCGAAAAATGGATAAAGAAGTTGTGGTACTTACGTACAATGCAATATCACTCAGCAATGAAATGTATGTCATCAGGTCAGTAGCAGCATAATGAGTGGATTCAGGTACGATGATTCTAAGTGAAATAAGTCACACAGAAAAAGAAACATCATAAGATATCACTAATACACGGAATGTAAACTTGGCTACACAGGAACTGAATTACAAAACAGAATAGGGTCTCAAATGTAGAAAACCAACTTATGCTTGCTTAAGGGGAAAGGTGAGTTGGGGTGCTGCATAAAACCAGAGATTGAAATTAGCACAGATACCTTTCCATAAGCCAAATATGTAATAGACAAGAGCTACTGCTTGCTCAACGAAGTGGACTCAACACCCCATATTAAACGCCTAAGGATATATCTGACTAGTAAGAAACTTAAAACCTATTTATTTATATGTCTCCGAAAGAGAATCAAGTGTGTGTACAGCGGCATAAACGCAGCAGTGATAAGATTGGTGAGGTTCGGTGAGCAAATGCAGACCCTTTGAAGTCATATTGCATGGTACCCATTCCATGGTTCTCAACTCTCCATGTTTATGGGATTCTTCCTTCAGCTAAAACATGCATGTGGAACCCAGAGTATGATCCACCGTGTGATCGGGAAACGTGTTCAAATGTGTCTCAGTTTTCGTCCCATGGTACTCGGGTGTAACATTCCAGACGCTTTACTAACACTCTCCCCACTTGGAGAGTCAGTGCCTTTAACCTCCTGTTTGGCCCAGTTTGCAATTTCTGCAGAAAATGAACAGGAATAGGGAGAACCAATGAGAGACTAGCTGGAGGTGTCTGGACGGGCATATTTAACTCTCATTTCCCACCAGGAAGAGGAATTAACCAAAGGCTCAGTGTGCCATGCCACTACCACACTAGGGCCTGAAGCAATCCTGCAGTGTTGCGGCCAGCTCACAAGAAAGCGAGTTGAAGAAAGGAGCTCAGGGGCACTGTAATTCACAAACCTGCAGAGTTATAAATGACAGCTATCATCCAAAAATATATTGAAGTAAGGCTGCCAAGAGGACTTGAATGCAGGGCAGAATTGCAGGAAACCGATTTCAGGAGGTAGACTGGAATTGCATGTAAAGCATAGGAAAAGAGGCAGAACGTCCACAATGATGCACTTGGCCAAAAAGGGCGTATGCGTTTTTTCCTGAATATATTCAGGAAAAACCGCATACGCACTTTTTGGCCAACGAAGCAAGCTTGCAAATGAAATCTGCACTACAATGAAGTCTCACTGCCCCCCGGTCAGAAGGGTCATCTGAAAAAAGTGTAAAACCCAGAAAGGCAGGACAGGCCATGGAGAACTGGGAGCCTAGTTAGGCTGATGGGCGGGATGTAAATTGCCAACAGCCACTCTGCAGGAGTGTATGGTGTTTCCTGAAACATCTAAAAAACAAAGCAACAGAGCCTAGGGCACTTCCACTTATGGTCCTATAGCTTAGGGAAATTAAAATCAAAAAGACACAGCCACCCCAAACTTTGGGACAGCTCGGTTTACAAGAACCTCGTTTACGGTACAAGTTCAATATCGCAGAAAGAGAAAAATGGATAAAGAAGTTGTGGTACTTACGTACAATGCAATATCACTCAGCAATGAAATCTATGTCATCAGGCCAGTAGCAGCATAATGAGTGGATTGAGGTATGATGATTCTAAGTGAAATAAGTCACACAGAAAAACAAATATCATAAGATATCACTAATACACGGAATGTAAACTTGGCTACACAGGAACTGAATTACAAAACAGAATAAGGTCTCAAATGTAGAAAACCAACTTATGCTTGCTTAAGGGGAAAGGTGAGTTGGGGTGCTGCATAAAACCAGAGATTGAAATTAGCACAGATACCTTTCCATAAGCCAAATATGTAATAGACAAGAGCTACTGCTTGCTCAACGAAGTGGACTCAACACCCCATATTAAACGCCTAAGAATATACCTGACTAGTAAGAATCTTAAAACCTATGGATTTATATGTCTCCGAAAGAGAATCAAGCGTGTGTACAGCGGCATAAACGCAGCAGTGATAAGATTGGTGAGGTTTGGTGAGCAAATGCAGACCCTTTGAAGTCATATTGCATGGTACCCATTCCATGGTTCTCAACTCTCCAGGTTTAAGGGATTCTTCCTTCAGCTAAAACATGCATGTGGAACCCAGAGTATGATCCTCCGAGTGATCGGGAAACGTGTTCAAATGTTTCTCAGGTTTCTTCCCCTTGTACTCGGGTGCAACATTCCAGACGCTTTACTAACACTCTCCCCACTTGGAGAGTCAGTGCCTTTAACCTCCTGTTTGGCCCCGTTTGCAATTTCTGTGGAAAATGAACAGGAATAGGGAGAACCAATGAGAGACTAGATGGAGGTGTCTGGACGGGCAAATTTAACTCTCATTTCCCACCAGGAAGAGGAATTAACCAAAGGCTGAGCGTGCCATGCCGGTACCACACTAGGGCCTGAAGCAATCCTGCAGTGTTGCGGCCAGCTCACAAGAAAGCGAGTTGAAGAAAGGAGCTCAGGGGCCCTGTAATTCACAAACCTGCAGAGTTATAAATGAAAGCTATCGTCCAAAAATATATTGAAGTAAGGCTGCCAAGAGGACTTGAAAGTGGGGCAGAATTGCAGGAAACCGATTTCAGGAGGTAGACTGGAATTGCATGTAAAGCATAGGAAAAGAGGCAGAACGTCCACAATGATGCACTTGGCCAAAAAGGGCGTATGCGTTTTTTCCTGAATATATTCAGGAAAAAACGCATATGCACTTTTTGGCCAACCAAGCAAGCTTGCAAAGGAAATCTGCACTACAATGAAGTCTCACAGCTCCCCGGTCAAAAGGGCAATCTGAAAAAAGTGTAAAATCCAGAAAGGCAGGACAGGCCATGGAGAACTGGGAGTTTTGTTATGCCAATGGGCGTGATGTAAATTGCCAACAGCCACTCTGGAGAAGTGTATGGTGTTTCCTGAAACATCTAAAAAACAAAGCAACGGAGCCTAGGGCACTTCCACTTATGGTCCTATAGCTTAGGGAAATTAAAATCAAAAAGACACAGCCACCCCAAAGTTTGGGACGGCTCTGTTTACAAAAACCTCATTTACGGTACAAGTTCAATATCGCAGAAAGCGAAAAATGGATAAAGAAGTTGTGGTACTTACGTACAATGCAATATCACTCAGCAATGAAATCTATGTCATCAGGCCAGTAGCAGCATAATGAGTGTATTCAGGTACGATGATTCTAAGTGAAATAAGTCACACAGAAAAAGAAACATCATAAGATATCACTAATACACGGAATGTAAACTTGGCTACACAGGAACTGAATTACAAAACAGAATAGGGTCTCAAATGTAGAAAACCAACTTATGCTTGCTTAAGGGGAAAGGTGAGTTGGGTTGCTGCATAAAACCAGAGATTGAAATTAGCACAGATACCTTTCCATAAGACAAATATGTAATAGACAAGAGCTACTGCTTGCTCAACGAAGTGGACTCAACACCCCATATTAAACGCCTAAGAATATACCTGACTAGTAAGAATCTTAAAACCTATGGATTTATATGTCTCCGAAAGAGAATCAAGTGTGTGTACAGCGGAATAAACGCAGCAGTGATAGGATTGGTGAGGTTCGGTGAGCAAATGCAGACCCTTTGAAGTCATATTGCATGGTACCCATTCCATGGTTCTCAACTCTCCATGTTTAAGGGATTCTTCCTTCAGCTAAAACATGCATGTGGAACCCAGAGTATGATCCACCGTGTGATCGGGAAACGTGTTCAAATGTGTCTCAGTTTTTGTCCCCTGGTACTCGGGTGCAACATTCCAGACGCTTTACTAACACTCTCCCCACTTGGAGAGTCAGTGCCTTTAACCTCCTGTTTGGCCCAGTTTGCAATTTCTGCAGAAAATGAACAGGAATAGGGAGAACCAATGAGAGACTAGCTGGAGGTGTCTGGACGGGCAAATTTAACTCTCATTTCCCACCAGGAAGAGGAATTAACCAAAGGCTCAGCGAGCCATGCCGGAACCACACTAGGGCCTGAAGCAATCCTGCGGTGTTGCGGCCAGCTCACAAGAAAGCGAGTTGAAGAAAGGAGCTCAGGGGCCCTGTAATTCACAAACCTGCAGAGTTATACATGACAGCTATCATCCAAAAATATATTGAAGTAAGGCTGCCAAGAGGACTTGAAAGCGGGGCAGAATTGCAGGAAACCGATTTCAGGAGGTAGACTGGAATTGCATGTAAAGCATAGGAAAAGAGGCAGAACGTCCACAATGATGCACTTGGCCAAAAAGCGCGTATGCGTTTTTTCCTGAATATATTCAGGAAAAAACGCATATGCCCTTTTTGGCCACCCAAGCAAGCTTGCAAAGGAAATCTGCACTACAATGAAGTCTCAATGCCCCCCGGTCAAAAGGGCCATCTGAAAAAAGTGTAAAATCCACAAAGGCAAGACAGGCCATGGAGAACTGGGAGCCTTGTTATGCTGATGGGCGGGATGTAAATTGCCAACAGCCACTCTGCAGAAGTGTATGGTGTTTCCTGAAACATCTAAAAAACAAAGCAACAGAGCCTAGGGCACTTCCACTTATGGTCCTATAGCTTAGGGAAATTAAAATCAAAAAGAAACAGCCACCCCAAAGTTTGGGACGGCTCTGTTTACAAGAAGCTCTTTTACGGTACAAGTTCAATATCGCAGAAAGCGAAAAATGGATAAAGAAGTTGTGGTACTTACGTACAATGCAATATCACTCAGCAATGAAATGTATGTCATCAGGCCAGTAGCAGCATAATGAGTGGATTCAGGTACGATGATTCTAAGTGAAATAAGTCACACAGAAAAAGAAACATCATAAGATATCACTAATACACGGAATGTAAACTTGGCTACACAGGAACTGAATTACAAAACAGAATAGGGTCTCAAATGTAGAAAACCAACTTATGCTTGCTTAAGGGGAAAGGTGAGTTGGGGTGCTGCATAAAACCAGAGATTGAAATTAGCACAGATACCTTTCCATAAGCCAAATATGTAATAGACAAGAGCTACTGCTTGCTCAACGAAGTGGACTCAACACCCCATATTAAACGCCTAAGGATATATCTGACTAGTAAGAAACTTAAAACCTATTTATTTATATGTCTCCGAAAGAGAATCAAGTGTGTGTACAGCGGCATAAACGCAGCAGTGATAAGATTGGTGAGGTTCGGTGAGCAAATGCAGACCCTTTGAAGTCATATTGCATGGTACCCATTCCATGGTTCTCAACTCTCCATGTTTATGGGATTCTTCCTTCAGCTAAAACATGCATGTGGAACCCAGAGTATGATCCACCGTGTGATCGGGAAACGTGTTCAAATGTGTCTCAGTTTTCGTCCCATGGTACTCGGGTGTAACATTCCAGACGCTTTACTAACACTCTCCCCACTTGGAGAGTCAGTGCCTTTAACCTCCTGTTTGGCCCAGTTTGCAATTTCTGCGGAAAATGAACAGGAATAGGGAGAACCAATGAGAGACTAACTGGAGGTGTCTGGACGGGTAAATTTAACTCTCATTTCCCACCAAGAAGAGGAATTAACCAAAGGCTCAGCGAGCCATGCCGGAACCACACTAGGTCCTGAAGCAATCCTGCGGTGTTGCGGCCAGCTCACAAGAAATCGAGTTGAAGAAAGGAGCTCAGGGACCCTGTAATTCACAAACCTACAGAGTTATACATGACAGCTATCGTCCAAAAATATATTGAAGTAAGGCTGCCAAGAGGACTTGAAAGCGGGGCAGAATTGCAGGAAACCGATTTCAGGAGGTAGACTGGAATTGCATGTAAAGCATAGGAAAACAGGCAGAACGTCCACAATGATGCACTTGGCCAAAAAGGGCGTATGTGTTTTTTCCTGAATATTTTCAGGAAAAAACGCATACGCCCTTTTTGGCCAACCAAGCAAGCTTGCAAAGGAAATCTGCACTACAATGAAGTCTCACTGCCCCCCGGTCAAAAGGGCCATCTGAAAAAAGTGTAAAATCCAGAAAGGCAGGACAGTCTATGGAGAACTGGGAGCCTTGTTATGCTGATGGGCGGGATGTAAATTGCCAACAGCCACTCTGGAGAAGTGTATGGTGTTTCCTGAAACATCTAAAAAACAAAGCAACAGAGCCTAGGGCACTTCCACTTATGGTCCTATAGCTTAGGGAAATTAAAATCAAAAAGAAACAGCCACCCCAAAGTTTGGGACGGCTCTGTTTACAAGAAACTCTTTTACGGTACAAGTTCAATATCGCAGAAAGCGAAAAATGGATAAAGAAGTTGTGGTACTTACGTACAATGCAATATCACTCAGCAATGAAATGTATCTCATCAGGCCAGTAGCAGCATAATGAGTGGATTCAGGTACGATGATTCTAAGTGAAACAAGTCACACAGAAAAAGAAACATCATAAGATATCACTAATACACGGAATGTAAACTTGGCTACACAGGAACTGAATTACAAAACAGAATAGGGTCTCAAATGTAGAAAACCAACTTATGCTTGCTTAAGGAGAAAGGTGAGTTGGGGTGCTGCATAAAACCAGAGATTGAAATTAACACAGATACCTTTCCATAAGCCAAATATGTAATAGACAAGAGCTACTCCTTGCTCAACGAAGTGGACTCAACACCCCATATTAAACGCCTAAGAATATACCTGACTAGTAAGAATCTTAAAACCTATGGATTTATATGTCTCCGAAAGAGAATCAAGTGTGTGTACAGCGGCATAAACGCAGCAGTGATAGGATTGGTGAGGTTCGGTGAGCAAATGCAGACCCTTTGAAGTCATATTGCATGGTACCCATTCCATGGTTCTCAAGTCTCCAGGTTTAAGGGATTCTTCCTTCAGCTAAAACATGCATGTGGAACCCAGAGTATGATCCACCGTGTGATCGGGAAACATGTTCAAATGTGTCTCAGTTTTCGTCCCCTGGTACTCGGGTGCAACATTCCAGACGCTTTACTAACACTCTCCCCACTTGGAGAGTCAGTGCCTTTAACCTCCTGTTTGGCCCAGTTTGCAATTTCTGCGGAAAATGAACAGGAATAGGGAGAACACATGAGAGACTAGCTGGAGGTGTCTGGACGGGCAAATTTAACTCTCATTTCCCACCAGGAAGAGGAATTAACCAAAGGCTCAGCGAGCCATGCCGGAACCACACTAGGGCCTGAAGCAATCCTGCGGTGTTGTGGCCAGCTCACAAGAAAGTGAGTTGAAGAAAGGAGCTCAGGGGCCCTGTAATTCACAAACCTGCAGAGTTATACATGACAGCTATCATCCAAAAATATATTGAAGTAAGGCTGCCAAGAGGACTTGAAAGCGGGGCCGAATTGCAGGAAACCGATTTCAGGAGGTAGACTGGAATTGCATGTAAAGCATAGGAAAAGAGGCAGAACGTCCACAATGATGCACTTGGCCAAAAAGCGCGTATGCGTTTTTTCCTGAATATATTCAGGAAAAAACGCATATGCCCTTTTTGGCCACCCAAGCAAGCTTGCAAAGGAAATCTGCACTACAATGAAGTCTCACTGCCCCCCGGTCAAAAGGGCCATCTGAAAAAAGTGTAAAATCCAGAAAGGCAAGACAGGCCATGGAGAACTGAGAGCCTTCTTATGCTGATGGGCGGGATGTAAATTGCCAACAGCCACTCTGGAGAAGTGTATGGTGTTTCCTGAAACATCTAAAAAACAAAGCAACAGAGCCTAGGGCACTTCCACTTATGGTCCTATAGCTTAGGGAAATTAAAATCAAAAAGACACAGCCACCCCAAAGTTTGGGACAGCTCTGTTTACAAGAAGCTCTTTTACGGTACAAGTTCAATATCGCAGAAAGCGAAAAATGGATAAAGAAGTTGTGGTACTTACGTACAATGCAATATCACTCAGCAATGAAATCTATGTCATCAGGCCAGTAGCAGCATAATGAGTGGATTCAGGTACGATGATTCTAAGTGAAATAAGTCACACAGAAAAACAAACATCATAAGATATCACTAATACACGGAATGTAAACTTGGCTACACAGGAACTGAATTACAAAACAGAATAGGGTCTCAAATGTAGAAAACCAACTTATGCTTGCTTAAGGGGAAAGGTGAGTTGGGGTGCTGCATAAAACCAGAGATTGAAATTAGCACAGATACCTTTCCATAAGCCAAATATGTAATAGACAAGAGCTACTGCTTGCTCAACGAAGTGGACTCAACACCCCATATTAAACGCCTAAGAATATACCTGACTAGTAAGAATCTTAAAACCTATGGATTTATATGTCTCCGAAAGAGAATCAAGTGTGTGTACAGCGGCATAAACGCAGCAGTGATAAGATTGGTGAGGTTCGGTGAGCAAATGCAGACCCTTTGAAGTCATATTGCATGGTACCCATTCCATGGTTCTCAACTCTCCAGGTTTAAGGGATTCTTCCTTCAGCTAAAACATGCATGTGGAACCCAGAGTATGATCCAACGTGTGATCGGGAAACGTGTTCAAATTTGTCTCAGTTTTTGTCCCCTGGTACTCGGGTGCAACATTCCAGATGCTTTACTAACACTCTCCCCACTTGGAGAGTCAGTGCCTTTAACCTCCTGTTTGGCCCAGTTTGCAATTTCTGCAGAAAATGAACAGGAATAGGGAGAACCAATGAGAGACTAGCTGGAGGTGTCTGGACGGGCAAATTTAACTCTCATTTCCCACCAGGAAGAGGAATTAACCAAAGGCTCAGCGTGCCATGCTGGTACCACACTAGGGCCTGAAGCAATCCTGCAGTGTTGCGGCCAGCTCACAAGAAAGCGAGTTGAAGAAAGGAGCTCAGGGGACCTGTAATTCACAAACCTGCAGAGTTATAAATGAAAGCTATCGTCCAAAAATATATTGAAGTAAGGCTGCCAAGAGGACTTGAAAGTGGGGCAGAATTGCAGGAAACCGATTTCAGGAGGTAGACTGGAATTGCATGTAAAGCATAGGAAAAGAGGCAGAACGTCCACAATGATGCACTTGGCCAAAAAGGGCGTATGCGTTTTTTCCTGAATATATTCAGGAAAAAACGCATATGCACTTTTTGGCCAACCAAGCAAGCTTGCAAAGGAAATCTGCACTACAATGAAGTCTCACAGCTCCCCGGTCAAAAGGGCCATCTGAAAAAAGTGTAAAATCCAGAAAGGCAGGACAGGCCATGGAGAACTGGGAGTTTTGTTATGCCAATGGGCGTGATGTAAATTGCCAACAGCCACTCTGGAGAAGTGTATGGTGTTTCCTGAAACATCTAAAAAACAAAGCAACAGAGCCTAGGGCACTTCCACTTATGGTCCTATAGCTTAGGGAAATTAAAATCAAAAAGACACAGCCACCCCAAAGTTTGGGACGGCTCTGTTTACAAAAACTCATTTACGGTACAAGTTCAATATCGCAGAAAGCGAAAAATGGATAAAGAAGTTGTGGTACTTACGTACAATGCAATATCACTCAGCAATGAAATCTATGTCATCAGGCCAGTAGCAGCATAATGAGTGTATTCAGGTACGATGATTCTAAGTGAAATAAGTCACACAGAAAAAGAAACATCATAAGATATCACTAATACACAGAATGTAAACTTCTCTACGTAGGAACTGAATTACAAAACAGAATAGGGTCTCAAATGTAGAAAACCAACTTATGCTTGCTTAAGGGGAAAGGTGAGTTGGGGTGCTGCATAAAACCAGTGATTGAAATTAACACAGATACCTTTCCATAAGACAAATATATAATAGACAAGAGCTACTGCTTGCTCAACGAAGTGGACTCAACACCCCATATTAAACACCTAAGAATATACCTGACTAGTAAGAATCTTAAAACCTATGGATATATATGTCTCCGAAAGAGAATCAAGCGTGTGTACAGCGGCATAAACACAGCAGTGATAGTATTGGTGAGGTTCGGTGAGCAAATGAAGACCCTTTGAAGTCATATTGCATGGTACCCATTCCATGGTTCTCAACTCTCCAGGTTTAAGGGATTCTTCCTTCAGGTAAAACATGCATGAGGAACCCAGAGTATGATCCAACGTGTGATCGGGAAACGTGTTCAAATGTGTCTCAGTTTTCGTCCCCTGGTACTCGGGTGCAACATTCCAGACGCTTTACTAACACTCTCCCCACTTGGAGAGTCAGTGCCTTTAACCTCCTGTTTGGCCCAGTTTGCAATTTCTGCGGAAAATGAACAGGAATAGGGAGAACACATGAGAGACTAGCTGGAGGTGTCTGGACGGGCAAATTTAACTCTCATTTCCCACCAAGAAGAGGAATTAACCAAAGGCTCAGCGAGCCATGCCGGAACCACACTAGGGCCTGAAGCAATCCTGCGGTGTTGCGGCCAGCTCACAAGAAAGCGAGTTGAAGAAAGGAGCTCAGGGGCCCTGTAATTCACAAACCTGCAGAGTTATACATGACAGCTATCGTCCAAAAATATATTGAAGTAAGGCTGCCAAGAGGACTTGAAAGCGGGTCAGAATTGCAGGAAACCGATTTCAGGAGGTAGACTGGAATTGCATGTAAAGCATAGGAAAAGAGGCAGAACGTCCACAATGATGCACTTGGCCAAAAAGGGCGTATGTGTTTTTTCCTGAATATATTCAGGAAAAAACGCATACGCCCTTTTTGGCCAACCAAGCAAGCTTGCAAAGGAAATCTGCACTACAATGAAGTCTCACTGCCCCCCGGTCAAAAGGGCCATCTGAAAAAAGTGTAAAATCCAGAAAGGCAGGACAGTCCATGGAGAACTGGGAGCCTTGTTATGCTGATGGGCGGGATGTAAACTGCCAACAGCCACTCTGGAGAAATGTATGGTGTTTCCTGAAACATCTAAAAAACAAAGCAACAGAGCCTAGAGCACTTCCACTTATGGTCCTATAGCTTAGGGAAATTAAAATCAAAAAGACACAGCCACCCCAAAGTTTGGGACTGCTCTGTTTACAAGAACCTCGTTTACGGTACAAGTTCAATATCGCAGAAAGAGAAAAATGGATAAAGAAGTTGTGGTACTAACGTACAATGCAATATCACTCAGCAATGAAATCTATGTCATCAGGCCCATAGCAGCATAATGAGTGGATTCAGGTACGATGATTCTAAGTGAAATATGTCACACAGAAAAAGAAACATCATAAGATATCACTAATACACGGAATGTAAACTTGGCTACACAGGAACTGAATTACAAAACAGAATAGGGTCTCAAATGTAGAAAACCAACTTATGCTTGCTTAAGGGGAAAGGTGAGTTGGGGTGCTGCATAAAACGAGAGATTGAAATTAACACAGATACCTTTCCATAAGACAAATATGTAATAGACAAGAGCTACTGCTTGCTCAACGAAGTGGACTCAACACCCCATATTAAACGCCTAAGAATATACCTGACTAGTAAGAATCTTAAAACCTATGGATTTATATGTCTCCGAAAGAGAATCAAGCGTGTGTATAGCGGCATAAACGCAGCAGTGAAAGTATTGGTGAGGTTCGGTGAGCAAATGCAGACCCTTTGAAGTCATATTGCATGGTACCCATTCCATGGTTCTCAACTCTCCAGGTTTAAGGGATTCTTCCTTCAGCTAAAACATGCATGTGGAACCCAGAGTATGATCCACCATGTGATCGGGAAACATGTTCAAATGTGTCTCAGTTTTCGTCCCCTGGTACTCGGGTGCAACATTCCAGACGCTTTACTAACACTCTCCCCACTTGGAGTGTCAGTGCCTTTAACCTCCTGTTTGGCCCAGTTTGCAATTTCTGCAGAAAATGAACAGGAATAGGGAGAACCAATGAGAGACTAGCTGGAGGTGTCTGGACGGGCAAATTTAACTCTCATTTCCCACCAGGAAGAGGAATTAACCAAAGACTCAGCGAGCCATGCCGGAACCACACTAGGGCCTGAAGCAATCCTGCGGTGTTGCGGCCAGCTCACAAGAAAGCGAGTTGAAGAAAGGAGCTCAGGGGCCCTGTAATTCACAAACCTGCAGAGTTATACATGACAGCTATCGTCCAAAAATATATTGAAGTAAGGCTGCCAAGAGGACTTGAAAGCGGGGCAGAATTGCAGGAAACCGATTTCAGGAGGTAGACTGGAATTGCATGTAAAGCATAGGAAAAGAGGCAGAACGTCCACAATGATGCACTTGGCCAAAAAGGGCGTATGCGTTTTTTCCTGAATATATTCAGGAAAAAACGCATACGCCCTTTTTGGCCAACCAAGCAAGCTTGCAAAGGAAATCTGCACTACAATGAAGTCTCACTGCCCCCCGGTCAAAAGGGCCATCTGAAAAAAGTGTAAAATCCAGAAAGGCAGGACAGTCCATGGAGAACTGGGAGCCTTCTTATGCTGATGGGCGGGATGTAAATTGCCAACAGCCACTCTGGAGAAGTGTATGGTGTTTCCTGAAACATCTAAAAAACAAAGCAACAGAGCCTAGGGCACTTCCACTTATGGTCCTATAGATTAGGGAAATTAAAAGCAAAAAGACACAGCCACCACAAAATTTGGGACGGCTCTGTTTACAAGAACCTCTTTTACGATACAAGTTCAATATCGCAGAAAGAGAAAAATGGATAAAGAAGTTGTGGTACTTACGTACAATGTAATATCACTCAGAAATGAAATCTATGTCATCAGGCCCGTAGCAGCATAATGAGTGGATTCAGGTACGATTATTCTAAGTGAAATAAGTCACACAGAAAAAGAAACATCATAAGATATCACTAATACACGGAATGTAAACTTGGCTACACAGGAACTGAATTACAAAACAGAATAGGGTCTCAAATGTAGAAAACCAACTTATGCTTGCTTAAGGGGAAAGGTGAGTTGGCTTTTTGCATAAAACCAGAGATTGAAATTAGCACAGATACAGTTCCATAATCCAAATATGTAATAGGAAAGAGCTACTCCTTGCTCAATGAACTGGACTCAATACCCCATATTAAACGCCTAAGAATATACCTGACTAGTAAGAATCTTAAAACCTATGGATTTATATGTCTCCGAAAGAGAATCAAGCGTGTGTACAGCGGCATAAACGCAGCAGTGATAGGATTGGTGAGGTTCGGTGAGCAAATGCAGACCCTTTGAAGTCATATTGCATGGTACCCATTCCATGGGTCTCAACTCTCCAGGTTTAAGGGATTCTTCCTTCAGCTAAAACATGCATGTGGAACCCAGAGTATGATCCACCGTGTGATCGGGAAACGTGTTCAGATGTGTCTCAGTTTTTGTCCCATGGTACTCGGGTGAAACATTCCAGACGCTTTACTAACCCTCTCCCCACTTGGAGAGTCAGTGCCTTTAACCTCCTGTTTGGCCCAGTTTGCAATTTCTGCAGAAAATGAACAGGAATAGGGAGAACCAATGAGAGACTAGCTGGAGGTGTCTGGACGGGCAAATTTAACTCTCATTTCCCACCAGGAAGAGGATTTAACCAAAGGCTCAGCGAGCCATGCCGCAACCACAGTAGGGCCTGAAGCAATCGTGCGGTGTTGCGGCCAGCTCACAAGAAAGCGAGTTGAAGAAAGGAGCTCAGGGTCACTGTAATTCACAAACCTGCAGAGTTATAAATGACAGCTATCGTCCAAAAATATATTGAAGTAAGGCTGCCAAGAGGACTTGAAAGTGGGGCAGAATTGCAGGAAACCGATTTCAGGAGGTAGACTGGAATTGCATGTAAAGCATAGGAAAAGAGGCAGAACGTCCACAATGATGCACTTGGCCAAAAAGTGCGTACGCGTTTTTTCCTGAATATATTCAGGAAAAAACGCGTACGCCCTTTTTGGCCAACCAAGCAAGCTTGCAAAGGAAATCTGCACTACAATGAAGTCTCACTGCCCCCCGGTCCAAAGGGCCATCTGAAAAAAGTGTAAAATCCAGAAAGGCAGGACAGGCCATGGAGAACTGGGAGCTTTGTAATGCTGATGGGCGGGATGTAAATTGCCAACAGCCACTCTGCAGAAGTGTATGGTGTTTCCTGAAACATCTAAAAAACAAAGCAACAGAGCCTAGGGCACTTCCACTTATGGTCCTATAGCTTAGGGAAATTAAAATCAAAAAGACACAGTCACCTCAACGTTTGGGACGGCTCTGTTTACAAGAACCTCATTTACGGTACAAGTTCAATATCACAGAAAGCGAAAAATGGATAAAGAAGTTGTGGTACTAACGTACAATGCAATATCACTCAGCAATGAAATCTATGTCATCAGGCCCATAGCAGCATAATGAGTGGATTCAGGTACGATGATTCTAAGTGAAATATGTCACACAGAAAAAGAAACATCATAAGATATCACTAATACACGGAATGTAAACTTGGCTACACAGGAACTGAATTACAAAACAGAATAGGGTCTCAAATGTAGAAAACCAACTTATGCTTGCTTAAGGGGAAAGGTGAGTTGGGGTGCTGCATAAAACCAGAGATTGAAATTAGCACAGATACCTTTCCATAAGCCAAATATGTAATAGACAAGAGCTACTGCTTGCTCAACGAAGTGGACTCAACACCCCATATTAAACGCCTAAGGATATACCTAACTAGTAAGAATCTTAAAACCTATTGATTTATATGTCTCCGAAAGAGAATCAAGTGTGTGTACAGCGGCATAAACGCAGCAGTGATAGGATTGGTGAGGTTCGGTGAGCAAATGCAGACCCTTTGAAGTCATATTGCATGGTACCCATTCCATGGTTCTCAACTCTCCATGTTTAAGGGATTCTTCCTTCAGCTAAAACATGCATGTGGAACCCAGAGTATGATCCACCGTGTGATCGGGAAACGTGTTCAAATGTGTCTCAGTTTTCGTCCCCTGGTACTCGGGTGCAACATTCTAGACGCTTTACTAACACTCTCCCCACTTGGAGAGTCAGTGCCTTTAACCTCCTGTTTGGCCCAGTTTGCAATTTCTGCGGAAAATGAACAGGAATAGGGAGAACCAATGAGAGACTAACTGGAGGTGTCTGGACGGGTAAATTTAACTCTCATTTCCCACCAAGAAGAGGAATTAACCAAAGGCTCAGCGTGCCATGCCACGACCACACTAGGGCCTGAAGCAATCCTGCAGTGTTGCGGCCAGCTCACAAGAAAGCGAGTTGAAGAAAGGAGCTCAGGGGCCCTGTAATTCACAAACCTGCATAGTTATAAATGACAGCTATCATCCAAAAATATATTGAAGTAAGGCTGCCAAGAGGACTTGAATGCGGGGCAGAATTGCAGGAAACCGATTTCAGGAGGTAGACTGGAATTGCATGTAAAGCATAGGAAAAGAGGCAGAACGTCCACAATGATGCACTTTGCCAAAAACGGTGTATGCGTTTTTTCCTGAATATATTCAGGAAAAAACGCATACGCCCTTTTTGGCCAACCAAGCAAGCTTGCAAAGGAAATCTGCACTACAATGAAGTCTCACTGCCCCCCGGTCAGAAGGGCCATCTGAAAAAAGTGTAAAACCCAGAAAGGCAGGACAGGCCATGGAGAACTGGGAGCCTAGTTAGGCTGATGGGCGGGATGTAAATTGCCAACAGCCACTCTGCAGAAGTGTATGGTGTTTCCTGAAACATCTAAAAAACAAAGCAACAGAGCCTAGGGCACTTCCACTTATGGTCCTATAGCTTAGGGAAATTAAAATCAAAAAGACACAGCCACCCCAAAGTTTGGGACAACTCGGTTTACAAGAACCTCGTTTACGGTACAAGTTCAATATCGCAGAAAGCGAAAAATGGATAAAGAAGTTGTGGTACTTACGTACAATGCAATATCACTCAGCAATGAAATCTATGTCATCAGGCCAGTAGCAGCATAATGAGTGGATTCAGGTATGATGATTCTAAGTGAAATAAGTCACACAGAAAAACAAACATCATAAGATATCACTAATACACGGAATGTAAACTTGGCTACACAGGAACTGAATTACAAAACAGAATAGGGTCTCAAATGTAGAAAACCAACTTATGCTTGCTTAAGGGGAAAGGTGAGTTGGGGTGCTGCATAAAACCAGAGATTGAAATTAGCACAGATACCTTTCCATAAGCCAAATATGTAATAGACAAGAGCTACTGCTTGCTCAACGAAGTGGACTCAACACCCCATATTAAACGCCTAAGAATATACCTGACTAGTAAGAATCTTAAAACCTATGGATTTATATGTCTCCGAAAGAGAATCAAGCGTGTGTACAGCAGCATAAACGCAGCAGTGATAAGACTGGTGAGGTTCGGTGAGCAAATGCAGACCCTTTGAAGTCATATTGCATGGTACCCATTCCATGGTTCTCAACTCTCCAGGTTTAAGGGATTCTTCCTTCAGCTAAAACATGCATGTGGAACCCAGAGTATGATCCACCGAGTGATCAGGAAACGTGTTCAAATGTGTCTCAGGTTTCTTCCCCTTGTACTCGGGTGCAACATTCCAGACGCTTTACTAACACTCTCCCCACTTGGAGAGTCAGTGCCTTTAACCTCCTGTTTGGCCCCGTTTGCAATTTCTGTGGAAAATGAACAGGAATAGGGAGAACCAATGAGAGACTAGCTGGAGGTGTCTGGACGGGCAAATTTAACTCTCATTTCCCACCAGGAAGAGGAATTAACCAAAGGCTCAGCGTGCCATGCCGGTACCACACTAGGGCCTGAAGCAATCCTGCAGTGTTGCGGCCAGCTCACAAGAAAGCGAGTTGAAGAAAGGAGCTCAGGGGCCCTGTAATTCACAAACCTGCAGAGTTATAAATGATAGCTATCGTCCAAAAATATATTGAAGTAAGGCTGCCAAGAGGACTTGAAAGTGGGGCAGAATTGCAGGAAACCGATTTCAGGAGGTAGACTGGAATTGCATGTAAAGCATAGGAAAAGAGGCAGAACGTCCACAATGATGCACTTGGCCAAAAAGGGCGTATGCGTTTTTTCCTGAATATATTCAGGAAAAAACGCATATGCACTTTTTGGACAACCAAGCAAGCTTGCAAAGGAAATCTGCACTATAATGAAGTCTCACAGCTCCCCGGTCAAAAGGGCAATCTGAAAAAAGTGTAAAATCCAGAAAGGCAGGACAGGCCATGGAGAAATGGGAGTTTTGTTATGCCAATGGGCGTGATGTAAATTGCCAACAGCCACTCTGGAGAAGTGTATGGTGTTTCCTGAAACATCTAAAAAACAAAGCAACAGAGCCTAGGGCACTTCCACTTATGGTCCTATAGCTTAGGGAAATTAAAATCAAAAAGACACAGCCACCCCAAAGTTTGGGACGGCTCTGTTTACAAAAACCTCATTTATGGTACAAGTTCAATATCGCAGAAAGCGAAAAATGGATAAAGAAGTTGTGGTACTTACGTACAATGCAATATCACTCAGCAATGAAATCTATGTCATCAGGCCAGTAGCAGCATAATGAGTGTATTCAGGTACGATGATTCTAAGTGAAATAAGTCACACAGAAAAAGAAACATCATAAGATATCACTAATACACAGAATGTAAACTTGTCTACATAGGAACTGAATTACAAAACAGAATAGGGTCTCAAATGTAGAAAACCAACTTATGCTTGCTTAAGGGGAAAGGTGAGTTGGGGTGCTGCATAAAACCAGACATTGAAATTAACACAGATACCTTTCCATAAGACAAATATGTAATAGACAAGAGCTACTGCTTGCTCAACGAAGTGGACTCAACACCCCATATTAAACGCCTAAGAATATACCTGACTAGTAAGAATCTTAAAACCTATGGATATATATTTCTCCGAAAGAGAATCAAGCGTGTGTACAGCGGCATAAACGCAGCAGTGATAGGATTGGTGAGGTTCGGTGAGCAAATGAAGACCCTTTGAAGTCATATTGCATGGTACCCATTCCATGGTTCTCAACTCTCTAGGTTTACGGGATTCTTCCTTCAGCTAAAACATGCATGTGGAACCCAGAGTATGATCCACCGTGTGATCGGGAAACGTGTTCAAATGTGTCTCAGTTTTCGTCCCCTGGTACTCGGGTGCAACATTCCAGACGCTTTACTAACACTCTCCCCACTTGGAGAGTCAGTGCCTTTAACCTCCTGTTTGGCCCAGTTTGCAATTTCTGCGGAAAATGAACAGGAATAGGGAGAACCAATGAGAGACTAGCTGGAGGTGTCTGGACGGGCAAATTTAACTCTCATTTCCCACCAAGAAGAGGAATTAACCAAAGGCTCAGCGAGCCATGCCGGAACCACACTAGGGCCTGAAGCAATCATGCGGTGTTGCGGCCAGCTCACAAGAAAGCGAGTTGAAGAAAGGAGCTCAGGGGCCCTGTAATTCACAAACCTGCAGAGTTATACATGACAGCTATCGTCCAAAAATATATTGAAGTAAGGCTGCCAAGAGGACTTGAAAGCGGGTCAGAATTGCAGGAAACCGATTTCAGGAGGTAGACTGTAATTGCATGTAAAGCATAGGAAAAGAGGCAGAACGTCCACAATGATGCACTTGGCCAAAAAGGGCGTATGCGTTTTTTCCTGAATATATTCAGGAAAAAACGCATACGCCCTTTTTGGCCAACCAAGCAAGCTTGCAAAGGAAATCTGCACTACAATGAACTCTCACTGCCCCCTGGTCAAAAGGGCCATCTGAAAAAAGTGTAAAATCCAGAAAGGCAGGACAGTCCATGGAGAACTGGGAGCCTTGTTATGCTGATGGGCGGGATGTAAACTGCCAACAGCCACTCTGGAGAAATGTATGGTGTTTCCTGAAACATCTAAAAAACAAAGCAACAGAGCCTAGAGCACTTCCACTTATGGTCCTATAGCTTAGGGAAATTAAAATCAAAAAGACACAGCCACCCCAAAGTTTGGGACGGCTCTGTTTACAAGAACCTCTTTTACGGTACAAGTTCAATATCGCAGAAAGCGAAAAATGGATAAAGAAGTTGTGGTACTTACGTACAACGCAATATCACTCAGCAATGAAATGTATGTCTTCAGGCCAGTAGCAGCATAATGAGTGGATTCAGGTACGATGATTCTAAGTGAAATAAGTCCCACAGAAAAAGAAACATCATAAGATATCACTAATACACGGAATGTAAACTTGGCTACACAGGAACTGAATTACAAAACAGAATAGGGTCTCAAATGTAGAAAACCAACTTATGCTTGCTTAAGTGGAAAGGTGAGTTGGGGTGCTGCATAAAACCAGAGATTGAAATTAACACAGATACCTTTCCATAAGACAAATATGTAATAGACAAGAGCTACTCCTTGCTCAATGAAGTGGACTCAACACCCCATATTAAACGCCTAAGAATATACCTGACTAGTAAGAATCTTAAAACCTATGGATTTATATGTCTCCGAAAGAGAATCAAGCGTGTGTACAGTGGCATAAATGCAGCAGTGAAAGGATTGGTGAGGTTCGGTGAGCAAATGAAGACCCTTTGAAGTCATATTGCATGGTACCCATTCCACGGTTCTCAACTCTCCAGGTTTAAGGGATTCTTCCTTCAGCTAAAACATGCATGTGGAACCCAGAGTATAATCCAACGTGTGATCAGGAAACGTGTTCAAATGTGTCTCAGTTTTCGTCCCCTGGTACTCGAGTGCAACATTCCAGACGCTTTACTAACACTCTCCCCACTTGGAGAGTCAGTGCCTTTAACCTCCTGTTTGGCCCAGTTTGCAATTTCTGCAGAAAATGAACAGGAATAGGGAGAACCAATGAGAGACTAGCTGGAGGTGTCTGGTCGGGCAAATTTAACTCTCATTTCCCACCAGGAAGAGGAATTAACCAAAGGCTCAGCGTGCCATGCCATTACCACACTAGGGCATGAAGCAATCCTGCAGTGTTTCGGCCAGCTCACAAGAAAGCGAGTTGAAGAAAGGAGCTCAGGGGCACTGTAATTCACAAACCTGCAGAGTTATAAATGACAGCTATCATCCAAAAATATATTGAAGTAAGGCTGCCAAGAGGACTTGAATGCGGGGCAGAATTGCAGGAAACCGATTTCAGGAGGTAGACTGGAATTGCATGTAAAGCATAGGAAAAGAGGCAGAACGTCCACAATGATGCACTTGGCCAAAAACGGTGTATGCGTTTTTTCCTGAATATATTCAGGAAAAAACGCATACGTCCTTTTTGGCCAACCAAGCAAGCTTGCAAAGGAAATCTGCACTACAATGAAGTCTCACTGCCCCCCGGTCAGAAGGGCCATCTGAAAAAAGTGTAAAACCCAGAAAGGCAGGACAGGCCATGGAGAACTGGGAGCCTAGTTAGGCTGATGGGCGGGATGTAAATTGCCAACAGCCACTCTGCAGAAGTGTATGGTGTTTCCTGAAACATCTAAAAAACAAAGCAACAGAGCCTAGGGCACTTCCACTTATGGTCCTATAGCTTAGGGAAATTAAAATCAAAAATACACAGCCACCCCAAAATTTGGGACGGCTCTGTTTACAGGAACCTCATTTACGGTACAAGTCCAATATCACAGAAAGCGAAAAATGGATAAAGAAGTTGTGGTACTAACGTACAATGAAATATCACTCAGCAATGAAATCTATGTCATCAGGCCCATAGCAGCATAATGAGTGGATTCAGGTACGATGATTGTAAGTGAAATATGTCACACAGAAAAAGAAACATCATAAGATATCACTAATACACGGAATGTAAACTTGGCTACACAGGAACTGAATTACAAAACAGAATAGGGTCTCAAATGTAGAAAACCAACTTATGCTTGCTTAAGGGGAAAGGTGAGTTGGGGTGCTGCATAAAACCAGAGATTGAAATTAGCACAGATACCTTTCCATAATACAAATATGTAATAGACAAGAGCTACTGCTTGCTCAACGAAGTGGACTCAACACCCCATATTAAACGCCTAAGAATATACCTGAGTAGTAAGAATCTTAAAACCTATGGATTTATATGTCTCCGAAAGAGAATCAAGTGTGTGTGTACAGCGGCATAAATGCAGCAGTGATAGGATTGGTGAGGTTCGGTGAGCAAATGCAGACCCTTTGAAGTCATATTGCATGGTACCCATTCCATGGTTCTCAACTCTCCAGGTTTAAGGGATTCTTCCTTCAGCTAAAACATGCATGTGGAACCCAGAGTATGATCCACCGTGTGACCGGGAAACATGTTCAAATGTGTCTCAGTTTTCATCCCCTGGTACTCGGGTGCAACATTCCAGACGCTTTACTAACACTCTCCCCACTTGGAGAGTCAGTGCCTTTAACCTCCTGTTTGGCCCAGTTTGCAATTTCTGCAGAAAATGAACAGGAATAGGGAGAACCAATGAGAGACTAGCTGGAGGTGTCTGGACGGGCAAATTTAACTCTCATTTCCCACCAGGAAGAGGAATTAACCAAAGGCTCAGCGAGCCATGCCGGAACCACACTAGGGCCTGAAGCAATCCTGCGGTGTTGCGGCCAGCTCACAAGAAAGCGAGTTGAAGAAAGGAGCTCAGGGGCCCTGTAATTCACAAACCTGCAGAGTTATACATGACAGCTATCATCCAAAAATATATTGAAGTAAGGCTGCCAAGAGGACTTGAAAGCGGGGCAGAATTGCAGGAAACCGATTTCAGGAGGTAGACTGGAATTGCATGTAAAGCATAGGAAAAGAGGCAGAACGTCCACAATGATGCACTTGGCCAAAAAGGGCGTATGCGTTTTTTCCTGAATATATTCAGGAAAAAACGCATACGCCCTTTTTGGCCAACCAAGGAAGCTTGCAAAGGAAATCTTCACTACAATGAAGTCTCACTGCCCCCCGGTCAGAAGGGCCATCTGAAAAAAGTGTAAAATCCAGAAAGGCAGGACAGTCCATGGAGAACTGGGAGCCTTGTTATGCTGATGGGCGGGATGTAAATTGCCAACAGCCACTCTGCAGAAGTGTATGGTGTTTCCTGAAACATCTAAAAAACAAAGCAACAGAGCCTAGGGCACTTCCACTTATGGTCCTATAGCTTAGGGAAATTAAAATCAAAAAGAAACAGCCACCCCAAAGTTTGGGACGGCTCTGTTTACAAGAAGCTCTTTTACGGTACAAGTTCAATATCGCAGAAAGCGAAAAATGGATAAAGAAGTTGTGGTACTTACGTACAATGCAATATCACACAGCAATGAAATGTATGTCATCAGGCCAGTAGCAGCATAATGAGTGGATTCAGGTACGATGATTCTAAGTGAAATAAGTCACACAGAAAAAGAAACATCATAAGATATCACTAATACACGGAATGTAAACTTGGCTACACAGGAACTGAATTACAAAACAGAATAGGGTCTCAAATGTATAAAACCAACTTATGCTTGCTTAAGGGGAAAGGTGAGTTGGGGTGCTGCATAAAACCAGAGATTGAAATTAACACAGATACCTTTCCATAAGACAAATATGTAATAGACAAGAGCTACTCCTTGCTCAACGAAGTGGACTCAACACCCCATATTAAACGCCTAAGAATATACCTGACTAGTAAGAATCTTAAAACCTATGGATTTATATGTCTCCGAAAGAGAATCAAGCGTGTGTACAGCGGCATAAACGCAGCAGTGAAAGGATTGGTGAGGTTCGGTGAGCAAATGAAGACCCTTTGAAGTCATATTGCATGGTACCCATTCCACGGTTCTCAACTCTCCAGGTTTAAGGGATTCTTCCTTCAGCTAAAACATGCATGTGGAACCCAGAGTATGATCCAACGTGTGATCGGGAAACGTGTTCAAATGTGTCTCAGTTTTCGTCCCCTGGTACTCGGGTGCAACATTCCAGACGCTTTACTAACACTCTCCCCACTTGGAGAGTCAGTGCCTTTAACCTCCTGTTTGGCCCAGTTTGCAATTTCTGCAGAAAATGAACAGGAATAGGGAGAACCAATGAGAGACTAGCTGGAGGTGTCTGGACGGGCAAATTTAACTCTCATTTCCCACCAGGAAGAGGAATTAACCAAAGGCTCAGAGTGCCATGCCAGTACCACACTAGGGCCTGAAGCAATCCTGCAGTGTTGCGGCCAGCTCACAAGAAAGCGAGTTGAAGAAAGGAGCTCAGGGGCCCTGTAATTCACAAACCTGCAGAGTTATAAATGACAGCTATCGTCCAAAAATATATTGAAGTAAGGCTGCCAAGAGGACTTGAAAGCGGGGCAGAATTGCAGGAAACCGATTTCAGGAGGTAGACTGGAATTGCATGTAAAGCATAGGAAAAGAGGCAGAACGTCCACAATGATGCACTTGGCCAAAAAGGGCGTATGCGTTTTTTCCTGAATATATTCAGGAAAAAACGCATACGCCCTTTTTGGCCAACCAAGCAAGCTTGCAAAGGAAATCTACACTACAATGAAGTCTCACTGCCCCCCCGTCAAAAGGGCCATCTGAAAAAAGTGTAAAACCCAGAAAGGCAGGACAGGCCATGGAGAACTGGGAGCCTAGTTAGGCTGATGGGCGGGATGTAAATTGCCAACAGCCACTCTGGAGAAGTGTATGGTGTTTCCTGAAACATCTAAAAAACTAAGCAACAGAGCCTAGGGCACTTCCACTTATGGTCCTATAGCTTAGGGAAATTAAAATCAAAAAGAAACAGCCACCCCAAAGTTTGGGACGGCTCTGTTTACAAGAAGCTCTTTTACGGTACAAGTTCAATATCGCAGAAATCGAAAAATGGATAAAGAAGTTGTGGTACTTACGTACAATGCAATATCACTCAGCAATGAAATCTATGTCATCAGGCCAGTAGCAGCATAATGAGTGGATTCAGGTACGATGATTCTAAGTGAAATAAGTCACACAGAAAAAGAAACATCATAAGATATCACTAATACACGGAATGTAAACTTGGCTACACAGGAACTGAATTACAAAACAGAATAGGGTCTCAAATGTAGAAAACCAACTTATGCTTGCTTAAGGGGAAAGGTGAGTTGGGGTGCTGCATAAAACCAGAGATTGAAATTAACACAGATACCTTTCCATAAGCCAAATATGTAATAGACAAGAGCTACTCCTTGCTCAACGAAGTGGACTCAACACCCCATATTAAACGCCTAAGAATATACCTGACTAGTAAGAATCTTAAAACCTATGGATTTATATGTCTCCGCAAGAGAATCAAGCGTGTGTACAGCGGCATAAACGCAGCAGTGATAGGATTGGTGAGGTTCGGTGAGCAAATGCAGACCCTTTGAAGTCATATTGCATGGTACCCATTCCATGGTTCTCAACTCTCAATGTTTAAGGGATTCTTCCTTCAGCTAAAACATGCATGTGGAACCCAGAGTATGATCCACCGTGTGATCGGGAAACGTGTTCAAATGTGTCTCAGTTTTCTTCCCCTGGTACTCGGGTGCAACATGCCAGACGCTTTACTAACACTCTCCCCACTTGGAGAGTCAGTGCCTTTAACCTCCTGTTTGGCCCAGTTTGCAATTTCTGCGGAAAATGAACAGGAATAGGGAGAACCAATGAGAGACTAGCTGGAGGTGTCTGGACGGGCAAATTTAACTCTCATTTCCGACCAGGAAGAGGAATTAACCAAAGGCTCAGCGAGCCATGCCGGAACCACACTAGGGCCTGAAGCAATTCTACAGTGTTGCGGCCAGCTCACAAGAAAGCGAGTTGAAGAAAGGAGCTCAGGGGCCCTGTAATTCACAAACCTGCAGAGTTATACATGACAGCTATCGTCCAAAAATATATTGAAGTAAGGCTGCCAAGAGGACTTGAAAGCGGGGCAGAATTGCAGGAAACCGATTTCAGGAGGTAGACTGGAATTGCATGTAAAGCATAGGAAAAGAGGCAGAACGTCCACAATGATGCACTTGGCCAAAAAGGGCGTATGCGTTTTTTCCTGAATATATTCAGGAAAAAACGCATACGCACTTTTTGGCCAACCAAGCAAGCTTGCAAAGGAAATCTGCACTACAATGAAGTCTCACTGCCCCCCGGTCAGAAGGGCCATCTGAAAAAAGTGTAAAACCCAGAAAGGCAGGACAGGCCATGGAGAACTGGGAGTTTTGTTATGCCAATGGGCGTGATGTAAATTGCCAACAGCCACTCTGGAGAAGTGTATGGTGTTTCCTGAAACATCTAAAAAACAAAGCAACAGAGCCTAGGGCACTTCCACTTATGGTCCTATAGCTTAGGGAAATTAAAATCAAAAAGACACAGCCACCCCAAAGTTTGGGACAGCTCTGTTTACAAGAACCTCGTTTACGGTACAAGTTCAATATCACAGAAAGCGAAAAATGGATAAAGAAGTTGTGGTACTTACGTACAATGCAATATCACTCAGCAATGAAATCTATGTCATCAGGCCCATAGCAGCATAATGAGTGGATTCAGGTACGACGATTCTAAGTGAAATATGTCACACAGAAAAAGAAACATCATAAGATATCACTAATACACGGAATGTAAACTTGGCTACACAGGAACTGAATTACAAAACAGAATAGGGTCTCAAATGTAGAAAACCAACTTATGCTTGCTTAAGGGGAAAGGTGAGTTGGGGTGCTGCATAAAACCAGAGATTGAAATTAACACAGATACCTTTCCATAAGACAAATATGTAATAGACAAGAGCTACTGCTTGCTCAACGAAGTGGACTCAACACCCCATCTTAAACGCCTAAGAATATACCTGACTAGTAAGAATCTTAAAACCTATTGATTTATATGTCTCCGAAAGAGAATCAAGCGTGTGTACAGCGGCATAAACGCAGCAGTGAAAGGATTGGTGAGGTTCGGTGAGCAAATGAAGACCCTTTGAAGTCATATTGCATGGTACCCATTCCACGGTTCTCAACTCTCCAGGTTTAAGGGATTCTTCCTTCAGCTAAAACATGCATGTGGAACCCAGAGTATGATACAACGTGTGATCGGGAAACGTGTTCAAATGTGTCTCAGTTTTCGTCCCATGGTACTCAGGTGCAACATTCCAGACGCTTTACTAACACTCTCCCCACTTGGAGAGTCAGTGCCTTTAACCTCCTGTTTGGCCCAGTTTGCAATTTCTGCAGAAAATGAACAGGAATAGGGAGAACCAATGAGAGACTAGCTGGAGGTGTCTGGACGGGCAAATTTAACTCTCATTTCCCACCAGGAAGAGGAATTAACCAAAGGCTCAGCGTGCCATGCCAGTACCACACTAGGGCCTGAAGCAATCCTGCAGTGTTGCGGCCAGCTCACAAGAAAGCGAGTTGAAGAAAGGAGCTCAGGGGCACTGTAATTCACAAACCTGCAGAGTTATACATGACAGCTATCGTCCAAAAATATATTGAAGTAAGGCTGCCAAGAGGACTTGAAAGCGGGGCAGAATTGCAGGAAACCGATTTCAGGAGGTAGACTGGAATTGCATGTAAAGCATAGGAAAAGAGGCAGAACGTCCACAATGATGCACTTGGCCAAAAAGGGCGTATGCGTTTTTTCCTGAATATATTCAGGAAAAAACGCATACGCACTTTTTGGCCAACCAAGGAAGCTTGCAAAAGAAATCTGCACTACAATGAAGTCTCACTGCCCCCCGGTCAAAAGGGCCATCTGAAAAAAGTGTAAAATCCAGAAAGGCAGGACAGTCCATGGAGAACTGGGAGCCTTGTTATGCTGATGGGCGGGATGTAAATTGCCAACAGCCACTCTGCAGAAGTGTATGGTGTTTCCTGAAACATCTAAAAAACAAAGCAACAGAGCCTAGGGCACTTCCACTTATGGTCCTATAGCTTAGGGAAATTAAAATCAAAAAGACACAGCCACCCCAAAGTTTGGGACAGCTCGGTTTACAAGAACCTCGTTTACGGTACAAGTTCAATATCACAGAAAGCGAAAAATGGATAAAGAAGTTGTGGTACTAACATACAATGCAATATCACTCAGCAATGAAATCTATGTCATCAGGCCCATAGCAGCATAATGAGTGGATTCAGGTACGACGATTCTAAGTGAAATATGTCACACAGAAAAAGAAACATCATAAGATATCACTAATACACAGAATGTAAACTTGGCTACACAGGAACTGAATTACAAAACAGAATAGGGTCTCAAATGTAGAAAACCAACTTATGCTTGCTTAAGGGGAAAGGTGAGTTGGGGTGCTGCATAAAACCAGAGATTGAAATTAGCACAGATACCTTTCCATAAGACAAATATGTAATAGACAAGAGCTACTGCTTGCTCAACGAAGTGGACTCAACACCCCATATTAAACGCCTAAGAATATACCTGACTAGTAAGAATCTTAAAACCTATGGATTTATATGTCTCCGAAAGAGAATCAAGCGTGTGTACAGCGGCATAAACGCAGCAGTGAAAGGATTGGTGAGGTTCGGTGAGCAAATGCAGACCCTTTGAAGTCATATTGCATGGTACCCATTCCACGGTTCTCAACTCTCCAGGTTTAAGGGATTCTTCCTTCAGCTAAAACATGCATGTGGAACCCAGAGTATGATCCAACGTGTGATCGGGAAACGTGTTCAAATGTGTCTCAGTTTTCGTCCCCTGGTACTCGGGTGCAACATTCCAGACGCTTTACTAACACTCTCCCCACTTGGAGAGTCAGTACCTTTAACCTGCTGTTGGGCCCAGTTTGCAATTTCTGCGGAAAATGAACAGGAATAGGGAGAACCAATGAGAGACTAGCTGGAGGTGTCTGGACGGGCAAATTTAACTCTCATTTCCCACTTGGAAGAGGAATTAACCAAAGGCTCAGCGAGCCATGCCGGAACGACACTAGGGCCTGAAGCAATCCTGCGGTGTTGCGGCCAGCTCACAAGAAAGCCAGTTGAAGAAAGGAGCTCAGGGACCCTGTAATTCACAAACCTGCAGAGTTATAAATGACAGCTATCGTCCAAAAATATATTGAAGTAAGGCTGCCAAGAGGACTTGAAAGTGGGGCAGAATTGCAGGAAACTGATTTCAGGAGGTAGACTGGAATTGCATGTAAAGCATAGGAAAAGAGGCAGAACGTCCACAATGATGCACTTGGCCAAAAAGGGCGTATGCGTTTTTTCCTGAATATATTCAGGAAAAAAGGCATACGCCCTTTTTGGCCAACCAAGCAAGCTTGCAAAGGAAATCTGCAATACAATGAAGTCTCACTGCCCCCCGGTCAAAAGGGCCATCTGAAAAAAGTGTAAAATCCAGAAAGGCAGGACAGTCCATGGAGAACTGGGAGCCTTGTTATGCTGATGGGCGGGATGTAAATTGACAACAGCCACTCTGCAGAAGTGTATGGTGTTTCCTGAAACATCTAAAAAACAAAGCAACAGAGCCTAGGGCACTTCCACTTATGGTCCTATAGCTTAGGGAAATTAAAATCAAAAAGACACAGCCACCCCAATGTTTGGGACGGCTCTGTTTACAAGAAGCTCTTTTACAGTACAAGTTCAATATCGCAGAAAGCGAAAAATGGATAAAGAAGTTGTGGTACTTACGTACAATGCAATATCACTCAGCAATGAAATGTATGTCATCAGGCCAGTAGCAGCATAATGAGTGGATTCAGGTACGATGATTCTAAGTGAAATAAGTCACACAGAAAAAGAAACATCATAAGATATCACTAATACACGGAATGTAAACTTGGCTACACAGGAACTGAATTACAAAACACAATAGGGTCTCAAATGTAGAAAACCAACTTATGCTTGCTTAAGGGGAAAGGTGAGTTGGGGTGCTGCATAAAACCAGAGATTGAAATTAACACAGATACCTTTCCATAAGCCAAATATGTAATAGACAAGAGCTACTCCTTGCTCAACGAAGTGGACTCAACACCGCATATTAAACGCCTAAGAATATACCTGACTAGTAAGAATCTTAAAACCTATGGATTTATATGTCTCCGAAAGAGAATCAAGCGTGTGTACAGCGGCATAAACGCAGCAGTGAAAGGATTGGTGAGGTTTGGTGAGCAAATGAAGACCCTTTGAAGTCATATTGCATGGTACCCATTCCACGGTTCTCAACTCTCCAGGTTTAAGGGATTCTTCCTTCAGCTAAAACATGCATGTGGAACCCAGAGTATGATCCAACGTGTGATCGGGAAACGTGTTCAAATGTGTCTCAGTTTTCGTCCCCTGGTACTCGGGTGCAACATTCCAGACGCTTTACTAACACTCTCCCCACTTGGAGAGTCAGTACCTTTAACCTGCTGTTGGGCCCAGTTTGCAATTTCTGCGGAAAATGAACAGGAATAGGGAGAACCAATGAGAGACTAGCTGGAGGTGTCTGGACGGGCAAATTTAACTCTCATTTCCCACTTGGAAGAGGAATTAACCAAAGGCTCAGCGAGCCATGCCGGAACCACACTAGGGCCTGAAGCAATCCTGCGGTGTTGCGGCCAGCTCACAAGAAATCGAGTTGAAGAAAGGAGCTCAGGGACCCTGTAATTCACAAACCTGCAGAGTTATAAATGACAGCTATCGTCCAAAAATATATTGAAGTAAGGCTGCCAAGAGGACTTGAAAGTGGGGCAGAATTGCAGGAAACTGATTTCAGGAGGTAGACTGGAATTGCATGTAAAGCATAGGAAAAGAGGCAGAACGTCCACAATGATGCACTTGGCCAAAAAGGGCGTATGCGTTTTTTCCTGAATATATTCAGGAAAAAACGCATACGCCCTTTTTGGCCAACCAAGCAAGCTTGCAAAGGAAATCTGCAATACAATGAAGTCTCACTGCCCCCCGGTCAAAAGGGCCATCTGAAAAAAGTGTAAAATCCAGAAAGGCAGGACAGTCCATGGAGAACTGGGAGCCTTGTTATGCTGATGGGCGGGATGTAAATTGACAACAGCCACTCTGCAGAAGTGTATGGTGTTTCCTGAAACATCTAAAAAACAAAGCAACAGAGCCTAGGACACTTCCACTTACGGTCCTATAGCTTAGGGAAATTAAAATCAAAAAGACACAGCCACCCCAAAGTTTGGGACGGCTCTGTTTACAAGAAGCTCTTTTACGGTACAAGTTCAATATCGCAGAAAGCGAAAAATGGATAAAGAAGTTGTGGTACTTACGTACAATGCAATATCACTCAGCAATGAAATGTATGTCATCAGGCCAGTAGCAGCATAATGAGTGGATTCAGGTACGATGATTCTAAGTGAAATAAGTCACACAGAAAAAGAAACATCATAAGATATCACTAATACACGGAATGTAAACTTGGCTACACAGGAACTGAATTACAAAACACAATAGGGTCTCAAATGTAGAAAACCAACTTATGCTTGCTTAAGGGGAAAGGTGAGTTGGGGTGCTGCATAAACCCAGAGATTGAAATTAACACAGATACCTTTCCATAAGCCAAATATGTAATAGACAAGAGCTACTCCTTGCTCAACGAAGTGGACTCAACACCCCATATTAAACGCCTAAGAATATACCTGACTAGTAAGAATCTTAAAACCTATGGATTTATATGTCTCTGAAAGAGAATCAAGCGTGTGTACAGCGGCATAAACGCAGCAGTGAAAGGATTGGTGAGGTTCGGTGAGCAAATGAAGACCCTTTGAAGTCATATTGCATGGTACCCATTCCACGGTTCTCAACTCTCCAGGTTTAAGGGATTCTTCCTTCAGCTAAAACATGCATGTGGAACCCAGAGTATGATCCAACGTGTGATCGGGAAACGTGTTCAAATGTGTCTCAGTTTTTGTCCCCTGGTACTCGGGTGCAACATTCCAGATGCTTTACTAACACTCTCCCCACTTGGAGAGTCAGTGCCTTTAACCTCCTGTTTGGCCCAGTTTGCAATTTCTGCAGAAAATGAACAGGAATAGGGAGAACCAATGAGAGACTAGCTGGAGGTGTCTGGACGGGCAAATTTAACTCTCATTTCCCACCAGGAAGAGGAATTAACCAAAGGCTCAGCGTGCCATGCCAGTACCACACTAGGGCCTGAAGCAATCCTGCAGTGTTGCGGCCAGCTCACAAGACAGCGAGTTGAAGAAAGGAGCTCAGGGGCACTGTAATTCACAAACCTGCAGAGTTATAAATGACAGCTATCATCCAAAAATATATTGAAGTAAGGCTGCCAAGAGGACTTGAATGCGGGGCAGAATTGCAGGAAACCGATTTCAGGAGGTAGACTGGAATTGCATGTAAAGCATAGGAAAAGAGGCAGAACGTCCACAATGATGCACTTGGCCAAAAAGGGCGTATGCGTTTTTTCCTGAATATATTCAGGAAAAAACGCATACGCCCTTTTTGGCCAACCAAGCAAGCTTGCAAAGGAAATCTGCACTACAATGAAGTCTCACTGCCCCCCGGTCAAAAGGGCCATCTGAAAAAAGTGTAAAATCCAGAAAGGCAGGACAGTCCATGGAGAACTGGGAGCCTTGTTATGCTGATGGGCGGGATGTAAATTGCCAACAGCCACTCTGCAGAAGTGTATGGTGTTTCCTGAAACATCTAAAAAACAAAGCAACAGAGCCTAGGGCACTTCCACTTATGGTCCTATAGCTTAGGGAAATTAAAATCAAAAAGACACAGCCACCCCAAAGTTTGGGACAGCTCTGTTTACAAGAAGCTCTTTTACGGTACAAGTTCAATATCGCAGAAAGCGAAAAATGGATAAAGAAGTTGTGGTACTTACGTACAATGCAATATCACTCAGCAATGAAATGTATGTCATCAGGCCAGTAGCAGCATAATGAGTGGATTCAGGTACGATGATTCTAAGTGAAATAAGTCACACAGAAAAAGAAACATCATAAGATATCACTAATACACGGAATGTAAACTTGGCTACACAGGAACTGAATTACAAAACACAATAGGGTCTCAAATGTAGAAAACCAACTTATGCTTGCTTAAGGGGAAAGGTGAGTTGGGGTGCTGCATAAAACCAGAGATTGAAATTAACACAGATACCTTTCCATAAGCCAAATATGTAATAGACAAGAGCTACTCCTTGCTCAACGAAGTGGACTCAACACCCCATATTAAACGCCTAAGAATATACCTGACTAGTAAGAATCTTAAAACCTATGGATTTATATGTCTCTGAAAGAGAATCAAGCGTGTGTACAGCGGCATAAACGCAGCAGTGAAAGGATTGGTGAGGTTCGGTGAGCAAATGAAGACCCTTTGAAGTCATATTGCATGGTACCCATTCCACGGTTCTCAACTCTCCAGGTTTAAGGGATTCTTCCTTCAGCTAAAACATGCATGTGGAACCCAGAGTATGATCCAACGTGTGATCGGGAAACGTGTTCAAATGTGTCTCAGTTTTTGTCCCCTGGTACTCGGGTGCAACATTCCAGATGCTTTACTAACACTCTCCCCACTTGGAGAGTCAGTGCCTTTAACCTCCTGTTTGGCCCAGTTTGCAATTTCTGCAGAAAATGAACAGGAATAGGGAGAACCAATGAGAGACTAGCTGGAGGTGTCTGGACGGGCAAATTTAACTCTCATTTCCCACCAGGAAGAGGAATTAACCAAAGGCTCAGCGTGCCATGCCAGTACCACACTAGGGCCTGAAGCAATCCTGCAGTGTTGCGGCCAGCTCACAAGACAGCGAGTTGAAGAAAGGAGCTCAGGGGCACTGTAATTCACAAACCTGCAGAGTTATAAATGACAGCTATCATCCAAAAATATATTGAAGTAAGGCTGCCAAGAGGACTTGAATGCGGGGCAGAATTGCAGGAAACCGATTTCAGGAGGTAGACTGGAATTGCATGTAAAGCATAGGAAAAGAGGCAGAACGTCCACAATGATGCACTTGGCCAAAAAGGGCGTATGCGTTTTTTCCTGAATATATTCAGGAAAAAACGCATACGCCCTTTTTGGCCAACCAAGCAAGCTTGCAAAGGAAATCTGCACTACAATGAAGTCTCACTGCCCCCCGGTCAAAAGGGCCATCTGAAAAAAGTGTAAAATCCAGAAAGGCAGGACAGTCCATGGAGAACTGGGAGCCTTGTTATGCTGATGGGCGGGATGTAAATTGCCAACAGCCACTCTGCAGAAGTGTATGGTGTTTCCTGAAACATCTAAAAAACAAAGCAACAGAACCTAGGGCACTTCCACTTATGGTCCTATAGCTTAGGGAAATTAAAATCAAAAAGACACAGCCACCCCAAAGTTTGGGACAGCTCTGTTTAAAAGAAGCTCTTTTACGGTACAAGTTCAATATCGCAGAAAGCGAAAAATGGATAAAGAAGTTGTGGTACTTACGTACAATGCAATATCACTCAGCAATGAAATGTATGTCATCAGGCCAGTAGCAGCATAATGAGTGGATTCAGGTACGATGATTCTAAGTGAAATAAGTCACACAGAAAAAGAAACATCATAAGATATCACTAATACACGGAATATAAACTTGGCTACACAGGAACTGAATTACAAAACAGAATAGGGTCTCAAATGTAGAAAACCAACTTATGCTTGCTTAAGGGGAAAGGTGAGTTGGGGTGCTGCATAAAACCAGAGATTGAAATTAACACAGATACCTTTCCATAAGACAAATATGTAATAGACAAGAGCTACTCCTTGCTCAACGAAGTGGACTCAACACCCCATATTAAACGCCTAAGAATATACCTGACTAGTAAGAATCTTAAAACCTATGGATTTATATGTCTCCGAAAGAGAATCAAGCGTGTGTACAGTGGCATAAACGCAGCAGTGAAAGGATTGGTGAGGTTCGGTGAGCAAATGAAGACCCTTTGAAGTCATATTGCATGGTACCCATTCCACGGTTCTCAACTCTCCAGGTTTAAGGGATTCTTCCTTCAGCTAAAACATGCATGTGGAACCCAGAGTATGATCCAACGTGTGATCGGGAAACGTGTTCAAATGTGTCTCAGTTTTCGTCCCCTGGTACTCGGGTGCAACATTCCAGACGCTTTACTAACACTCTCCCCACTTGGAGAGTCAGTGCCTTTAACCTCCTGTTTGGCCCAGTTTGCAATTTCTGCGGAAAATGAACAGGAATAGGGAGAACCAATGAGAGACTAGCTGGAGGTGTCTGGACGGGCAAATTTAACTCTCATTTCCCACCAAGAAGAGGAATTAACCAAAGGCTCAGCGAGCCATGCCGGAACCACGCTAGGGCCTGAAGCAATCCTGCGGTGTTGCGGCCAGCTCACAAGAAAGCGAGTTGAAGAAAGGAGCTCAGGGGCCCTGTAATTCACAAACCTGCAGAGTTATACATGACAGCTATCGTCCAAAAATATATTGAAGTAAGGCTGCCAAGAGGACTTGAAAGCGGGTCAGAATTGCAGGAAACCGATTTCAGGAGGTAGACTGGAATTGCATGTAAAGCATAGGAAAAGAGGCAGAACGTCCACAATGATGCACTTGGCCAAAAAGGGCGTATGCGTTTTTTCCTGAATATATTCAGGAAAAAACGCATACGCCCTTTTTGGCCAACCAAGCAAGCTTGCAAAGGAAATCTGCACTACAATGAAGTCTCACTGCCCCCCGGTCAAAAGGGCCATCTGAAAAAAGTGTAAAATCCAGAAAGGCAGGACAGTCCATGGAGAACTGGGAGCCTTGTTATGCTGATGGGCGGGATGTAAATTGCCAACAGCCACTCTGCAGAAGTGTATGGTGTTTCCTGAAACATCTAAAAAACAAAGCAACAGAGCCTAGAGCACTTCCACTTATGGTCCTATAGCTTAGGGAAATTAAAATCAAAAAGACACAGCCACCCCAAAGTTTGGGACGGCTCTGTTTACAAGAACCTCGTTTACGGTACAAGTTCAATATCGCAGAAAGAGAAAAATGGATAAAGAAGTTGTGGTACTAACGTACAATGCAATATCACTCAGCAATTAAATCTATGTCATCAGGCCCATAGCAGCATAATGAGTGGATTCAGGTACGATGATTCTAAGTGAAATATGTCACAAAGAAAAAGAAACATCATAAGATATCACTAATACACGGAATGTAAACTTGGCTACACAGGAACTGAATTACAAAACAGAATAGGGTCTCAAATGTAGAAAACCAACTTATGCTTGCTTAAGGGGAAAGGTGAGTTGGGGTGCTGCATAAAACCAGAGATTGAAATTAACACAGATACCTTTCCATAAGACAAATATGTAATAGACAAGAGCTACTGCTTGCTCAACGAAGTGGACTCAACACCCCATATTAAACGCCTAAGAATATACCTGACTAGTAAGAATCTTAAAACCTATGGATTTATATGTCTCCGAAAGAGAATCAAGCTTGTGTATAGCGGCATAAACGCAGCAGTGAAAGAATTGGTGAGGTTCGGTGAGCAAATGCAGACCCTTTGAAGTCATATTGCATGGTACCCATTCCATGGTTCTCAACTCTCCAGGTTTAAGGGATTCTTCCTTCAACTAAAACATGCATGTGGAACCCAGAGTATGATCCACCGTGTGATCGGGAAACATGTTCAAATGTGTCTCAGTTTTCGTCCCCTGGTACTCGGGTGCAACATTCCAGACGCTTTACTAACACTCTCCCCACTTGGAGTGTCAGTGCCTTTAACCTCCTGTTTGGCCCAGTTTGCAATTTCTGCGGAATATGAACAGGAATAGGGAGAACCAATGAGAGAGTAGCTGGAGGTGTCTGGACGGGCAAATTTAACTCTCATTTCCCACCAGGAAGAGGAATTAACCTAAGGCTCAGCGAGGCATGCCGGAACCACACTAGGGCCTGAAGCAATCCTGCGGTGTTGCGGCCAGCTCACAAGAAAGCGAGTTGAAGAAAGGAGCTCAGGGGCCCTGTAATTCACAAACCTGCAGAGTTATACATGACAGCTATCGTCCAAAAATATATTGAAGTAAGGCTGCCAAGAGGACTTGAAAGCGGGGCAGAATTGCAGGAAACCGATTTCAGGAGGTAGACTGGAATTGCATGTAAAGCATAGGAAAAGAGGCAGAACGTCCACAATGATGCACTTGGCCAAAAAGGGCGTATGCGTTTTTTCCTGAATATATTCAGGAAAAAACGCATACGCCCTTTTTGGCCAAGGAAGCAAGCTTGCAAAGGAAATCTGCACTACAATGAAGTCTCACTGCCCCCCGGTCAAAAGGGCCATCTGAAAAAAGTGTAAAATCCAGAAAGGCAGGACAGTCCATGGAGAACTGGGAGCCTTCTTATGCAGATGGGCGGGATGTAAATTGCCAAGAGCCACTCTGCAGAAGTGTATGGTGTTTCCTGAAACATCTAAAAAACAAAGCAACAGAGCCTAGGGCACTTCCACTTATGGTCCTATAGCTTAGGGAAATTAAAATCAAAAAGACACAGCCACCCCAAAGTTTGGGACGGCTCTGTTTACAAGAACCTCGTTTACGGTACAAGTTCAATATCGCAGAGAGCGAAAAATGGATAAAGAAGTTGTGGTACTAACGTACAATGCAATATCACTCAGCAATTAAATCTATGTCATCAGGCCCATAGCAGCATAATGAGTGGATTCAGGTACGATGATTCTAAGTGAAGTATGTCACACAGAAAAAGAAACATCATAAGATATCACTAATACACGGAATGTAAACTTGGCTACACAGGAACTGAATTACAAAACAGAATAGGGTCTCAAATGTAGAAAACCAACTTATGCTTGCTTAAGGGGAAAGGTGAGTTGGGGTGCTGCATAAAACCAGAGATTGAAATTAGCACAGATACCTTTCCATAAGACAAATATGTAATAGACAAGAGCTACTGCTTGCTCAACGAAGTGGACTCAACACCCCATCTTAAACGCCTAAGAATATACCTGACTAGTAAGAATCTTAAAACCTATTGATTTATATGTCTCCGAAAGAGAATCAAGCGTGTGTACAGCGGCATAAACGCAGCAGTGAAAGGATTGGTGAGGTTCGGTGAGCAAATGAAGACCCTTTGAAGTCATATTGCATGGTACCCATTCCACGGTTCTCAACTCTCCAGGTTTAAGGGATTCTTCCTTCAGCTAAAACATGCATGTGGAACCCAGAGTATGATACAACGTGTGATCGGGAAACGTGTTCAAATGTGTCTCAGTTTTCGTCCCATGGTACTCAGGTGCAACATTCCAGACGCTTTACTAACACTCTCCCCACTTGGAGAGTCAGTGCCTTTAACCTCCTGTTTGGCCCAGTTTGCAATTTCTGCAGAAAATGAACAGGAATAGGGAGAACCAATGAGAGACTAGCTGGAGGTGTCTGGACGGGCAAATTTAACTCTCATTTCCCACCAGGAAGAGGAATTAACCAAAGGCTCAGCGTGCCATGCCAGTACCACACTAGGGCCTGAAGCAATCCTGCAGTGTTGCGGCCAGCTCACAAGAAAGCGAGTTGAAGAAAGGAGCTCAGGGGCACTGTAATTCACAAACCTGCAGAGTTATACATGACAGCTATCGTCCAAAAATATATTGAAGTAAGGCTGCCAAGAGGACTTGAAAGCGGGGCAGAATTGCAGGAAACCGATTTCAGGAGGTAGACTGGAATTGCATGTAAAGCATAGGAAAAGAGGCAGAACGTCCACAATGATGCACTTGGCCAAAAAGGGCGTATGCGTTTTTTCCTGAATATATTCAGGAAAAAACGCATACGCACTTTTTGGCCAACCAAGGAAGCTTGCAAAGGAAATCTGCACTACAATGAAGTCTCACTGCCCCCCGGTCAAAAGGGCCATCTGAAAAAAGTGTAAAATCCAGAAAGGCAGGACAGTCCATGGAGAACTGGGAGCCTTGTTATGCTGATGGGCGGGATGTAAATTGCCAACAGCCACTCTGCAGAAGTGTATGGTGTTTCCTGAAACATCTAAAAAACAAAGCAACAGAGCCTAGGGCACTTCCACTTATGGTCCTATAGCTTAGGGAAATTAAAATCAAAAAGACACAGCCACCCCAAAGTTTGGGACAGCTCTGTTTACAAGAACCTCGTTTACGGTACAAGTTCAATATCACAGAAAGCGAAAAATGGATAAAGAAGTTGTGGTACTAACATACAATGCAATATCACTCAGCAATGAAATCTATGTCATCAGGCCCATAGCAGCATAATGAGTGGATTCAGGTACGACGATTCTAAGTGAAATATGTCACACAGAAAAAGAAACATCATAAGATATCACTAATACACAGAATGTAAACTTGGCTACACAGGAACTGAATTACAAAACAGAATAGGGTCTCAAATGTAGAAAACCAACTTATGCTTGCTTAAGGGGAAAGGTGAGTTGGGGTGCTGCATAAAACCAGAGATTGAAATTAGCACAGATACCTTTCCATAAGACAAATATGTAATAGACAAGAGCTACTGCTTGCTCAACGAAGTGGACTCAACACCCCATATTAAACGCCTAAGAATATACCTGACTAGTAAGAATCTTAAAACCTATGGATTTATATGTCTCCGAAAGAGAATCAAGCGTGTGTACAGCGGCATAAACGCAGCAGTGAAAGGATTGGTGAGGTTCGGTGAGCAAATGAAGACCCTTTGAAGTCATATTGCATGGTACCCATTCCACGGTTCTCAACTCTCCAGGTTTAAGGGATTCTTCCTTCAGCTAAAACATGCATGTGGAACCCAGAGTATGATCCAACGTGTGATCGGGAAACGTGTTCAAATGTGTCTCAGTTTTCGTCCCCTGGTACTCGGGTGCAACATTCCAGACGCTTTACTAACACTCTCCCCACTTGGAGAGTCAGTACCTTTAACCTGCTGTTGGGCCCAGTTTGCAATTTCTGCGGAAAATGAACAGGAATAGGGAGAACCAATGAGAGACTAGCTGGAGGTGTCTGGACGGGCAAATTTAACTCTCATTTCCCACTTGGAAGAGGAATTAACCAAAGGCTCAGCGAGCCATGCCGGAACCACACTAGGGCCTGAAGCAATCCTGCGGTGTTGCGGCCAGCTCACAAGAAATCGAGTTGAAGAAAGGAGCTCAGGGACCCTGTAATTCACAAACCTGCAGAGTTATAAATGACAGCTATCGTCCAAAAATATATTGAAGTAAGGCTGCCAAGAGGACTTGAAAGTGGGGCAGAATTGCAGGAAACTGATTTCAGGAGGTAGACTGGAATTGCATGTAAAGCATAGGAAAAGAGGCAGAACGTCCACAATGATGCACTTGGCCAAAAAGGGCGTATGCGTTTTTTCCTGAATATATTCAGGAAAAAACGCATACGCCCTTTTTGGCCAACCAAGCAAGCTTGCAAAGGAAATCTGCACTACAATGAAGTCTCACTGCCCCCCGGTCAAAAGGGCCATCTGAAAAAAGTGTAAAATCCAGAAAGGCAGGACAGTCCATGGAGAACTGGGAGCCTTGTTATGCTGATGGGCGGGATGTAAATTGCCAACAGCCACTCTGCAGAAGTGTATGGTGTTTCCTGAAACATCTAAAAAACAAAGCAACAGAACCTAGGGCACTTCCACTTATGGTCCTATAGCTTAGGGAAATTAAAATCAAAAAGACACAGCCACCCCAAAGTTTGGGACAGCTCTGTTTAAAAGAAGCTCTTTTACGGTACAAGTTCAATATCGCAGAAAGCGAAAAATGGATAAAGAAGTTGTGGTACTTACGTACAATGCAATATCACTCAGCAATGAAATGTATGTCATCAGGCCAGTAGCAGCATAATGAGTGGATTCAGGTACGATGATTCTAAGTGAAATAAGTCACACAGAAAAAGAAACATCATAAGATATCACTAATACACGGAATATAAACTTGGCTACACAGGAACTGAATTACAAAACAGAATAGGGTCTCAAATGTAGAAAACCAACTTATGCTTGCTTAAGGGGAAAGGTGAGTTGGGGTGCTGCATAAAACCAGAGATTGAAATTAACACAGATACCTTTCCATAAGACAAATATGTAATAGACAAGAGCTACTGCTTGCTCAACGAAGTGGACTCAACACCCCATATTAAACGCCTAAGAATATACCTGACTAGTAAGAATCTTAAAACCTATGGATTTATATGTCTCCGAAAGAGAATCAAGCGTGTGTACAGTGGCATAAACGCAGCAGTGAAAGGATTGGTGAGGTTCGGTGAGCAAATGCAGACCCTTTGAAGTCATATTGCATGGTACCCATTCCACGGTTCTCAACTCTCCAGGTTTAAGGGATTCTTCCTTCAGCTAAAACATGCATGTGGAACCCAGAGTATGATCCAACGTGTGATCGGGAAACGTGTTCAAATGTGTCTCAGTTTTCGTCCCCTGGTACTCGGGTGCAACATTCCAGACGCTTTACTAACACTCTCCCCACTTGGAGAGTCAGTGCCTTTAACCTCCTGTTTGGCCCAGTTTGCAATTTCTGCGGAAAATGAACAGGAATAGGGAGAACCAATGAGAGAGTAGCTGGAGGTGTCTGGACGGGCAAATTTAACTCTCATTTCCCACCAGGAAGAGGAATTAACCTAAGGCTCAGCGAGGCATGCCGGAACCACACTAGGGCCTGAAGCAATCCTGCGGTGTTGCGGCCAGCTCACAAGAAAGCGAGTTGAAGAAAGGAGCTCAGGGGCCCTGTAATTCACAAACCTGCAGAGTTATACATGACAGCTATCGTCCAAAAATATATTGAAGTAAGGCTGCCAAGAGGACTTGAAAGCGGGGCAGAATTGCAGGAAACCGATTTCAGGAGGTAGACTGGAATTGCATGTAAAGCATAGGAAAAGAGGCAGAACGTCCACAATGATGCACTTGGCCAAAAAGGGCGTATGCGTTTTTTCCTGAATATATTCAGGAAAAAACGCATACGCCCTTTTTGGCCAAGGAAGCAAGCTTGCAAAGGAAATCTGCACTACAATGAAGTCTCACTGCCCCCCGGTCAAAAGGGCCATCTGAAAAAAGTGTAAAATCCAGAAATGCAGGACAGTCCATGGAGAACTGGGAGCCTTCTTATGCAGAAGGGCGGGATGTAAATTGCCAAGAGCCACTCTGCAGAAGTGTATGGTGTTTCCTGAAACATCTAAAAAACAAAGCAACAGAGCCTAGGGCACTTCCACTTATGGTCCTATAGCTTAGGGAAATTAAAATCAAAAAGACACAGCCACCCCAAAGTTTGGGACGGCTCTGTTTACAAGAACCTCGTTTACGGTACAAGTTCAATATCGCAGAGAGCGAAAAATGGATAAAGAAGTTGTGGTACTAACGTACAATGCAATATCACTCAGCAATTAAATCTATGTCATCAGGCCCATAGCAGCATAATGAGTGGATTCAGGTACGATGATTCTAAGTGAAGTATGTCACACAGAAAAAGAAACATCATAAGATATCACTAATACACGGAATGTAAACTTGGCTACACAGGAACTGAATTACAAAACAGAATAGGGTCTCAAATGTAGAAAACCAACTTATGCTTGCTTAAGGGGAAAGGTGAGTTGGGGTGCTGCATAAAACCAGAGATTGAAATTAGCACAGATACCTTTCCATAAGACAAATATGTAATAGAGAAGAGCTACTGCTTGCTCAACGAAGTGGACTCAACACCCCATATTAAACGCCTAAGGATATACCTGACTAGTAAGAATCTTAAAACCTATTGATTTATATGTCTCCGAAAGAGAATCAAGTGTGTGTACAGCGGCATAAACGCAGCAGTGATAGGATTGGTGAGGTTCGGTGAGCAAATGCAGACCCTTTGAAGTCATATTGCATGGTACCCATTCCATGGTTCTCAACTCTCCATGTTTAAGGGATTCTTCCTTCAGCTAAAACATGCATGTGGAACCCAGAGTATGATCCACCGTGTGATCGGGAAACGTGTTCAAATGTGTCTCAGTTTTCGTCCCATGGTACTCGGGTGCAACATTCCAGACGCTTTACTAACACTCTCCCCACTTGGAGAGTCAGTGCCTTTAACCTCCTGTTTGGCCCAGTTTGCAATTTCTGCGGAAAATGAACAGGAATAGGGAGAACCAATGAGAGACTAACTGGAGGTGTCTGGACGGGTAAATTTAACTCTCATTTCCCACCAAGAAGAGGAATTAACCAAAGGCTCAGCGAGCCATGCCGGAACCACACTAGGGCCTGAAGCAATCCTGCGGTGTTGCGGCCAGCTCACAAGAAATCGAGTTGAAGAAAGGAGCTCAGGGACCCTGTAATTCACAAACCTGCAGAGTTATACATGACAGCTATCGTCCAAAAATATATTGAAGTAAGGCTGCCAAGAGGACTTGAAAGCGGGGCAGAATTGCAGGAAACCGATTTCAGGAGGTAGACTGGAATTGCATGTAAAGCATAGGAAAAGAGGCAGAACGTCCACAATGATGCACTTGGCCAAAAAGGGCGTATGCGTTTTTTCCTGAATATATTCAGGAAAAAACGCATACGCCCTTTTTGGCCAACCAAGCAAGCTTGCAAAGGAAATCTGCACTACAATGAAGTCTCACTGCCCCCCGGTCAAAAGGGCCATCTGAAAAAAGTGTAAAATCCAGAAAGGCAGGACAGTCCATGGAGAACTGGGAGCCTTGTTATGCTGATGGGCGGGATGTAAATTGCCAACAGCCACTCTGCAGAAGTGTATGGTGTTTCCTGAAACATCTAAAAAACTAAGCAACAGAGCCTAGGGCACTTCCACTTATGGTCCTATAGCTTAGGGAAATTAAAATCAAAAAGAAACAGCCACCCCAAAGTTTGGGACGGCTCTGTTTACAAGAACCTCTTTTATGGTACAAGTTCAATATCGCAGAAAGCGAAAAATGGATAAAGAAGTTGTGGTACTTACGTACAATGCAATATCACTCAGCAATGAAATGTATGTCATCAGGCCAGTAGCAGCATAATGAGTGGATTCAGGTACGATGATTCTAAGTGAAATAAGTCACACAGAAAAAGAAACATCATAAGATATCACTAATACACGGAATGTAAACTTGGCTACACAGGAACTGAATTACAAAACAGAATAGGGTCTCAAATGTAGAAAACCAACTTATGCTTGCTTAAGGGGAAAGGTGAGTTGGGGTGCTGCATAAAACCAGAGATTGAAATTAACACAGATACCTTTCCATAAGCCAAATATGTAATAGACAAGAGCTACTCCTTGCTCAACGAAGTGGACTCAACACCCCATATTAAACGCCTAAGAATATACCTGACTAGTAAGAATCTTAAAACCTATGGATTTATATGTCTCCGAAAGAGAATCAAGCGTGTGTACAGCGGCATAAACGCAGCAGTGAAAGGATTGGTGAGGTTCGGTGAGCAAATGAAGACCCTTTGAAGTCATATTGCATGGTACCCATTCCACGGTTCTCAACTCTCCAGGTTTAAGGGATTCTTCCTTCAGCTAAAACATGCATGTGGAACCCAGAGTATGATCCAACGTGTGATCGGGAAACGTGTTCAAATGTGTCTCAGTTTTCGTCCCCTGGTACTCGGGTGCAACATTCCAGACGCTTTACTAACACTCTCCCCACTTGGAGAGTCAGTGCCTTTAACCTCCTGTTTGGCCCAGTTTGCAATTTCTGCAGAAAATGAACAGGAATAGGGAGAACCAATGAGAGACTAGCTGGAGGTGTCTGGACGGGTAAATTTAACTCTCAATTCCCACCAAGAAGAGGAATTAACCAAAGGCTCAGCGTGCCATGCCATTACCACACTAGGGCCTGAAGCAATCCTGCAGTGTTTCGGCCAACTCACAAGAAAGCGAGTTGAAGAAAGGAGCTCAGGGGCACTGTAATTCACAAACCTGCAGAGTTATAAATGACAGCTATCGTCCAAAAATATATTGAAGTAAGGCTGCCAAGAGGACTTGAATGCGGGGCAGAATTGCAGGAAACCGATTTCAGGAGGTAGACTGGAATTGCATGTAAAGCATAGGAAAAGAGGCAGAACGTCCACAATGATACACTTGGCCAAAAACGGTGTATGCGTTTTTTCCTGAATATATTCAGGAAAAAACGCATACGCCCTTTTTGGCCAACCAAGCAAGCTTGCAAAGGAAATCTGCACTACAATGAAGTCTCACTGCCCCCCGGTCAAAAGGGCCATCTGAAAAAAGTGTAAAACCCAGAAAGGCAGGACAGGCCATGGAGAACTGGGAGCCTAGTTAGGCTGATGGGCGGGATGTAAATTGCCAACAGCCACTCTGGAGAAGTGTATGGTGTTTCCTGAAACATCTAAAAAAGAAAGCAACAGAGCCTAGGGCACTTCCACTTATGGTCCTATAGCTTAGGGAAATTAAAATCAAAAAGACACAGCCACCCCAAAATTTTGGACGGCTCTGTTTACAGGAACCTCATTTACGGTACAAGTTCAATATCACAGAAAGCGAAAAATGGATAAAGAAGTTGTGGTACTAACGTACAATGCAATATCACTCAGCAATTAAATCTATGTCATCAGGCCCATAGAAGCATAATGAGTGGATTCAGGTACGATGATTCTAAGTGAAATATGTCGCACAGAAAAAGAAACATCATAAGATATCACTAATACACAGAATGTAAACTTGGCTACACAGGAACTGAATTACAAAACAGAATAGGGTCTCAAATGTAGAAAACCAACTTATGCTTGCTTAAGGGGAAAGGTGAGTTGGGGTGCTGCATAAAACCAGAGATTGAAATTAGCACAGATACCTTTCCATAAGCAAAATATGTAATAGACAAGAGCTACTGCTTGCTCAACGAAGTGGACTCAACACCCCATATTAAACGCCTAAGGATATACCTGACTAGTAAGAATCTTAAAACCTATTGATTTATATGTCTCCGAAAGAGAATCAAGTGTGTGTACAGCGGCATAAACGCAGCAGTGATAGGATTGGTGAGGTTCGGTGAGCAAATGCAGACCCTTTGAAGTCATATTGCATGGTACCCATTCCATGGTTCTCAACTCTCCATGTTTAAGGGATTCTTCCTTCAGCTAAAACATGCATGTGGAACCCAGAGTATGATCCACCGTGTGATCGGGAAACGTGTTCAAATGTGTCTCAGTTTTCGTCCCATGGTACTCGGGTGCAACATTCCAGACGCTTTACTAACACTCTCCCCACTTGGAGAGTCAGTGCCTTTAAACTCCTGTTTGGCCCAGTTTGCAATTTCTGCGGAAAATGAACAGGAATAGGGAGAACCAATGAGAGACTAACTGGAGGTGTCTGGACGGGTAAATTTAACTCTCATTTCCCACCAAGAAGAGGAATTAACCAAAGGCTCAGCGAGCCATGCCGGAACCACACTAGGGCCTGAAGCAATCCTGCGGTGTTGCGGCCAGCTCACAAGAAATCGAGTTGAAGAAAGGAGCTCAGGGACCCTGTAATTCACAAACCTGCAGAGTTATACATGACAGCTATCGTCCAAAAATATATTGAAGTAAGGCTGCCAAGAGGACTTGAAAGCAGGGCAGAATTGCAGGAAACCGATTTCAGGAGGTAGACTGGAATTGCATGTAAAGCATAGGAAAAGAGGCAGAACGTCCACAATGATGCACTTGGCCAAAAAGGGCGTATGCGTTTTTTCCTGAATATATTCAGGAAAAAACGCATACGCCCTTTTTGGCCAACCAAGGAAGCTTGCAAAGGAAATCTGCACTACAATGAAGTCTCACTGCCCCCCGGTCAAAAGGGCCATCTGAAAAAAGTGTAAAATCCAGAAAGGCAGGACAGTCCATGTATAACTGGGAGCCTTGTTATGCTGATGGGCGGGATGTAAATTGCCAACAGCCACTCTGCAGAAGTGTATGGTGTTTCCTGAAACATCTAAAAAACTAAGCAACAGAGCCTAGGGCACTTCCACTTATGGTCCTATAGCTTAGGGAAATTAAAATCAAAAAGAAACAGCCACCCCAAAGTTTGGGACGGCTCTGTTTACAAGAAGCTCTTTTACGGTACAAGTTCAATATCGCAGAAAGCGAAAAATGGATAAAGAAGTTGTGGTACTTACGTACAATGCAATATCACTCAGCAATGAAATGTATGTCATCAGGCCCATAGCAGCATAATGAGTGGATTCAGGTACGATGATTCTAAGTGAAATAAGTCACACAGAAAAAGAAACATCATAAGATATCACTAATACACGGAATGTAAACTTGGCTACACAGGAACTGAATTACAAAACAGAATAGGGTCTCAAATGTAGAAAACCAACTTATGCTTGCTTAAGGGGAAAGGTGAGTTGGGGTGCTGCATAAAACCAGAGATTGAAATTAACACAGATACCTTTCCATAAGCCAAATATGTAATAGACAAGAGCTACTCCTTGCTCAACGAAGTGGACTCAACACCCCATATTAAATGCCTAAGAATATACCTGACTAGTAAGAATCTTAAAACCTATGGATTTATATGTCTCCGCAAGAGAATCAAGCGTGTGTACAGTGGCATAAACGCAGCAGTGAAAGGATTGGTGAGGTTCGGTGAGCAAATGCAGACCCTTTGAAGTCATATTGCATGGTACCCATTCCACGGTTCTCAACTCTCCAGGTTTAAGGGATTCTTCCTTCAGCTAAAACATGCATGTGGAACCCAGAGTATGATCCAACGTGTGATCGGGAAACGTGTTCAAATGTGTCTCAGTTTTCGTCCCCTGGTACTCGGGTGCAACATTCCAGACGCTTTACTAACACTCTCCCCACTTGGAGTGTCAGTGCCTTTAACCTCCTGTTTGGTCCAGTTTGCAATTTCTGCAGAAAATGAACAGGAATAGGGAGAACCAATGAGAGACTAGCTGGAGGTGTCTGGACGGGCAAATTTAGCTCTCATTTCCCACCAGGAAGAGGAATTAACCAAAGGCTCAGCGTGCCATGCCAGTACCACACTAGGGCCTGAAGCAATCCTGCAGTGTTGCGGCCAGCTCACAAGAAAGCGAGTTGAAGAAAGGAGCTAAGGGGCACTGTAATTCACAAACCTGCAGAGTTATAAATGACAGCTATCGTCCAAAAATATATTGAAGTAAGGCTGCCAAGAGGACTTGAATGCGGGGCAGAATTGCAGGAAACCGATTTCAGGAGGTAGACTGGAATTGCATGTAAAGCATAGGAAAAGAGGCAGAACGTCCACAATGATGCACTTGGCCAAAAAGGGCGTATGCGTTTTTTCCTGAATATATTCAGGAAAAAACGCATACGCCCTTTTTGGCCAACCAAGCAAGCTTGCAAAGGAAATCTGCACTACAATGAAGTCTCACTGCCCCCCGGTCAAAAGGGCCATCTGAAAAAAGTGTAAAATCCAGAAAGGCAGGACAGTCCATGGAGAACTGGGAGCCTTGTTATGCTGATGGGCGGGATGTAAATTGCCAACAGCCACTCTGCAGAAGTGTATGGTGTTTCCTGAAACATCTAAAAAACTAAGCAACAGAGCCTAGGGCACTTCCACTTATGGTCCTATAGCTTAGGGAAATTAAAATCAAAAAGAAACAGCCACCCCAAAGTTTGGGACGGCTCTGTTTACAAGAACCTCTTTTATGGTACAAGTTCAATATCGCAGAAAGCGAAAAATGGATAAAGAAGTTGTGGTACTTACGTACAATGCAATATCACTCAGCAATGAAATGTATGTCATCAGGCCAGTAGCAGCATAATGAGTGGATTCAGGTACGATGATTCTAAGTGAAATAAGTCACACAGAAAAAGAAACATCATAAGATATCACTAATACACGGAATGTAAACTTGGCTACACAGGAACTGAATTACAAAACAGAATAGGGTCTCAAATGTAGAAAACCAACTTATGCTTGCTTAAGGGGAAAGGTGAGTTGGGGTGCTGCATAAAACCAGAGATTGAAATTAACACAGATACCTTTCCATAAGCCAAATATGTAATAGACAAGAGCTACTCCTTGCTCAACGAAGTGGACTCAACACCCCATATTAAACGCCTAAGAATATACCTGACTAGTAAGAATCTTAAAACCTATGGATTTATATGTCTCCGAAAGAGAATCAAGCGTGTGTACAGCGGCATAAACGCAGCAGTGAAAGGATTGGTGAGGTTCGGTGAGCAAATGAAGACCCTTTGAAGTCATATTGCATGGTACCCATTCCACGGTTCTCAACTCTCCAGGTTTAAGGGATTCTTCCTTCAGCTAAAACATGCATGTGGAACCCAGAGTATGATCCAACGTGTGATCGGGAAACGTGTTCAAATGTGTCTCAGTTTTCGTCCCCTGGTACTCGGGTGCAACATTCCAGACGCTTTACTAACACTCTCCCCACTTGGAGAGTCAGTGCCTTTAACCTCCTGTTTGGCCCAGTTTGCAATTTCTGCAGAAAATGAACAGGAATAGGGAGAACCAATGAGAGACTAGCTGGAGGTGTCTGGACGGGTAAATTTAACTCTCAATTCCCACCAAGAAGAGGAATTAACCAAAGGCTCAGCGTGCCATGCCATTACCACACTAGGGCCTGAAGCAATCCTGCAGTGTTTCGGCCAACTCACAAGAAAGCGAGTTGAAGAAAGGAGCTCAGGGGCACTGTAATTCACAAACCTGCAGAGTTATAAATGACAGCTATCGTCCAAAAATATATTGAAGTAAGGCTGCCAAGAGGACTTGAATGCGGGGCAGAATTGCAGGAAACCGATTTCAGGAGGTAGACTGGAATTGCATGTAAAGCATAGGAAAAGAGGCAGAACGTCCACAATGATACACTTGGCCAAAAACGGTGTATGCGTTTTTTCCTGAATATATTCAGGAAAAAACGCATACGCCCTTTTTGGCCAACCAAGCAAGCTTGCAAAGGAAATCTGCACTACAATGAAGTCTCACTGCCCCCCGGTCAAAAGGGCCATCTGAAAAAAGTGTAAAACCCAGAAAGGCAGGACAGGCCATGGAGAACTGGGAGCCTAGTTAGGCTGATGGGCGGGATGTAAATTGCCAACAGCCACTCTGGAGAAGTGTATGGTGTTTCCTGAAACATCTAAAAAAGAAAGCAACAGAGCCTAGGGCACTTCCACTTATGGTCCTATAGCTTAGGGAAATTAAAATCAAAAAGACACAGCCACCCCAAAATTTTGGACGGCTCTGTTTACAGGAACCTCATTTACGGTACAAGTTCAATATCACAGAAAGCGAAAAATGGATAAAGAAGTTGTGGTACTAACGTACAATGCAATATCACTCAGCAATTAAATCTATGTCATCAGGCCCATAGAAGCATAATGAGTGGATTCAGGTACGATGATTCTAAGTGAAATATGTCGCACAGAAAAAGAAACATCATAAGATATCACTAATACACAGAATGTAAACTTGGCTACACAGGAACTGAATTACAAAACAGAATAGGGTCTCAAATGTAGAAAACCAACTTACGCTTGCTTAAGGGGAAAGGTGAGTTGGGGTGCTGCATAAAACCAGAGATTGAAATTAGCACAGATACCTTTCCATAAGCAAAATATGTAATAGACAAGAGCTACTGCTTGCTCAACGAAGTGGACTCAACACCCCATATTAAACGCCTAAGGATATACCTGACTAGTAAGAATCTTAAAACCTATTGATTTATATGTCTCCGAAAGAGAATCAAGTGTGTGTACAGCGGCATAAACGCAGCAGTGATAGGATTGGTGAGGTTCGGTGAGCAAATGCAGACCCTTTGAAGTCATATTGCATGGTACCCATTCCATGGTTCTCAACTCTCCATGTTTAAGGGATTCTTCCTTCAGCTAAAACATGCATGTGGAACCCAGAGTATGATCCACCGTGTGATCGGGAAACGTGTTCAAATGTGTCTCAGTTTTCGTCCCATGGTACTCGGGTGCAACATTCCAGACGCTTTACTAACACTCTCCCCACTTGGAGAGTCAGTGCCTTTAAACTCCTGTTTGGCCCAGTTTGCAATTTCTGCGGAAAATGAACAGGAATAGGGAGAACCAATGAGAGACTAACTGGAGGTGTCTGGACGGGTAAATTTAACTCTCATTTCCCACCAAGAAGAGGAATTAACCAAAGGCTCAGCGAGCCATGCCGGAACCACACTAGGGCCTGAAGCAATCCTGCGGTGTTGCGGCCAGCTCACAAGAAATCGAGTTGAAGAAAGGAGCTCAGGGACCCTGTAATTCACAAACCTGCAGAGTTATACATGACAGCTATCGTCCAAAAATATATTGAAGTAAGGCTGCCAAGAGGACTTGAAAGCAGGGCAGAATTGCAGGAAACCGATTTCAGGAGGTAGACTGGAATTGCATGTAAAGCATAGGAAAAGAGGCAGAACGTCCACAATGATGCACTTGGCCAAAAAGGGCGTATGCGTTTTTTCCTGAATATATTCAGGAAAAAACGCATACGCCCTTTTTGGCCAACCAAGGAAGCTTGCAAAGGAAATCTGCACTACAATGAAGTCTCACTGCCCCCCGGTCAAAAGGGCCATCTGAAAAAAGTGTAAAATCCAGAAAGGCAGGACAGTCCATGTATAACTGGGAGCCTTGTTATGCTGATGGGCGGGATGTAAATTGCCAACAGCCACTCTGCAGAAGTGTATGGTGTTTCCTGAAACATCTAAAAAACTAAGCAACAGAGCCTAGGGCACTTCCACTTATGGTCCTATAGCTTAGGGAAATTAAAATCAAAAAGAAACAGCCACCCCAAAGTTTGGGACGGCTCTGTTTACAAGAAGCTCTTTTACGGTACAAGTTCAATATCGCAGAAAGCGAAAAATGGATAAAGAAGTTGTGGTACTTACGTACAATGCAATATCACTCAGCAATGAAATGTATGTCATCAGGCCCATAGCAGCATAATGAGTGGATTCAGGTACGATGATTCTAAGTGAAATAAGTCACACAGAAAAAGAAACATCATAAGATATCACTAATACACGGAATGTAAACTTGGCTACACAGGAACTGAATTACAAAACAGAATAGGGTCTCAAATGTAGAAAACCAACTTATGCTTGCTTAAGGGGAAAGGTGAGTTGGGGTGCTGCATAAAACCAGAGATTGAAATTAACACAGATACCTTTCCATAAGCCAAATATGTAATAGACAAGAGCTACTCCTTGCTCAACGAAGTGGACTCAACACCCCATATTAAATGCCTAAGAATATACCTGACTAGTAAGAATCTTAAAACCTATGGATTTATATGTCTCCGCAAGAGAATCAAGCGTGTGTACAGTGGCATAAACGCAGCAGTGAAAGGATTGGTGAGGTTCGGTGAGCAAATGCAGACCCTTTGAAGTCATATTGCATGGTACCCATTCCACGGTTCTCAACTCTCCAGGTTTAAGGGATTCTTCCTTCAGCTAAAACATGCATGTGGAACCCAGAGTATGATCCAACGTGTGATCGGGAAACGTGTTCAAATGTGTCTCAGTTTTCGTCCCCTGGTACTCGGGTGCAACATTCCAGACGCTTTACTAACACTCTCCCCACTTGGAGTGTCAGTGCCTTTAACCTCCTGTTTGGTCCAGTTTGCAATTTCTGCAGAAAATGAACAGGAATAGGGAGAACCAATGAGAGACTAGCTGGAGGTGTCTGGACGGGCAAATTTAGCTCTCATTTCCCACCAGGAAGAGGAATTAACCAAAGGCTCAGCGTGCCATGCCAGTACCACACTAGGGCCTGAAGCAATCCTGCAGTGTTGCGGCCAGCTCACAAGAAAGCGAGTTGAAGAAAGGAGCTAAGGGGCACTGTAATTCACAAACCTGCAGAGTTATAAATGACAGCTATCGTCCAAAAATATATTGAAGTAAGGCTGCCAAGAGGACTTGAATGCGGGGCAGAATTGCAGGAAACCGATTTCAGGAGGTAGACTGGAATTGCATGTAAAGCATAGGAAAAGAGGCAGAACGTCCACAATGATGCACTTGGCCAAAAAGGGCGTATGCGTTTTTTCCTGAATATATTCAGGAAAAAACGCATACGCCCTTTTTGGCCAACCAAGCAAGCTTGCAAAGGAAATCTGCACTACAATGAAGTCTCACTGCCCCCCCGTCAAAAGGGCCATCTGAAAAAAGTGTAAAACCCAGAAAGTCAGGACAGGCCATGGAGAACTGGGAGCCTAGTTAGGCTGATGGGCGGGATGTAAATTGCCAACAGCCACTCTGGAGAAGTGTATGGTGTTTCCTGAAACATCTAAAACACAAAGCAACAGAGCCTAGGGCACTTCCACTTATGGTCCTATAGCTTAGGGAAATTAAAATCAAAAAGACACAGCCACCCCAAAATTTGGGACGGCTCTGTTTACAGGAACCTCATTTACGGTACAAGTTCAATATCACAGAAAGCGAAAAATGGATAAAGAAGTTGTGGTACTAACGTACAATGCAATATCACTCAGCAATTAAATCTATGTCATCAGGCCCATAGCAGCATAATGAGTGGATTCAGGTACGATGATTCTAAGTGAAATATGTCACACAGAAAAAGAAACATCATAAGATATCACTAATACACGGAATGTAAACTTGGCTACACAGGAACTGAATTACAAAACAGAATAGGGTCTCAAATGTAGAAAACCAACTTATGCTTGCTTAAGGGGAAAGGTGAGTTGGGGTGCTGCATAAAACCAGAGATTGAAATTAGCACAGATACCTTTCCATAAGACAAATATGTAATAGAGAAGAGCTACTGCTTGCTCAACGAAGTGGACTCAACACCCCATATTAAACGCCTAAGGATATACCTGACTAGTAAGAATCTTAAAACCTATTGATTTATATGTCTCCGAAAGAGAATCAAGTGTGTGTACAGCGGCATAAACGCAGCAGTGATAGGATTGGTGAGGTTCGGTGAGCAAATGCAGACCCTTTGAAGTCATATTGCATGGTACCCATTCCACGGTTCTCAACTCTCCATGTTTAAGGGATTCTTCCTTCAGCTAAAACATGCATGTGGAACCCAGAGTATGATCCACCGTGTGATCGGGAAACGTGTTCAAATGTGTCTCAGTTTTCGTCCCATGGTACTCGGGTGCAACATTCCAGACGCTTTACTAACACTCTCCCCACTTGGAGAGTCAGTGCCTTTAACCTCCTGTTTGGCCCAGTTTGCAATTTCTGCGGAAAATGAACAGGAATAGGGAGAACCAATGAGAGACTAACTGGAGGTGTCTGGACGGGTAAATTTAACTCTCATTTCCCACCAAGAAGAGGAATTAACCAAAGGCTCAGCGAGCCATGCCGGAACCACACTAGGGCCTGAAGCAATCCTGCGGTGTTGCGGCCAGCTCACAAGAAATCGAGTTGAAGAAAGGAGCTCAGGGACCCTGTAATTCACAAACCTGCAGAGTTATACATGACAGCTATCGTCCAAAAATATATTGAAGTAAGGCTGCCAAGAGGACTTGAAAGCGGGGCAGAATTGCAGGAAACCGATTTCAGGAGGTAGACTGGAATTGCATGTAAAGCATAGGAAAAGAGGCAGAACGTCCACAATGATGCACTTGGCCAAAAAGGGCGTATGCGTTTTTTCCTGAATATATTCAGGAAAAAACGCATACGCCCTTTTTGGCCAACCAAGCAAGCTTGCAAAGGAAATCTGCACTACAATGAAGTCTCACTGCCCCCCGGTCAAAAGGGCCATCTGAAAAAAGTGTAAAATCCAGAAAGGCAGGACAGTCCATGGAGAACTGGGAGCCTTGTTATGCTGATGGGCGGGATGTAAATTGCCAACAGCCACTCTGCAGAAGTGTATGGTGTTTCCTGAAACATCTAAAAAACTAAGCAACAGAGCCTAGGGCACTTCCACTTATGGTCCTATAGCTTAGGGAAATTAAAATCAAAAAGACACAGCCACCCCAAAGTTTGGGACGGCTCTGTTTACAAGAAGCTCTTTTACGGTACAAGTTCAATATCGCAGAAAGCGAAAAATGGATAAAGAAGTTGTGGTACTTACGTACAATGCAATATCACTCAGCAATGAAATGTATGTCATCAGGCCCATAGCAGCATAATGAGTGGATTCAGGTACGATGATTCTAAGTGAAATAAGTCACACAGAAAAAGAAACATCATAAGATATCACTAATACACGGAATGTAAACTTGGCTACACAGGAACTGAATTACAAAACAGAATAGGGTCTCAAATGTAGAAAACCAACTTATGCTTGCTTAAGGGGAAAGGTGAGTTGGGGTGCTGCATAAAACCAGAGATTGAAATTAACACAGATACCTTTCCATAAGCCAAATATGTAATAGACAAGAGCTACTCCTTGCTCAACGAAGTGGACTCAACACCCCATATTAAATGCCTAAGAATATATCTGACTAGTAAGAATCTTAAAACCTATGGATTTATATGTCTCCGCAAGAGAATCAAGCGTGTGTACAGTGGCATAAACGCAGCAGTGAAAGGATTGGTGAGGTTCGGTGAGCAAATGCAGACCCTTTGAAGTCATATTGCATGGTACCCATTCCACGGTTCTCAACTCTCCAGGTTTAAGGGATTCTTCCTTCAGCTAAAACATGCATGTGGAACCCAGAGTATGATCCAACGTGTGATCGGGAAACGTGTTCAAATGTGTCTCAGTTTTCGTCCCCTGGTACTCGGGTGCAACATTCCAGACGCTTTACTAACACTCTCCCCACTTGGAGTGTCAGTGCCTTTAACCTCCTGTTTGGTCCAGTTTGCAATTTCTGCAGAAAATGAACAGGAATAGGGAGAACCAATGAGAGACTAGCTGGAGGTGTCTGGACGGGCAAATTTAGCTCTCATTTCCCACCAGGAAGAGGAATTAACCAAAGGCTCAGCGTGCCATGCCAGTACCACACTAGGGCCTGAAGCAATCCTGCAGTGTTGCGGCCAGCTCACAAGACAGCGAGTTGAAGAAAGGAGCTCAGGGGCACTGTAATTCACAAACCTGCAGAGTTATAAATGACAGCTATCGTCCAAAAATATATTGAAGTAAGGCTGCCAAGAGGACTTGAATGCGGGGCAGAATTGCAGGAAACCGATTTCAGGAGGTAGACTGGAATTGCATGTAAAGCATAGGAAAAGAGGCAGAACGTCCACAATGATGCACTTGGCCAAAAAGGGCGTATGCGTTTTTTCCTGAATATATTCAGGAAAAAACGCATACGCCCTTTTTGGCCAACCAAGCAAGCTTGCAAAGGAAATCTGCACTACAATGAAGTCTCACTGCCCCCCCGTCAAAAGGGCCATCTGAAAAAAGTGTAAAATCCAGAAAGGCAGGACAGGCCATGAAGAACTGGGAGCCTAGTTAGGCTGATGGGCGGGATGTAAATTGCCAACAGCCACTCTGCAGAAGTGTATGGTGTTTCCTGAAACATCTAAAAAACAAAGCAACAGAACCTAGGGCACTTCCACTTATGGTCCTATAGCTTAGGGAAATTAAAATCAAAAAGACACAGCCACCCCAAAGTTTGGGACAGCTCTGTTTAAAAGAAGCTCTTTTACGGTACAAGTTCAATATCGCAGAAAGCGAAAAATGGATAAAGAAGTTGTGGTACTTACGTACAATGCAATATCACTCAGCAATGAAATGTATGTCATCAGGCCAGTAGCAGCATAATGATTGGATTCAGGTACGATGATTCTAAGTGAAATAAGTCACACAGAAAAAGAAACATCATAAGATATCACTAATACACGGAATATAAACTTGGCTACACAGGAACTGAATTACAAAACAGAATAGGGTCTCAAATGTAGAAAACCAACTTATGCTTGCTTAAGGGGAAAGGTGAGTTGGGGTGCTGCATAAAACCAGAGATTGAAATTAACACAGATACCTTTCCATAAGACAAATATGTAATAGACAAGAGCTACTCCTTGCTCAACGAAGTGGACTCAACACCCCATATTAAACGCCTAAGAATATACCTGACTAGTAAGAATCTTAAAACCTATGGATTTATATGTCTCTGAAAGAGAATCAAGCGTGTGTACAGTGGCATAAACGCAGCAGTGAAAGGATTGGTGAGGTTCGGTGAGCAAATGAAGACCCTTTGAAGTCATATTGCATGGTACCCATTCCACGGTTCTCAACTCTCCAGGTTTAAGGGATTCTTCCTTCAGCTAAAACATGCATGTGGAACCCAGAGTATGATCCAACGTGTGATCGGGAAACGTGTTCAAATGTGTCTCAGTTTTCGTCCCCTGGTACTCGGGTGCAACATTCCAGACGCTTTACTAACACTCTCCCCACTTGGAGAGTCAGTGCCTTTAACCTCCTGTTTGGCCCAGTTTGCAATTTCTGCGGAAAATGAACAGGAATAGGGAGAACCAATGAGAGACTAGCTGGAGGTGTCTGGACGGGCAAATTTAACTCTCATTTCCCACCAAGAAGAGGAATTAACCAAAGGCTCAGCGAGCCATGCCGGAACCACACTAGGGCCTGAAGCAATCGTGCGGTGTTGCGGCCAGCTCACAAGAAAGCGAGTTGAAGAAAGGAGCTCAGGGGCCCTGTAATTCACAAACCTGCAGAGTTATACATGACAGCTATCGTCCAAAAATATATTGAAGTAAGGCTGCCAAGAGGACTTGAAAGCGGGTCAGAATTGCAGGAAACCGATTTCAGGAGGTAGACTGGAATTGCATGTAAAGCATAGGAAAAGAGGCAGAACGTCCACAATGATGCACTTGGCCAAAAAGGGCGTATGCGTTTTTTCCTGAATATATTCAGGAAAAAACGCATACGCCCTTTTTGGCCAACCAAGCAAGCTTGCAAAGGAAATCTGCACTACAATGAAGTCTCACTGCCCCCCGGTCAAAAGGGCCATCTGAAAAAAGTGTAAAATCCAGAAAGGCAGGACAGTCCATGTATAACTGGGAGCCTTGTTATGCTGATGGGCGGGATGTAAATTGCCAACAGCCACTCTGCAGAAGTGTATGGTGTTTCCTGAAACATCTAAAAAACAAAGCAACAGAGCCTAGAGCACTTCCACTTATGGTCCTATAGCTTAGGGAAATTAAAATCAAAAAGACACAGCCACCCCAAAGTTTGGGACAGCTCTGTTTACAAGAACCTCGTTTACGGTACAAGTTCAATATCGCAGAAAGAGAAAAATGGATAAAGAAGTTGTGGTACTAACGTACAATGCAATATCAGTCAGCAATGAAATCTATGTCATCAGGCCCATAGCAGCATAATGAGTGGATTCAGGTACGATGATTCTAAGTGAAATATGTCACAAAGAAAAAGAAACATCATAAGATATCACTAATACACGGAATGTAAACTTGGCTACACAGGAACTGAATTACAAAACAGAATAGGGTCTCAAATGTAGAAAACCAACTTATGCTTGCTTAAGGGGAAAGGTGAGTTGGGGTGCTGCATAAAACCAGAGATTGAAATTAACACAGATACCTTTCCATAAGACAAATATGTAATAGACAAGAGCTACTGCTTGCTCAACGAAGTGGACTCAACACCCCATATTAAACGCCTAAGAATATACCTGACTAGTAAGAATCTTAAAACCTATGGATTTATATGTCTCCGAAAGAGAATCAAGCTTGTGTATAGCGGCATAAACGCAGCAGTGAAAGAATTGGTGAGGTTCGGTGAGCAAATGCAGACCCTTTGAAGTCATATTGCATGGTACCCATTCCATGGTTCTCAACTCTCCAGGTTTAAGGGATTCTTCCTTCAACTAAAACATGCATGTGGAACCCAGAGTATGATCCACCGTGTGATCGGGAAACATGTTCAAATGTGTCTCAGTTTTCGTCCCCTGGTACTCGGGTGCAACATTCCAGACGCTTTACTAACACTCTCCCCACTTGGAGTGTCAGTGCCTTTAACCTCCTGTTTGGCCCAGTTTGCAATTTCTGCGGAATATGAACAGGAATAGGGAGAACCAATGAGAGAGTAGCTGGAGGTGTCTGGACGGGCAAATTTAACTCTCATTTCCCACCAGGAAGAGGAATTAACCTAAGGCTCAGCGAGGCATGCCGGAACCACACTAGGGCCTGAAGCAATCCTGCGGTGTTGCGGCCAGCTCACAAGAAAGCGAGTTGAAGAAAGGAGCTCAGGGGCCCTGTAATTCACAAACCTGCAGAGTTATACATGACAGCTATCGTCCAAAAATATATTGAAGTAAGGCTGCCAAGAGGACTTGAAAGCGGGTCAGAATTGCAGGAAACCGATTTCAGGAGGTAGACTGGAATTGCATGTAAAGCATAGGAAAAGAGGCAGAACGTCCACAATGATGCACTTGGCCAAAAAGGGCGTATGCGTTTTTTCCTGAATATATTCAGGAAAAAACGCATACGCCCTTTTTGGCCAACCAAGCAAGCTTGCAAAGGAAATCTGCACTACAATGAAGTCTCACTGCCCCCCGGTCAAAAGGGCCATCTGAAAAAAGTGTAAAATCCAGAAAGGCAGGACAGTCCATGGAGAACTGGGAGCCTTGTTATGCTGATGGGCGGGATGTAAATTGCCAACAGCCACTCTGCAGAAGTGTATGGTGTTTCCTGAAACATCTAAAAAACAAAGCAACAGAGCCTAGAGCACTTCCACTTATGGTCCTATAGCTTAGGGAAATTAAAATCAAAAAGACACAGCCACCCCAAAGTTTGGGACGGCTCTGTTTACAAGAACCTCGTTTACGGTACAAGTTCAATATCGCAGAAAGAGAAAAATGGATAAAGAAGTTGTGGTACTAACGTACAATGCAATATCAGTCAGCAATGAAATCTATGTCATCAGGCCCATAGCAGCATAATGAGTGGATTCAGGTACGATGATTCTAAGTGAAATATGTCACAAAGAAAAAGAAACATCATAAGATATCACTAATACACGGAATGTAAACTTGGCTACACAGGAACTGAATTACAAAACAGAATAGGGTCTCAAATGTAGAAAACCAACTTATGCTTGCTTAAGGGGAAAGGTGAGTTGGGGTGCTGCATAAAACCAGAGATTGAAATTAACACAGATACCTTTCCATAAGACAAATATGTAATAGACAAGAGCTACTGCTTGCTCAACGAAGTGGACTCAACACCCCATATTAAACGCCTAAGAATATACCTGACTAGTAAGAATCTTAAAACCTATGGATTTATATGTCTCCGAAAGAGAATCAAGCTTGTGTATAGCGGCATAAACGCAGCAGTGAAAGAATTGGTGAGGTTCGGTGAGCAAATGCAGACCCTTTGAAGTCATATTGCATGGTACCCATTCCATGGTTCTCAACTCTCCAGGTTTAAGGGATTCTTCCTTCAACTAAAACATGCATGTGGAACCCAGAGTATGATCCACCGTGTGATCGGGAAACATGTTCAAATGTGTCTCAGTTTTCGTCCCCTGGTACTCGGGTGCAACATTCCAGATGCTTTACTAACACTCTCCCCACTTGGAGTGTCAGTGCCTTTAACCTCCTGTTTGGCCCAGTTTGCAATTTCTGCGGAATATGAACAGGAATAGGGAGAACCAATGAGAGAGTAGCTGGAGGTGTCTGGACGGGCAAATTTAACTCTCATTTCCCACCAGGAAGAGGAATTAACCTAAGGCTCAGCGAGGCATGCCGGAACCACACTAGGGCCTGAAGCAATCCTGCGGTGTTGCGGCCAGCTCACAAGAAAGCGAGTTGAAGAAAGGAGCTCAGGGGCCCTGTAATTCACAAACCTGCAGAGTTATACATGACAGCTATCGTCCAAAAATATATTGAAGTAAGGCTGCCAAGAGGACTTGAAAGCGGGGCAGAATTGCAGGAAACCGATTTCAGGAGGTAGACTGGAATTGCATGTAAAGCATAGGAAAAGAGGCAGAACGTCCACAATGATGCACTTGGCCAAAAAGGGCGTATGCGTTTTTTCCTGAATATATACAGGAAAAAACGCATACGCCCTTTTTGGCCAAGGAAGCAAGCTTGCAAAGGAAATCTGCACTACAATGAAGTCTCACTGCCCCCCGGTCAAAAGGGCCATCTGAAAAAAGTGTAAAATCCAGAAAGGCAGGACAGTCCATGGAGAACTGGGAGCCTTCTTATGCAGATGGGCGGGATGTAAATTGCCAAGAGCCACTCTGCAGAAGTGTATGGTGTTTCCTGAAACATCTAAAAAACAAAGCAACAGAGCCTAGGGCACTTCCACTTATGGTCCTATAGCTTAGGGAAATTAAAATCAAAAAGACACAGCCACCCCAAAGTTTGGGACGGCTCTGTTTACAAGAACCTCGTTTACGGTACAAGTTCAATATCGCAGAGAGCGAAAAATGGATAAAGAAGTTGTGGTACTAACGTACAATGCAATATCACTCAGCAATTAAATCTATGTCATCAGGCCCATAGCAGCATAATGAGTGGATTCAGGTACGATGATTCTAAGTGAAGTATGTCACACAGAAAAAGAAACATCATAAGATATCACTAATACACGGAATGTAAACTTGGCTACACAGGAACTGAATTACAAAACAGAATAGGGTCTCAAATGTAGAAAACCAACTTATGCTTGCTTAAGGGGAAAGGTGAGTTGGGGTGCTGCATAAAACCAGAGATTGAAATTAGCACAGATACCTTTCCATAAGACAAATATGTAATAGAGAAGAGCTACTGCTTGCTCAACGAAGTGGACTCAACACCCCATATTAAACGCCTAAGGATATACCTGACTAGTAAGAATCTTAAAACCTATTGATTTATATGTCTCCGAAAGAGAATCAAGTGTGTGTACAGCGGCATAAACGCAGCAGTGATAGGATTGGTGAGGTTCGGTGAGCAAATGCAGACCCTTTGAAGTCATATTGCATGGTACCCATTCCATGGTTCTCAACTCTCCATGTTTAAGGGATTCTTCCTTCAGCTAAAACATGCATGTGGAACCCAGAGTATGATCCACCGTGTGATCGGGAAACGTGTTCAAATGTGTCTCAGTTTTCGTCCCATGGTACTCGGGTGCAACATTCCAGACGCTTTACTAACACTCTCCCCACTTGGAGAGTCAGTGCCTTTAACCTCCTGTTTGGCCCAGTTTGCAATTTCTGCGGAAAATGAACAGGAATAGGGAGAACCAATGAGAGACTAACTGGAGGTGTCTGGACGGGTAAATTTAACTCTCATTTCCCACCAAGAAGAGGAATTAACCAAAGGCTCAGCGAGCCATGCCGGAACCACACTAGGGCCTGAAGCAATCCTGCGGTGTTGCGGCCAGCTCACAAGAAATCGAGTTGAAGAAAGGAGCTCAGGGACCCTGTAATTCACAAACCTGCAGAGTTATACATGACAGCTATCGTCCAAAAATATATTGAAGTAAGGCTGCCAAGAGGACTTGAAAGCGGGGCAGAATTGCAGGAAACCGATTTCAGGAGGTAGACTGGAATTGCATGTAAAGCATAGGAAAAGAGGCAGAACGTCCACAATGATGCACTTGGCCAAAAAGGGCGTATGCGTTTTTTCCTGAATATATTCAGGAAAAAACGCATACGCCCTTTTTGGCCAACCAAGCAAGCTTGCAAAGGAAATCTGCACTACAATGAAGTCTCACTGCCCCCCGGTCAAAAGGGCCATCTGAAAAAAGTGTAAAATCCAGAAAGGCAGGACAGTCCATGGAGAACTGGGAGCCTTGTTATGCTGATGGGCGGGATGTAAATTGCCAACAGCCACTCTGCAGAAGTGTATGGTGTTTCCTGAAACATCTAAAAAACTAAGCAACAGAGCCTAGGGCACTTCCACTTATGGTCCTATAGCTTAGGGAAATTAAAATCAAAAAGAAACAGCCACCCCAAAGTTTGGGACGGCTCTGTTTACAAGAACCTCTTTTATGGTACAAGTTCAATATCGCAGAAAGCGAAAAATGGATAAAGAAGTTGTGGTACTTACGTACAATGCAATATCACTCAGCAATGAAATGTATGTCATCAGGCCAGTAGCAGCATAATGAGTGGATTCAGGTACGATGATTCTAAGTGAAATAAGTCACACACAAAAAGAAACATCATAAGATATCACTAATACACGGAATGTAAACTTGGCTACACAGGAACTGAATTACAAAACAGAATAGGGTCTCAAATGTAGAAAACCAACTTATGCTTGCTTAAGGGGAAAGGTGAGTTGGGGTGCTGCATAAAACCAGAGATTGAAATTAACACAGATACCTTTCCATAAGCCAAATATGTAATAGACAAGAGCTACTCCTTGCTCAACGAAGTGGACTCAACACCCCATATTAAACGCCTAAGAATATACCTGACTAGTAAGAATCATAAAACCTATGGATTTATATGTCTCCGAAAGAGAATCAAGCGTGTGTACAGCGGCATAAACGCAGCAGTGAAAGGATTGGTGAGGTTCGGTGAGCAAATGAAGACCCTTTGAAGTCATATTGCATGGTACCCATTCCACGGTTCTCAACTCTCCAGGTTTAAGGGATTCTTCCTTCAGCTAAAACATGCATGTGGAACCCAGAGTATGATCCAACGTGTGATCGGGAAACGTGTTCAAATGTGTCTCAGTTTTCGTCCCCTGGTACTCGGGTGCAACATTCCAGACGCTTTACTAACACTCTCCCCACTTGGAGAGTCAGTGCCTTTAACCTCCTGTTTGGCCCAGTTTGCAATTTCTGCAGAAAATGAACAGGAATAGGGAGAACCAATGAGAGACTAGCTGGAGGTGTCTGGACGGGTAAATTTAACTCTCAATTCCCACCAAGAAGAGGAATTAACCAAAGGCTCAGCGTGCCATGCCATTACCACACTAGGGCCTGAAGCAATCCTGCAGTGTTTCGGCCAACTCACAAGAAAGCGAGTTGAAGAAAGGAGCTCAGGGGCACTGTAATTCACAAACCTGCAGAGTTATAAATGACAGCTATCGTCCAAAAATATATTGAAGTAAGGCTGCCAAGAGGACTTGAATGCGGGGCAGAATTGCAGGAAACCGATTTCAGGAGGTAGACTGGAATTGCATGTAAAGCATAGGAAAAGAGGCAGAACGTCCACAATGATACACTTGGCCAAAAACGGTGTATGCGTTTTTTCCTGAATATATTCAGGAAAAAACGCATACGCCCTTTTTGGCCAACCAAGCAAGCTTGCAAAGGAAATCTGCACTACAATGAAGTCTCACTGCCCCCCGGTCAAAAGGGCCATCTGAAAAAAGTGTAAAACCCAGAAAGGCAGGACAGGCCATGGAGAACTGGGAGCCTAGTTAGGCTGATGGGCGGGATGTAAATTGCCAACAGCCACTCTGGAGAAGTGTATGGTTTTTCCTGAAACATCTAAAAAAGAAAGCAACAGAGCCTAGGGCACTTCCACTTATGGTCCTATAGCTTAGGGAAATTAAAATCAAAAAGACACAGCCACCCCAAAATTTTGGACGGCTCTGTTTACAGGAACCTCATTTACGGTACAAGTTCAATATCACAGAAAGCGAAAAATGGATAAAGAAGTTGTGGTACTAACGTACAATGCAATATCACTCAGCAATTAAATCTATGTCATCAGGCCCATAGAAGCATAATGAGTGGATTCAGGTACGATGATTCTAAGTGAAATATGTCGCACAGAAAAAGAAACATCATAAGATATCACTAATACACAGAATGTAAACTTGGCTACACAGGAACTGAATTACAAAACAGAATAGGGTCTCAAATGTAGAAAACCAACTTATGCTTGCTTAAGGGGAAAGGTGAGTTGGGGTGCTGCATAAAACCAGAGATTGAAATTAGCACAGATACCTTTCCATAAGCAAAATATGTAATAGACAAGAGCTACTGCTTGCTCAACGAAGTGGACTCAACACCCCATATTAAACGCCTAAGGATATACCTGACTAGTAAGAATCTTAAAACCTATTGATTTATATGTCTACGAAAGAGAATCAAGTGTGTGTACAGCGGCATAAACGCAGCAGTGATAGGATTGGTGAGGTTCGGTGAGCAAATGCAGACCCTTTGAAGTCATATTGCATGGTACCCATTCCATGGTTCTCAACTCTCCATGTTTAAGGGATTCTTCCTTCAGCTAAAACATGCATGTGGAACCCAGAGTATGATCCACCGTGTGATCGGGAAACGTGTTCAAATGTGTCTCAGTTTTCGTCCCATGGTACTCGGGTGCAACATTCCAGACGCTTTACTAACACTCTCCCCACTTGGAGAGTCAGTGCCTTTAAACTCCTGTTTGGCCCAGTTTGCAATTTCTGCGGAAAATGAACAGGAATAGGGAGAACCAATGAGAGACTAACAGGAGGTGTCTGGACGGGTAAATTTAACTCTCATTTCCCACCAAGAAGAGGAATTAACCAAAGGCTCAGCGAGCCATGCCGGAACCACACTAGGGCCTGAAGCAATCCTGCGGTGTTGCGGCCAGCTCACAAGAAATCGAGTTGAAGAAAGGAGCTCAGGGACCCTGTAATTCACAAACCTGCAGAGTTATACATGACAGCTATCGTCCAAAAATATATTGAAGTAAGGCTGCCAAGAGGACTTGAAAGCAGGGCAGAATTGCAGGAAACCGATTTCAGGAGGTAGACTGGAATTGCATGTAAAGCATAGGAAAAGAGGCAGAACGTCCACAATGATGCACTTGGCCAAAAAGGGCGTATGCGTTTTTTCCTGAATATATTCAGGAAAAAACGCATACGCCCTTTTTGGCCAACCAAGGAAGCTTGCAAAGGAAATCTGCACTACAATGAAGTCTCACTGCCCCCCGGTCAAAAGGGCCATCTGAAAAAAGTGTAAAATCCAGAAAGGCAGGACAGTCTATGTATAACTGGGAGCCTTGTTATGCTGATGGGCGGGATGTAAATTGCCAACAGCCACTCTGCAGAAGTGTATGGTGTTTCCTGAAACATCTAAAAAACTAAGCAACAGAGCCTAGGGCACTTCCACTTATGGTCCTATAGCTTAGGGAAATTAAAATCAAAAAGAAACAGCCACCCCAAAGTTTGGGACGGCTCTGTTTACAAGAAGCTCTTTTACGGTACAAGTTCAATATCGCAGAAAGCGAAAAATGGATAAAGAAGTTGTGGTACTTACGTACAATGCAATATCACTCAGCAATGAAATGTATGTCATCAGGCCCATAGCAGCATAATGAGTGGATTCAGGTACGATGATTCTAAGTGAAATAAGTCACACAGAAAAAGAAACATCATAAGATATCACTAATACACGGAATGTAAACTTGGCTACACAGGAACTGAATTACAAAACAGAATAGGGTCTCAAATGTAGAAAACCAACTTATGCTTGCTTAAGGGGAAAGGTGAGTTGGGGTGCTGCATAAAACCAGAGATTGAAATTAACACAGATACCTTTCCATAAGCCAAATATGTAATAGACAAGAGCTACTCCTTGCTCAACGAAGTGGACTCAACACCCCATATTAGATGCCTAAGAATATACCTGACTAGTAAGAATCTTAAAACCTATGGATTTATATGTCTCCGCAAGAGAATCAAGCGTGTGTACAGTGGCATAAACGCAGCAGTGAAAGGATTGGTGAGGTTCGGTGAGCAAATGCAGACCCTTTGAAGTCATATTGCATGGTACCCATTCCACGGTTCTCAACTCTCCAGGTTTAAGGGATTCTTCCTTCAGCTAAAACATGCATGTGGAACCCAGAGTATGATCCAACGTGTGATCGGGAAACGTGTTCAAATGTGTCTCAGTTTTCGTCCCCTGGTACTCGGGTGCAACATTCCAGACGCTTTACTAACACTCTCCCCACTTGGAGTGTCAGTGCCTTTAACCTCCTGTTTGGTCCAGTTTGCAATTTCTGCAGAAAATGAACAGGAATAGGGAGAACCAATGAGAGACTAGCTGGAGGTGTCTGGACGGGCAAATTTAGCTCTCATTTCCCACCAGGAAGAGGAATTAACCAAAGGCTCAGCGTGCCATGCCAGTACCACACTAGGGCCTGAAGCAATCCTGCAGTGTTGCGGCCAGCTCACAAGAAAGCGAGTTGAAGAAAGGAGCTAAGGGGCACTGTAATTCACAAACCTGCAGAGTTATAAATGACAGCTATCGTCCAAAAATATATTGAAGTAAGGCTGCCAAGAGGACTTGAATGCGGGGCAGAATTGCAGGAAACCGATTTCAGGAGGTAGACTGGAATTGCATGTAAAGCATAGGAAAAGAGGCAGAACGTCCACAATGATGCACTTGGCCAAAAAGGGCGTATGCGTTTTTTCCTGAATATATTCAGGAAAAAACGCATACGCCCTTTTTGGCCAACCAAGCAAGCTTGCAAAGGAAATCTGCACTACAATGAAGTCTCACTGCCCCCCCGTCAAAAGGGCCATCTGAAAAAAGTGTAAAACCCAGAAAGTCAGGACAGGCCATGGAGAACTGGGAGCCTAGTTAGGCTGATGGGCGGGATGTAAATTGCCAACAGCCACTCTGGAGAAGTGTATGGTGTTTCCTGAAACATCTAAAACACAAAGCAACAGAGCCTAGGGCACTTCCACTTATGGTCCTATAGCTTAGGGAAATTAAAATCAAAAAGACACAGCCACCCCAAAATTTGGGACGGCTCTGTTTACAGGAACCTCATTTACGGTACAAGTTCAATATCACAGAAAGCGAAAAATGGATAAAGAAGTTGTGGTACTAACGTACAATGCAATATCACTCAGCAATTAAATCTATGTCATCAGGCCCATAGCAGCATAATGAGTGGATTCAGGTACGATGATTCTAAGTGAAATATGTCACACAGAAAAAGAAACATCATAAGATATCACTAATACACGGAATGTAAACTTGGCTACACAGGAACTGAATTACAAAACAGAATAGGGTCTCAAATGTAGAAAACCAACTTATGCTTGCTTAAGGGGAAAGGTGAGTTGGGGTGCTGCATAAAACCAGAGATTGAAATTAGCACAGATACCTTTCCATAAGACAAATATGTAATAGAGAAGAGCTACTGCTTGCTCAACGAAGTGGACTCAACACCCCATATTAAACGCCAAAGGATATACCTGACTAGTAAGAATCTTAAAACCTATTGATTTATATGTCTCCGAAAGAGAATCAAGTGTGTGTACAGCGGCATAAACGCAGCAGTGATAGGATTGGTGAGGTTCGGTGAGCAAATGCAGACCCTTTGAAGTCATATTGCATGGTACCCATTCCATGGTTCTCAACTCTCCATGTTTAAGGGATTCTTCCTTCAGCTAAAACATGCATGTGGAACCCAGAGTATGATCCACCGTGTGATCGGGAAACGTGTTCAAATGTGTCTCAGTTTTCGTCCCATGGTACTCGGGTGCAACATTCCAGACGCTTTACTAACACTCTCCCCACTTGGAGAGTCAGTGCCTTTAACCTCCTGTTTGGCCCAGTTTGCAATTTCTGCGGAAAATGAACAGGAATAGGGAGAACCAATGAGAGACTAACTGGAGGTGTCTGGACGGGTAAATTTAACTCTCATTTCCCACCAAGAAGAGGAATTAACCAAAGGCTCAGCGAGCCATGCCGGAACCACACTAGGGCCTGAAGCAATCCTGCGGTGTTGCGGCCAGCTCACAAGAAATCGAGTTGAAGAAAGGAGCTCAGGGACCCTGTAATTCACAAACCTGCAGAGTTATACATGACAGCTATCGTCCAAAAATATATTGAAGTAAGGCTGCCAAGAGGACTTGAAAGCGGGGCAGAATTGCAGGAAACCGATTTCAGGAGGTAGACTGGAATTGCATGTAAAGCATAGGAAAAGAGGCAGAACGTCCACAATGATGCACTTGGCCAAAAAGGGCGTATGCGTTTTTTCCTGAATATATTCAGGAAAAAACGCATACGCCCTTTTTGGCCAACCAAGCAAGCTTGCAAAGGAAATCTGCACTACAATGAAGTCTCACTGCCCCCCGGTCAAAAGGGCCATCTGAAAAAAGTGTAAAATCCAGAAAGGCAGGACAGTCCATGGAGAACTGGGAGCCTTGTTATGCTGATGGGCGGGATGTAAATTGCCAACAGCCACTCTGCAGAAGTGTATGGTGTTTCCTGAAACATCTAAAAAACTAAGCAACAGAGCCTAGGGCACTTCCACTTATGGTCCTATAGCTTAGGGAAATTAAAATCAAAAAGACACAGCCACCCCAAAGTTTGGGACGGCTCTGTTTACAAGAAGCTCTTTTACGGTACAAGTTCAATATCGCAGAAAGCGAAAAATGGATAAAGAAGTTGTGGTACTTACGTACAATGCAATATCACTCAGCAATGAAATGTATGTCATCAGGCCCATAGCAGCATAATGAGTGGATTCAGGTACGATGATTCTAAGTGAAATAAGTCACACAGAAAAAGAAACATCATAAGATATCACTAATACACGGAATGTAAACTTGGCTACACAGGAACTGAATTACAAAACAGAATAGGGTCTCAAATGTAGAAAACCAACTTATGCTTGCTTAAGGGGAAAGGTGAGTTGGGGTGCTGCATAAAACCAGAGATTGAAATTAACACAGATACCTTTCCATAAGCCAAATATGTAATAGACAAGAGCTACTCCTTGCTCAACGAAGTGGACTCAACACCCCATATTAAATGCCTAAGAATATATCTGACTAGTAAGAATCTTAAAACCTATGGATTTATATGTCTCCGCAAGAGAATCAAGCGTGTGTACAGTGGCATAAACGCAGCAGTGAAAGGATTGGTGAGGTTCGGTGAGCAAATGCAGACCCTTTGAAGTCATATTGCATGGTACCCATTCCACGGTTCTCAACTCTCCAGGTTTAAGGGATTCTTCCTTCAGCTAAAACATGCATGTGGAACCCAGAGTATGATCCAACGTGTGATCGGGAAACGTGTTCAAATGTGTCTCAGTTTTCGTCCCCTGGTACTCGGGTGCAACATTCCAGACGCTTTACTAACACTCTCCCCACTTGGAGTGTCAGTGCCTTTAACCTCCTGTTTGGTCCAGTTTGCAATTTCTGCAGAAAATGAACAGGAATAGGGAGAACCAATGAGAGACTAGCTGGAGGTGTCTGGACGGGCAAATTTAGCTCTCATTTCCCACCAGGAAGAGGAATTAACCAAAGGCTCAGCGTGCCATGCCAGTACCACACTAGGGCCTGAAGCAATCCTGCAGTGTTGCGGCCAGCTCACAAGAAAGCGAGTTGAAGAAAGGAGCTAAGGGGCACTGTAATTCACAAACCTGCAGAGTTATAAATGACAGCTATCGTCCAAAAATATATTGAAGTAAGGCTGCCAAGAGGACTTGAATGCGGGGCAGAATTGCAGGAAACCGATTTCAGGAGGTAGACTGGAATTGCATGTAAAGCATAGGAAAAGAGGCAGAACGTCCACAATGATGCACTTGGCCAAAAAGGGCGTATGCGTTTTTTCCTGAATATATTCAGGAAAAAACGCATACGCCCTTTTTGGCCAACCAAGCAAGCTTGCAAAGGAAATCTGCACTACAATGAAGTCTCACTGCCCCCCCGTCAAAAGGGCCATCTGAAAAAAGTGTAAAACCCAGAAAGTCAGGACAGGCCATGGAGAACTGGGAGCCTAGTTAGGCTGATGGGCGGGATGTAAATTGCCAACAGCCACTCTGGAGAAGTGTATGGTGTTTCCTGAAACATCTAAAACACAAAGCAACAGAGCCTAGGGCACTTCCACTTATGGTCCTATAGCTTAGGGAAATTAAAATCAAAAAGACACAGCCACCCCAAAATTTGGGACGGCTCTGTTTACAGGAACCTCATTTACGGTACAAGTTCAATATCACAGAAAGCGAAAAATGGATAAAGAAGTTGTGGTACTAACGTACAATGCAATATCACTCAGCAATTAAATCTATGTCATCAGGCCCATAGCAGCATAATGAGTGGATTCAGGTACGATGATTCTAAGTGAAATATGTCACACAGAAAAAGAAACATCATAAGATATCACTAATACACGGAATGTAAACTTGGCTACACAGGAACTGAATTACAAAACAGAATAGGGTCTCAAATGTAGAAAACCAACTTATGCTTGCTTAAGGGGAAAGGTGAGTTGGGGTGCTGCATAAAACCAGAGATTGAAATTAGCACAGATACCTTTCCATAAGACAAATATGTAATAGAGAAGAGCTACTGCTTGCTCAACGAAGTGGACTCAACACCCCATATTAAACGCCAAAGGATATACCTGACTAGTAAGAATCTTAAAACCTATTGATTTATATGTCTCCGAAAGAGAATCAAGTGTGTGTACAGCGGCATAAACACAGCAGTGATAGGATTGGTGAGGTTCGGTGAGCAAATGCAGACCCTTTGAAGTCATATTGCATGGTACCCATTCCATGGTTCTCAACTCTCCATGTTTAAGGGATTCTTCCTTCAGCTAAAACATGCATGTGGAACCCAGAGTATGATCCACCGTGTGATCGGGAAACGTGTTCAAATGTGTCTCAGTTTTCGTCCCATGGTACTCGGGTGCAACATTCCAGACGCTTTACTAACACTCTCCCCACTTGGAGAGTCAGTGCCTTTAACCTCCTGTTTGGCCCAGTTTGCAATTTCTGCGGAAAATGAACAGGAATAGGGAGAGCCAATGAGAGACTAACTGGAGGTGTCTGGACGGGTAAATTTAACTCTCATTTCCCACCAAGAAGAGGAATTAACCAAAGGCTCAGCGAGCCATGCCGGAACCACACTAGGGCCTGAAGCAATCCTGCGGTGTTGCGGCCAGCTCACAAGAAATCGAGTTGAAGAAAGGAGCTCAGGGACCCTGTAATTCACAAACCTGCAGAGTTATACATGACAGCTATCGTCCAAAAATATATTGAAGTAAGGCTGCCAAGAGGACTTGAAAGCGGGGCAGAATTGCAGGAAACCGATTTCAGGAGGTAGACTGGAATTGCATGTAAAGCATAGGAAAAGAGGCAGAACGTCCACAATGATGCACTTGGCCAAAAAGGGCGTATGCGTTTTTTCCTGAATATATTCAGGAAAAAACGCATACGCCCTTTTTGGCCAAGGAAGCAAGCTTGCAAAGGAAATCTGCACTACAATGAAGTCTCACTGCCCCCCGGTCAAAAGGGCCATCTGAAAAAAGTGTAAAATCCAGAAAGGCAGGACAGTCCATGGAGAACTGGGAGCCTTGTTATGCTGATGGGCGGGATGTAAATTGCCAACAGCCACTCTGCAGAAGTGTATGGTGTTTCCTGAAACATCTAAAAAACTAAGCAACAGAGCCTAGGGCACTTCCACTTATGGTCCTATAGCTTAGGGAAATTAAAATCAAAAAGAAACAGCCACCCCAAAGTTTGGGACGGCTCTGTTTACAAGAACCTCTTTTATGGTACAAGTTCAATATCGCAGAAAGCGAAAAATGGATAAAGAAGTTGTGGTACTTACGTACAATGCAATATCACTCAGCAATGAAATGTATGTCATCAGGCCAGTAGCAGCATAATGAGTGGATTCAGGTACGATGATTCTAAGTGAAATAAGTCACACAGAAAAAGAAACATCATAAGATATCACTAATACACGGAATGTAAACTTGGCTACACAGGAACTGAATTACAAAACAGAATAGGGTCTCAAATGTAGAAAACCAACTTATGCTTGCTTAAGGGGAAAGGTGAGTTGGGGTGCTGCATAAAACCAGAGATTGAAATTAACACAGATACCTTTCCATAAGCCAAATATGTAATAGACAAGAGCTACTCCTTGCTCAACGAAGTGGACTCAACACCCCATATTAAACGCCTAAGAATATACCTGACTAGTAAGAATCTTAAAACCTATGGATTTATATGTCTCCGAAAGAGAATCAAGCGTGTGTACAGCGGCATAAACGCAGCAGTGAAAGGATTGGTGAGGTTCGGTGAGCAAATGAAGACCCTTTGAAGTCATATTGCATGGTACCCATTCCACGGTTCTCAACTCTCCAGGTTTAAGGGATTCTTCCTTCAGCTAAAACATGCATGTGGAACCCAGAGTATGATCCAACGTGTGATCGGGAAACGTGTTCAAATGTGTCTCAGTTTTCGTCCCCTGGTACTCGGGTGCAACATTCCAGACGCTTTACTAACACTCTCCCCACTTGGAGAGTCAGTGCCTTTAACCTCCTGTTTGGCCCAGTTTGCAATTTCTGCAGAAAATGAACAGGAATAGGGAGAACCAATGAGAGACTAGCTGGAGGTGTCTGGACGGGTAAATTTAACTCTCAATTCCCACCAAGAAGAGGAATTAACCAAAGGCTCAGCGTGCCATGCCATTACCACACTAGGGCCTGAAGCAATCCTGCAGTGTTTCGGCCAACTCACAAGAAAGCGAGTTGAAGAAAGGAGCTCAGGGGCACTGTAATTCACAAACCTGCAGAGTTATAAATGACAGCTATCGTCCAAAAATATATTGAAGTAAGGCTGCCAAGAGGACTTGAATGCGGGGCAGAATTGCAGGAAACCGATTTCAGGAGGTAGACTGGAATTGCATGTAAAGCATAGGAAAAGAGGCAGAACGTCCACAATGATACACTTGGCCAAAAACGGTGTATGCGTTTTTTCCTGAATATATTCAGGAAAAAACGCATACGCCCTTTTTGGCCAACCAAGCAAGCTTGCAAAGGAAATCTGCACTACAATGAAGTCTCACTGCCCCCCGGTCAAAAGGGCCATCTGAAAAAAGTGTAAAACCCAGAAAGGCAGGACAGGCCATGGAGAACTGGGAGCCTAGTTAGGCTGATGGGCGGGATGTAAATTGCCAACAGCCACTCTGGAGAAGTGTATGGTTTTTCCTGAAACATCTAAAAAAGAAAGCAACAGAGCCTAGGGCACTTCCACTTATGGTCCTATAGCTTAGGGAAATTAAAATCAAAAAGACACAGCCACCCCAAAATTTTGGACGGCTCTGTTTACAGGAACCTCATTTACGGTACAAGTTCAATATCACAGAAAGCGAAAAATGGATAAAGAAGTTGTGGTACTAACGTACAATGCAATATCACTCAGCAATTAAATCTATGTCATCAGGCCCATAGAAGCATAATGAGTGGATTCAGGTACGATGATTCTAAGTGAAATATGTCGCACAGAAAAAGAAACATCATAAGATATCACTAATACACAGAATGTAAACTTGGCTACACAGGAACTGAATTACAAAACAGAATAGGGTCTCAAATGTAGAAAACCAACTTATGCTTGCTTAAGGGGAAAGGTGAGTTGGGGTGCTGCATAAAACCAGAGATTGAAATTAGCACAGATACCTTTCCATAAGCAAAATATGTAATAGACAAGAGCTACTGCTTGCTCAACGAAGTGGACTCAACACCCCATATTAAACGCCTAAGGATATACCTGACTAGTAAGAATCTTAAAACCTATTGATTTATATGTCTCCGAAAGAGAATCAAGTGTGTGTACAGCGGCATAAACGCAGCAGTGATAGGATTGGTGAGGTTCGGTGAGCAAATGCAGACCCTTTGAAGTCATATTGCATGGTACCCATTCCATGGTTCTCAACTCTCCATGTTTAAGGGATTCTTCCTTCAGCTAAAACATGCATGTGGAACCCAGAGTATGATCCACCGTGTGATCGGGAAACGTGTTCAAATGTGTCTCAGTTTTCGTCCCATGGTACTCGGGTGCAACATTCCAGACGCTTTACTAACACTCTCCCCACTTGGAGAGTCAGTGCCTTTAAACTCCTGTTTGGCCCAGTTTGCAATTTCTGCGGAAAATGAACAGGAATAGGGAGAACCAATGAGAGACTAACTGGAGGTGTCTGGACGGGTAAATTTAACTCTCATTTCCCACCAAGAAGAGGAATTAACCAAAGGCTCAGCGAGCCATGCCGGAACCACACTAGGGCCTGAAGCAATCCTGCGGTGTTGCGGCCAGCTCACAAGAAATCGAGTTGAAGAAAGGAGCTCAGGGACCCTGTAATTCACAAACCTGCAGAGTTATACATGACAGCTATCGTCCAAAAATATATTGAAGTAAGGCTGCCAAGAGGACTTGAAAGCAGGGCAGAATTGCAGGAAACCGATTTCAGGAGGTAGACTGGAATTGCATGTAAAGCATAGGAAAAGAGGCAGAACGTCCACAATGATGCACTTGGCCAAAAAGGGCGTATGCGTTTTTTCCTGAATATATTCAGGAAAAAACGCATACGCCCTTTTTGGCCAACCAAGGAAGCTTGCAAAGGAAATCTGCACTACAATGAAGTCTCACTGCCCCCCGGTCAAAAGGGCCATCTGAAAAAAGTGTAAAATCCAGAAAGGCAGGACAGTCCATGTATAACTGGGAGCCTTGTTATGCTGATGGGCGGGATGTAAATTGCCAACAGCCACTCTGCAGAAGTGTATGGTGTTTCCTGAAACATCTAAAAAACTAAGCAACAGAGCCTAGGGCACTTCCACTTATGGTCCTATAGCTTAGGGAAATTAAAATCAAAAAGAAACAGCCACCCCAAAGTTTGGGACGGCTCTGTTTACAAGAAGCTCTTTTACGGTACAAGTTCAATATCGCAGAAAGCGAAAAATGGATAAAGAAGTTGTGGTACTTACGTACAATGCAATATCACTCAGCAATGAAATGTATGTCATCAGGCCCATAGCAGCATAATGAGTGGATTCAGGTACGATGATTCTAAGTGAAATAAGTCACACAGAAAAAGAAACATCATAAGATATCACTAATACACGGAATGTAAACTTGGCTACACAGGAACTGAATTACAAAACAGAATAGGGTCTCAAATGTAGAAAACCAACTTATGCTTGCTTAAGGGGAAAGGTGAGTTGGGGTGCTGCATAAAACCAGAGATTGAAATTAACACAGATACCTTTCCATAAGCCAAATATGTAATAGACAAGAGCTACTCCTTGCTCAACGAAGTGGACTCAACACCCCATATTAAATGCCTAAGAATATACCTGACTAGTAAGAATCTTAAAACCTATGGATTTATATGTCTCCGCAAGAGAATCAAGCGTGTGTACAGTGGCATAAACGCAGCAGTGAAAGGATTGGTGAGGTTCGGTGAGCAAATGCAGACCCTTTGAAGTCATATTGCATGGTACCCATTCCACGGTTCTCAACTCTCCAGGTTTAAGGGATTCTTCCTTCAGCTAAAACATGCATGTGGAACCCAGAGTATGATCCAACGTGTGATCGGGAAACGTGTTCAAATGTGTCTCAGTTTTCGTCCCCTGGTACTCGGGTGCAACATTCCAGACGCTTTACTAACACTCTCCGCACTTGGAGTGTCAGTGCCTTTAACCTCCTGTTTGGTCCAGTTTGCAATTTCTGCAGAAAATGAACAGGAATAGGGAGAACCAATGAGAGACTAGCTGGAGGTGTCTGGACGGGCAAATTTAGCTCTCATTTCCCACCAGGAAGAGGAATTAACCAAAGGCTCAGCGTGCCATGCCAGTACCACACTAGGGCCTGAAGCAATCCTGCAGTGTTGCGGCCAGCTCACAAGAAAGCGAGTTGAAGAAAGGAGCTAAGGGGCACTGTAATTCACAAACCTGCAGAGTTATAAATGACAGCTATCGTCCAAAAATATATTGAAGTAAGGCTGCCAAGAGGACTTGAATGCGGGGCAGAATTGCAGGAAACCGATTTCAGGAGGTAGACTGGAATTGCATGTAAAGCATAGGAAAAGAGGCAGAACGTCCACAATGATGCACTTGGCCAAAAAGGGCGTATGCGTTTTTTCCTGAATATATTCAGGAAAAAACGCATACGCCCTTTTTGGCCAACCAAGCAAGCTTGCAAAGGAAATCTGCACTACAATGAAGTCTCACTGCCCCCCCGTCAAAAGGGCCATCTGAAAAAAGTGTAAAACCCAGAAAGTCAGGACAGGCCATGGAGAACTGGGAGCCTAGTTAGGCTGATGGGCGGGATGTAAATTGCCAACAGCCACTCTGGAGAAGTGTATGGTGTTTCCTGAAACATCTAAAACACAAAGCAACAGAGCCTAGGGCACTTCCACTTATGGTCCTATAGCTTAGGGAAATTAAAATCAAAAAGACACAGCCACCCCAAAATTTGGGACGGCTCTGTTTACAGGAACCTCATTTACGGTACAAGTTCAATATCACAGAAAGCGAAAAATGGATAAAGAAGTTGTGGTACTAACGTACAATGCAATATCACTCAGCAATTAAATCTATGTCATCAGGCCCATAGCAGCATAATGAGTGGATTCAGGTACGATGATTCTAAGTGAAATATGTCACACAGAAAAAGAAACATCATAAGATATCACTAATACACGGAATGTAAACTTGGCTACACAGGAACTGAATTACAAAACAGAATAGGGTCTCAAATGTAGAAAACCAACTTATGCTTGCTTAAGGGGAAAGGTGAGTTGGGGTGCTGCATAAAACCAGAGATTGAAATTAGCACAGATACCTTTCCATAAGACAAATATGTAATAGAGAAGAGCTACTGCTTGCTCAACGAAGTGGACTCAACACCCCATATTAAACGCCAAAGGATATACCTGACTAGTAAGAATCTTAAAACCTATTGATTTATATGTCTCCGAAAGAGAATCAAGTGTGTGTACAGCGGCATAAACGCAGCAGTGATAGGATTGGTGAGGTTCGGTGAGCAAATGCAGACCCTTTGAAGTCATATTGCATGGTACCCATTCCATGGTTCTCAACTCTCCATGTTTAAGGGATTCTTCCTTCAGCTAAAACATGCATGTGGAACCCAGAGTATGATCCACCGTGTGATCGGGAAACGTGTTCAAATGTGTCTCAGTTTTCGTCCCATGGTACTCGGGTGCAACATTCCAGACGCTTTACTAACACTCTCCCCACTTGGAGAGTCAGTGCCTTTAACCTCCTGTTTGGCCCAGTTTGCAATTTCTGCGGAAAATGAACAGGAATAGGGAGAACCAATGAGAGACTAACTGGAGGTGTCTGGACGGGTAAATTTAACTCTCATTTCCCACCAAGAAGAGGAATTAACCAAAGGCTCAGCGAGCCATGCCGGAACCACACTAGGGCCTGAAGCAATCCTGCGGTGTTGCGGCCAGCTCACAAGAAATCGAGTTGAAGAAAGGAGCTCAGGGACCCTGTAATTCACAAACCTGCAGAGTTATACATGACAGCTATCGTCCAAAAATATATTGAAGTAAGGCTGCCAAGAGGACTTGAAAGCGGGGCAGAATTGCAGGAAACCGATTTCAGGAGGTAGACTGGAATTGCATGTAAAGCATAGGAAAAGAGGCAGAACGTCCACAATGATGCACTTGGCCAAAAAGGGCGTATGCGTTTTTTCCTGAATATATTCAGGAAAAAACGCATACGCCCTTTTTGGCCAACCAAGCAAGCTTGCAAAGGAAATCTGCACTACAATGAAGTCTCACTGCCCCCCGGTCAAAAGGGCCATCTGAAAAAAGTGTAAAATCCAGAAAGGCAGGACAGTCCATGGAGAACTGGGAGCCTTGTTATGCTGATGGGCGGGATGTAAATTGCCAACAGCCACTCTGCAGAAGTGTATGGTGTTTCCTGAAACATCTAAAAAACTAAGCAACAGAGCCTAGGGCACTTCCACTTATGGTCCTATAGCTTAGGGAAATTAAAATCAAAAAGACACAGCCACCCCAAAGTTTGGGACGGCTCTGTTTACAAGAAGCTCTTTTACGGTACAAGTTCAATATCGCAGAAAGCGAAAAATGGATAAAGAAGTTGTGGTACTTACGTACAATGCAATATCACTCAGCAATGAAATGTATGTCATCAGGCCCATAGCAGCATAATGAGTGGATTCAGGTACGATGATTCTAAGTGAAATAAGTCACACAGAAAAAGAAACATCATAAGATATCACTAATACACGGAATGTAAACTTGGCTACACAGGAACTGAATTACAAAACAGAATAGGGTCTCAAATGTAGAAAACCAACTTATGCTTGCTTAAGGGGAAAGGTGAGTTGGGGTGCTGCATAAAACCAGAGATTGAAATTAACACAGATACCTTTCCATAAGCCAAATATGTAATAGACAAGAGCTACTCCTTGCTCAACGAAGTGGACTCAACACCCCATATTAAATGCCTAAGAATATATCTGACTAGTAAGAATCTTAAAACCTATGGATTTATATGTCTCCGCAAGAGAATCAAGCGTGTGTACAGTGGCATAAACGCAGCAGTGAAAGGATTGGTGAGGTTCGGTGAGCAAATGCAGACCCTTTGAAGTCATATTGCATGGTACCCATTCCACGGTTCTCAACTCTCCAGGTTTAAGGGATTCTTCCTTCAGCTAAAACATGCATGTGGAACCCAGAGTATGATCCAACGTGTGATCGGGAAACGTGTTCAAATGTGTCTCAGTTTTCGTCCCCTGGTACTCGGGTGCAACATTCCAGACGCTTTACTAACACTCTCCCCACTTGGAGTGTCAGTGCCTTTAACCTCCTGTTTGGTCCAGTTTGCAATTTCTGCAGAAAATGAACAGGAATAGGGAGAACCAATGAGAGACTAGCTGGAGGTGTCTGGACGGGCAAATTTAGCTCTCATTTCCCACCAGGAAGAGGAATTAACCAAAGGCTCAGCGTGCCATGCCAGTACCACACTAGGGCCTGAAGCAATCCTGCAGTGTTGCGGCCAGCTCACAAGAAAGCGAGTTGAAGAAAGGAGCTAAGGGGCACTGTAATTCACAAACCTGCAGAGTTATAAATGACAGCTATCGTCCAAAAATATATTGAAGTAAGGCTGCCAAGAGGACTTGAATGCGGGGCAGAATTGCAGGAAACCGATTTCAGGAGGTAGACTGGAATTGCATGTAAAGCATAGGAAAAGAGGCAGAACGTCCACAATGATGCACTTGGCCAAAAAGGGCGTATGCGTTTTTTCCTGAATATATTCAGGAAAAAACGCATACGCCCTTTTTGGCCAACCAAGCAAGCTTGCAAAGGAAATCTGCACTACAATGAAGTCTCACTGCCCCCCCGTCAAAAGGGCCATCTGAAAAAAGTGTAAAACCCAGAAAGTCAGGACAGGCCATGGAGAACTGGGAGCCTAGTTAGGCTGATGGGCGGGATGTAAATTGCCAACAGCCACTCTGGAGAAGTGTATGGTGTTTCCTGAAACATCTAAAACACAAAGCAACAGAGCCTAGGGCACTTCCACTTATGGTCCTATAGCTTAGGGAAATTAAAATCAAAAAGACACAGCCACCCCAAAATTTGGGACGGCTCTGTTTACAGGAACCTCATTTACGGTACAAGTTCAATATCACAGAAAGCGAAAAATGGATAAAGAAGTTGTGGTACTAACGTACAATGCAATATCACTCAGCAATTAAATCTATGTCATCAGGCCCATAGCAGCATAATGAGTGGATTCAGGTACGATGATTCTAAGTGAAATATGTCACACAGAAAAAGAAACATCATAAGATATCACTAATACACGGAATGTAAACTTGGCTACACAGGAACTGAATTACAAAACAGAATAGGGTCTCAAATGTAGAAAACCAACTTATGCTTGCTTAAGGGGAAAGGTGAGTTGGGGTGCTGCATAAAACCAGAGATTGAAATTAGCACAGATACCTTTCCATAAGACAAATATGTAATAGAGAAGAGCTACTGCTTGCTCAACGAAGTGGACTCAACACCCCATATTAAACGCCAAAGGATATACCTGACTAGTAAGAATCTTAAAACCTATTGATTTATATGTCTCCGAAAGAGAATCAAGTGTGTGTACAGCGGCATAAACGCAGCAGTGATAGGATTGGTGAGGTTCGGTGAGCAAATGCAGACCCTTTGAAGTCATATTGCATGGTACCCATTCCATGGTTCTCAACTCTCCATGTTTAAGGGATTCTTCCTTCAGCTAAAACATGCATGTGGAACCCAGAGTATGATCCACCGTGTGATCGGGAAACGTGTTCAAATGTGTCTCAGTTTTCGTCCCATGGTACTCGGGTGCAACATTCCAGACGCTTTACTAACACTCTCCCCACTTGGAGAGTCAGTGCCTTTAACCTCCTGTTTGGCCCAGTTTGCAATTTCTGCGGAAAATGAACAGGAATAGGGAGAACCAATGAGAGACTAACTGGAGGTGTCTGGACGGGTAAATTTAACTCTCATTTCCCACCAAGAAGAGGAATTAACCAAAGGCTCAGCGAGCCATGCCGGAACCACACTAGGGCCTGAAGCAATCCTGCGGTGTTGCGGCCAGCTCACAAGAAATCGAGTTGAAGAAAGGAGCTCAGGGACCCTGTAATTCACAAACCTGCAGAGTTATACATGACAGCTATCGTCCAAAAATATATTGAAGTAAGGCTGCCAAGAGGACTTGAAAGCGGGGCAGAATTGCAGGAAACCGATTTCAGGAGGTAGACTGGAATTGCATGTAAAGCATAGGAAAAGAGGCAGAACGTCCACAATGATGCACTTGGCCAAAAAGGGCATATGCGTTTTTTCCTGAATATATTCAGGAAAAAACGCATACGCCCTTTTTGGCCAACCAAGCAAGCTTGCAAAGGAAATCTGCACTACAATGAAGTCTCACTGCCCCTCGGTCAAAAGGGCCATCTGAAAAAAGTGTAAAATCCAGAAAGGCAGGACAGTCCATGGAGAACTGGGAGCCTTGTTATGCTGATGGGCGGGATGTAAATTGCCAACAGCCACTCTGCAGAAGTGTATGGTGTTTCCTGAAACATCTAAAAAACTAAGCAACAGAGCCTAGGGCACTTCCACTTATGGTCCTATAGCTTAGGGAAATTAAAATCAAAAAGACACAGCCACCCCAAAGTTTGGGACGGCTCTGTTTACAAGAAGCTCTTTTACGGTACAAGTTCAATATCGCAGAAAGCGAAAAATGGATAAAGAAGTTGTGGTACTTACGTACAATGCAATATCACTCAGCAATGAAATCTCTGTCATCAGGCCAGTAGCAGCATAATGAGTGGATTCAGGTACGATGATTCTAAGTGAAATAAGTCACACAGAAAAATAAACATCATAAGATATCACTAATACACGGAATGTAAACTTGGCTACACAGGAACTGAATTACAAAACAGAATAGGGTCTCAAATGTAGAAAACCAACTTATGCTTGCTTAAGGGGAAAGGTGAGTTGGGGTGCTGCATAAAACCAGAGATTGAAATTAACACAGATACCTTTCCATAAGCCAAATATGTAATAGACAAGAGCTACTCCTTGCTCAACGAAGTGGACTCAACACCCCATATTAAACGCCTAAGAATATACCTGACTAGTAAGAATCTTAAAACCTATGGATTTATATGTCTCCGAAAGAGAATCAAGCGTGTGTACAGCGGCATAAACGCAGCAGTGAAAGGATTGGTGAGGTTCGGTGAGCAAATGAAGACCCTTTGAAGTCATATTGCATGGTACCCATTCCACGGTTCTCAACTCTCCAGGTTTAAGGGATTCTTCCTTCAGCTAAAACATGCATGTGGAACCCAGAGTATGATCCAACGTGTGATCGGGAAACGTGTTCAAATGTGTCTCAGTTTTCGTCCCATGGTACTCGGGTGCAACATTCCAGACACTTTACTAACACTCTCCCCACTTGGAGAGTCAGTGCCTTTAACCTCCTGTTTGGCCCAGTTTGCAATTTCTGCGGAAAATGAAAAGGAATAGGGAGAACCAATGAGAGACTAACTGGAGGTGTCTGGACGGGTAAATTTAACTCTCATTTCCCACCAAGAAGAGGAATTAACCAAAGGCTCAGCGAGCCATGCCGGAACCACACTAGGGCCTGAAGCAATCCTGCGGTGTTGCGGCCAGCTCACAAGAAATCGAGTTGAAGAAAGGAGCTCAGGGACCCTGTAATTCACAAACCTGCAGAGTTATACATGACAGCTATCGTCCAAAAATATATTGAAGTAAGGCTGCCAAGAGGACTTGAAAGCGGGGCAGAATTGCAGGAAACCGATTTCAGGAGGTAGACTGGAATTGCATGTAAAGCATAGGAAAAGAGGCAGAACGTCCACAATGATGCACTTGGCCAGAAAGGGCGTATGCGTTGTTTCCTGAATATATTCAGGAGAAAACGCATACGCCCTTTTTGGCCAACCAAGCAAGCTTGCAAAGGAAATCTGCACTCCAATGAAGTCTCACTGCCCCCCGGTCAGAAGGGCCATCTGAAAAAAGTGTAAAATCCAGAAAGGCAGGACAGTCCATGGAGAACTGGGAGCCTTGTTATGCTGATGGGCGGGATGTAAATTGCCAACAGCCACTCTGGAGAAGTGTATGGTGTTTCCTGAAACATCTAAAAAACAAAGCAACAGAGCCTAGGGCACTTCCACTTATGGTCCTATAGCTTAGGGAAATTAAAATCAAAAAGACACAGCCACCCCAAAGTTTGGGACGGCTCTGTTTACAAGAAGCTCTTTTACGGTACAAGTTCAATATCGCAGAAAGCGAAAAATGGATAAAGAAGTTGTGGTACTTACGTACAATGCAATATCACTCAGCAATGAAATGTATGTCATCAGGCCAGTAGCAGCATAATGAGTGGATTCAGGTACGATGATTCTAAGTGAAATAAGTCACACAGAAAAAGAAACATCATAAGATATCACTAATACACGGAATATAAACTTGGCTACACAGGAACTGAATTACAAAACAGAATAGGGTCTCAAATGTAGAAAACCAACTTATGCTTGCTTAAGGGGAAAGGTGAGTTGGGGTGCTGCATAAAACCAGAGATTGAAATTAACACAGATACCTTTCCATAAGACAAATATGTAATAGACAAGAGCTACTCCTTGCTCAACGAAGTGGACTCAACACCCCATATTAAACGCCTAAGAATATACCTGACTAGTAAGAATCTTAAAACCTATGGATTTATATGTCTCCGAAAGAGAATCAAGCGTGTGTACAGTGGCATAAACGCAGCAGTGAAAGGATTGGTGAGGTTCGGTGAGCAAATGAAGACCCTTTGAAGTCATATTGCATGGTACCCATTCCACGGTTCTCAACTCTCCAGGTTTAAGGGATTCTTCCTTCAGCTAAAACATGCATGTGGAACCCAGAGTATGATCCAACGTGTGATCGGGAAACGTGTTCAAATGTGTCTCAGTTTTCGTCCCATGGTACTCGGGTGCAACATTCCAGACGCTTTACTAACACTCTCCCCACTTGGAGAGTAAGTGCCTTTAAACTCCTGTTTGGCCCAGTTTGCAATTTCTGCAGAAAATGAACAGGAATAGGGAGAACCAATGAGAGACTAGCTGGAGGTGTCTGGACGGGTAAATTTAACTCTCATTTCCCACCAAGAAGAGGAATTAACCAAAGGCTCAGCGTGCCATGCCATTACCACACTAGGGCCTGAAGCAATCCTGCAGTGTTTCGACCAGCTCACAAGAAAGCGAGTTGAAGAAAGGAGCTCAGGGGCACTGTAATTCACAAACCTGCAGAGTTATACATGACAGCTATCGTCCAAAAATATATTGAAGTAAGGCTGCCAAGAGGACTTGAATGCGGGGCAGAATTGCAGGAAACCGATTTCAGGAGGTAGACTGGAATTGCATGTAAAGCATAGGAAAAGAGGCAGAACGTCCACAATGATACACTTGGCCAAAAAGGGTGTATGCGTTTTTTCCTGAATATATTCAGGAAAAAACGCATACGCCCTTTTTGGCCAACCAAGCAAGCTTGCAAAGGAAATCTGCACTACAATGAAGTCTCACTGCCCCCCGGTCAAAAGGGCTATCTGAAAAAAGTGTAAAATCCAGAAAGGCAGGACAGTCCATGGAGAACTGGGAGCCTTGTTATGCTGATGGGCGGGATGTAAATTGCCAAGAGCCACTCTGCAGAAGTGTATGGTGTTTCCTGAAACATCTAAAAAACAAAGCAACAGAGCCTAGGGCACTTCCACTTATGGTCCTATAGCTTAGGGAAATTAAAATCAAAAAGAAACAGCCACCCCAAAGTTTGGGACGGCTCTGTTTACAAGAAGCTCTTTTACGGTACAAGTTCAATATCGCAGAAAGCGAAAAATGGATAAAGAAGTTGTGGTACTTACGTACAATGCAATATCACTCAGCAATGAAATCTCTGTCATCAGGCCAGTAGCAGCATAATGAGTGGATTCAGGTACAATTATTCTAAGTGAAATAAGTCACACAGAAAAAGAAACATCATAAGATATCACTAATACACGGAATGTAAACTTGGCTACACAGGAACTGAATTACAAAACAGAATAGGGTCTCAAATGTAGAAAACCAACTTATGCTTGCTTAAGGGGAAAGGTGAGTTGGGGTGCTGCATAAAACCAGAGATTGAAATTAACACAGATACCTTTCCATAAGCCAAATATGTAATAGACAAGAGCTACTCCTTGCTCAACGAAGTGGACTCAACACCCCATATTAAACGCCTAAGAATATACCTGACTAGTAAGAATCTTAAAACCTATGGATTTATATGTCTCCGAAAGAGAATCAAGCGTGTGTACAGCGGCATAAACGCAGCAGTGAAAGGATTGGTGAGGTTCGGTGAGCAAATGAAGACCCTTTGAAGTCATATTGCATGGTACCCATTCCACGGTTCTCAACTCTCCAGGTTTAAGGGATTCTTCCTTCAGCTAAAACATGCATGTGGAACCCAGAGTATGATCCAACGTGTGATCGGGAAACGTGTTCAAATGTGTCTCAGTTTTCGTCCCCTGGTACTCGGGTGCAACATTCCAGACGCTTTACTAACACTCTCCCCACTTGGAGAGTCAGTGCCTTTAACCTCCTGTTTGGCCCAGTTTGCAATTTCTGCAGAAAATGAACAGGAATAGGGAGAACCAATGAGAGACTAGCTGGAGGTGTCTGGACGGGCAAATTTAACTCTCATTTCCCACCAGGAAGAAGAATTAACCAAAGGCTCAGCGTGCCATGCCAGTACCACACTAGGGCCTGAAGCAATCCTGCAGTGTTGCGGCCAGCTCACAAGAAAGCGAGTTGAAGAAAGGAGCTCAGGGGCACTGTAATTCACAAACCTGCAGAGTTATAAATGACAGCTATCGTCCAAAAATATATTGAAGTAAGGCTGCCAAGAGGACTTGAAAGCGGGGCAGAATTGCAGGAAACCGATTTCCGGAGGTAGACTGGAATTGCATGTAAAGCATAGGAAAAGAGGCAGAACGTCCACAATGATGCACTTGGCCAAAAAGGGCGTATGCGTTTTTTCCTGAATATATTCAGGAAAAAACGCATACGCCCTTTTTGGCCAACCAAGCAAGCTTGCAAAGGAAATCTGCACTACAATGAAGTCTCACTGCCCCCCCGTCAAAAGGGCCATCTGAAAAAAGTGTAAAACCCAGAAAGTCAGGACAGGCCATGGAGAACTGGGAGCCTAGTTAGGCTGATGGGCAGGATGTAAATTGCCAACAGCCACTCTGGAGAAGTGTATGGTGTTTCCTGAAACATCTAAAACACAAAGCAACAGAGCCTAGGGCACTTCCACTTATGGTCCTATAGCTTAGGGAAATTAAAATCAAAAAGACACAGCCACCCCAAAATTTGGGACGGCTCTGTTTACAGGAACCTCATTTACGGTACAAGTTCAATATCACAGAAAGCGAAAAATGGATAAAGAAGTTGTGGTACTAACGTACAATGCAATATCACTCAGCAATTAAATCTATGTCATCAGGCCCATAGCAGCATAATGAGTGGATTCAGGTACGATGATTGTAAGTGAAATATGTCACACAGAAAAAGAAACATCATAAGATATCACTAATACACGGAATGTAAACTTGGCTACACAGGAACTGAATTACAAAACAGAATAGGGTCTCAAATGTAGAAAACCAACTTATGCTTGCTTAAGGGGAAAGGTGAGTTGGGGTGCTGCATAAAACCAGAGATTGAAATTAGCACAGATACCTTTCCATAAGCCAAATATGTAATAGACAAGAGCTACTGCTTGCTCAACGAAGTGGACTAAACACCCCATATTAAAAGCCTAAGTATATACCTGACTAGTAAGAATCTTAAAACCTATTGATTTATATGTCTCCGAAAGAGAATCAAGTGTGTGTACAGCGGCATAAACGCAGCAGTGATAGGATTGGTGAGGTTCGGTGAGCAAATGCAGACCCTTTGAAGTCATATTGCATGGTAACCATTCCATGGTTCTCAACTCTCCATGTTTAAGGGATTCTTCCTTCAGCTAAAACATGCATGTGGAACCCAGAGTATGATCCACCGTGTGATCAGGAAACGTGTTCAAATGTGTCTCAGTGTTCGTCCCATGGTACTCGGGTGCAACATTCCAGACGCTTTACTAACACTCTCCCCACTTGGAGAGTCAGTGCCTTTAACCTCCTGTTTGGCCCAGTTTGCAATTTCTGCGGAAAATGAACAGGAATAGGGAGAACCAATGAGAGACTAACTGGAGGTGTCTGGACGCGTAAATTTAACTCTCATTTCCCACCAAGAAGAGGAATTAACCAAAGGCTCAGCGAGCCATACCGGAACCACACTAGGGCCTGAAGCAATCCTGCGGTGTTGCGGACAGCTCACAAGAAATCGAGTTGAAGAAAGGAGCTCAGGGACTCTGTAATTCACAAACCTGCAGAGTTATACATGACAGCTATCGTCCAAAAATATATTGAAGTAAGGCTGCGAAGAGGACTTGAAAGCGGGGCAGAATTGCAGGAAACCGATTTCAGGAGGTAGACTGGAATTGCATGTAAAGCATAGGAAAAGAGGCAGAACGTCCACAATGATGCACTTGGCCAAAAAGGGCGTATGCGTTTTTTCCTGAATATATTCAGGAAAAAACGCATACGCACTTTTTGGCCAACCAAGCAAGCTTGTAAAGGAAATCTGCACTACAATGAAGTCTCACTGCCCCCCGGTCAAAAGGGCCATCTGAAAAAAGTGTAAAACCCAGAAAGGCAGGACAGGCCATGGAGAACTGGGAGCCTAGTTAGGCTGATAGGTGGGATGTAAATTGCCAACAGCCACTCTGGAGAAGTGTATGGTGTTTCCTGAAACATCTAAAAAACAAAGCAACAGAGCCTAGGGCACTTCCACTTATGGTCCTATAGCTTAGGGAAATTAAAATCAAAAAGACACAGCCACCCCAAAATTTGGGACGGCTCTGTTTACAGGAACCTCATTTACGGTACAAGTTCAATATCACAGAAAGCGAAAAATGGATAAAGAAGTTGTGGTACTAACGTACAATGCAATATCACTCAGCAATGAAATCTATGTCATCAGGCCCATAGCAGCATAATGAGTGGATTCAGGTACGATGATTCTAAGTGAAATAAGTCACACAGAAAAAGAAACATCATAAGATATCACTAATACACAGAATGTAAACTTGGCTACACAGGAACTGAATTACAAAACAGAATAGGGTCTCAAATGTAGAAAACCAACTTATGCTTGCTTAAGGGGAAAGGTGAGTTGGGGTGCTGCATAAAACCAGAGATTGAAATTAACACAGATACCTTTCCATAAGCCAAATATGTAATAGACAAGAGCTACTCCTTGCTCAACGAAGTGGACTCAACACCCCATATTAAACGCCTAAGAATATACCTGACTAGTAAGAATCTTAAAACCTATGGATTTATATGTCTCCGAAAGAGAATCAAGCATGCGTACAGTGGCATAAACGCAGCAGTGAAAGGATTGGTGAGGTTCGGTGAGCAAATGCAGACCCTTTGAAGTCATATTGCATGGTACCCATTCCACGGTTCTCAACTCTCCAGGTTTAAGGGATTCTTCCTTCAGCTAAAACATGCATGTGGAACCCAGAGTATGATCCAACGTGTGATCGGGAAACGTGTTCAAATGTGTCTCAGTTTTCGTCCCCTGGTACTCGGGTGCAACATTCCAGACGCTTTACTAACACTCTCCCCACTTGGAGAGTCAGTGCCTTTAACCTCCTGTTTGGCCCAGTTTGCAATTTCTGCAGAAAATGAACAGGAATAGGGAGAACCAATGAGAGACTAGCTGGAGGTGTCTGGACGGGCAAATTTAACTCTCATTTCTCACCAGGAAGAGGAATTAACCAAAGGCTCAGCGTGCCATGCCACTACCACACTAGGGCCTGAAGCAATCCTGCAGTGTTGCGGCCAGCTCACAAGAAAGCGAGTTGAAGAAAGGAGCTCAGGGGCCCTGTAATTCACAAACCTGCAGAGTTATAAATGACATCTATCATCCAAAAATATATTGAAGTAAGGCTGCCAAGAGGACTTGAATGCGGGGCAGAATTGCAGGAAACCGATTTCAGGAGGTAGACTGGAATTGCATGTAAAGCATAGGAAAAGAGGCAGAACGTCCACAATGATGCACTTGGCCAAAAACGGTGTATGCGTTTTTTCCTGAATATATTCAGGAAAAAACGCATACGCCCTTTTTGGCAAAGCAAGCAAGCTTGCAAAGGAAATCTGCACTACAATGAAGTCTCACTGCGCCCCGGTCAGAAGGGCCATCTGAAAAAAGTGTAAAACCCAGAAAGGCAGGACAGGCCATGGAGAACTGGGAGCCTAGTTAGGCTGATGGGCGGGATGTAAATTGCCAACAGCCACTCTGCAGAAGTGTATGGTGTTTCCTGAAACATCTAAAAAACAAAGCAACAGAGCCTAGGGCACTTCCACTTATGGTCCTATAGCTTAGGGAAATTAAAATCAAAAAGACACAGCCACCGCAAAGTTTGGGGCAACTCGGTTTACAAGAACCTCGTTTACGGTACAAGTTCAATATCGCAGAAAGCGAAAAATGGATAAAGAAGTTGTGGTACTTACGTACAATGCAATATCACTCAGCAATGAAATCTATGTCATCAGGCCAGTAGCAGCATAATGAGTGGATTCAGGTATGATGATTCTAAGTGAAATAAGTCACACAGAAAAACAAACATCATAAGATATCACTAATACACGGAATGTAAACTTGGCTACACAGGAACTGAATTACAAAACAGAATAGGGTCTCAAATGTAGAAAACCAACTTATGCTTGCTTAAGGGGAAAGGTGAGTTGGGGTGCTGCATAAAACCAGAGATTGAAATTAGCACAGATACCTTTCCATAAGCCAAATATGTAATAGACAAGAGCTACTCCTTGCTCAACGAAGTGGACTCAACACCCCATATTAAACGCCTAAGAATATACCTGACTAGTAAGAATCTTAAAACCTATGGATTTATATGTCTCCGAAAGAGAATCAAGCGTGTGTACAGCGACATAAACGCAGCAGTGATAAGATTGTTGAGGTTCGGTGAGCAAATGCAGACCCTTTGAAGTCATACTGCATGGTACCCATTCCATGGTTCTCAACTCTCCAGGTTTAAGGGATTCTTCCTTCAGCTAAAACATGCATGTGGAACCCAGAGTATGATCCACCGAGTGATCAGGAAACGTGTTCAAATGTGTCTCAGGTTTCTTCCCCTTGTACTCGGGTGCAACATTCCAGATGCTTTACTAACACTCTCCCCACTTGGAGAGTCAGTGCCTTTAACCTCCTGTTTGGCCCCGTTTGTAATTTCTGTGGAAAATGAACAGGAATAGGGAGAACCAATGAGAGACTAGCTGGAGGTGTCTGGACGGGCAAATTTAACTCTCATTTCCCACCAGGAAGAGGAATTAACCAAAGGCTCAGCGAGCCATGCCGGAACCACACTAGGGCCTGAAGCAATCCTGCGGTGTTGCGGCCAGCTCACAAGAAAGCGAGTTGAAGAAAGGAGCTCAGGGACCCTGTAATTCACAAACCTGCAGAGTTATACATGACAGCTATCGTCCAAAAATATATTGAAGTAAGGCTGCCAAGAGGACTTGAAAGCGGGGCAGAATTGCAGGAAACCGATTTCAGGAGGTAGACTGGAATTGCATGTAAAGCATAGGAAAAGAGGCAGAACGTCCACAATGATGCACTTGGCCAAAAAGCGTGTATGCGTTTTTTCCTGAATATATTCAGGAAAAAACGCATATGCCCTTTTTGGCCAACCAAGCAAGCTTGCAAAGGAAATCTGCACTACAATGAAGTCTCACTGCCCCCCGGTCAAAAGGGCCATCTGAAAAAAGTGTAAAATCCAGAAAGGCAAGACAGGCCATGGAGAACTGGGAGCCTTCTTATGCTGATGGGCGGGATGTAAATTGCCAACAGCCACTCTGGAGAAGTGTATGGTGTTTCCTGAAACATCTAAAAAACAAAGCAACAGACCCTAGGGCACTTCCACTTATGGTCCTATAGATTAGGGAAATTAAAATCAAAAAGACACAGCCACCCCAAAGTTTGGGACAGCTCGGTTTAAAAGAACCTCGTTTACGGTACAAGTTCAATATCACAGAAAGCGAAAAATGGATAAAGAAGATGTGGTACTTACGCACAATGCAATATCACTCAGCAATGAAATCTATGTCATCAGGCCAGTAGCAGCATAATGAGTGGATTCAGGTATGATGATTCTAAGTGAAATAAGTCACACAGAAAAACAAACATCATAAAATATCACTAATACACGGAATGTAAACTTGCCTACACAGGAACTGAATTACAAAACAGAATAGGGTCTCAAATGTAGAAAACCAACTTATGCTTGCTTAAGGGGAAAGGTGAGTTGGGGTGCTGCATAAAACCAGAGATTGAAATTAGCACAGATACCTTTCCATAAGCCAAATATGTAATAGACAAGAGCTACTGCTTGCTCAACGAAGTGGACTCAACACCCCATATTAAACGCCTAAGAATATACCTGACTAGTAAGAATCTTAAAACCTATGGATTTATATGTCTCCGAAAGAGAATCAAGCGTGTGTACAGCGGCATAAACGCAGCAGTGATAAGATTGGTGAGGTTCGGTGAGCAAATGCAGACCCTTTGAAGTCATATTGCATGGTACCCATTCCATGGTTCTCAACTCTCCAGGTTTAAGGGATTCTTCCTTCAGCTAAAACATGCATGTGGAACCCAGACTATGATCCACTGAGTGATCGGGAAATGTGTTCAAATGTGTCTCAGGTTTCTTCCCCTTGTACTCGGGTGCAACATTCCAGACGCTTTACTAACACTCTCCCCACTTGGAGAGTCAGTGCCTTTAACCTCCTGTTTGGCCCAGTTTGCAATTTCTGTGGAAAATGAACAGGAATAGGGAGAACCAATGAGAGACTAGCTGGAGGTGTCTGGTCGGGCAAATTTAACTCTCATTTCCCACCAGGAAGAGGAATTAACCAAAGGGTCAGCGTGCCATGCCGGTACCACACTAGGGCCTGAAGCAATCCTGCAGTGTTGCGGCCAGCTCACAAGAAAGCGAGTTGAAGAAAGGAGCTCAGGGGCCCTGTAATTCACAAACATGCAGAGTTATAAATGAAAGCTATCGTCCAAAAATATATTGAAGTAAGGCTGCCAAGAGGACTTGAAAGTGGGGCAGAATTGCGGGAAACCGATTTCAGGAGGTAGACTGGAATTGCATGTAAAGCATAGGAAAAGAGGCAGAACGTCCACAATGATGCACTTGGCCAAAAAGTGCGTATGTGTTTTTTCCTGAATATATTCAGGAAAAAACGCATATGCACTTTTTGGCCAACCAAGCAAGCTTGCAATGGAAATCTGCACTACAATGAAGTCTCACTGCCCCCCGGTCAGAAGGGCCATCTGAAAAAAGTGTAAAACCCAGAAAGGCAGGACAGGCCATGGAGAACTGGGAGCCTAGTTAGGCTGATGGGCGTGATGTAAATTGCCAACAGCCACTCTGGAGAAGTGTATGGTGTTTCCTGAAACATCTAAAAAACAAAGCAACAGAGCCTAGGGCACTTCCACTTATGGTCCTATAGCTTAGGGAAATTAAAATCAAAAAGACACAGCCACCCCAAAATTTGGGACGGCTCTGTTTACAGGAACCTCATTTACGGTACAAGTTCAATATCACAGAAAGCGAAAAATGGATAAAGAAGTTGTGGTACTAACGTACAATGCAATATCACTCAGCAATTAAATCTATGTCATCAGGCCCATAGCAGCATAATGAGTGGATTCAGGTACGATGATTGTAAGTGAAATATGTCACACAGAAAAAGAAACATCATAAGATATCACTAATACACGGAATGTAAACTTGGCTACACAGGAGCTGAATTACAAAACAGAATAGGGTCTCAAATGTAGAAAACCAACTTATGCTTGCTTAAGGGGAAAGGTGAGTTGGGGTGCTGCATAAAACCAGAGATTGAAATTAGCACAGATACCTTTCCATAATACAAATATGTAATAGACAAGAGCTACTGCTTGCTCAACGAAGTGGACTCAACACCCCATATTAAACGCCTAAGAATATACCTGACTAGTAAGAATCTTAAAACCTATGGATTTATATGTCTCCGAAAGAGAATCAAGTGTGTGTACAGCGGCATAAACGCAGCAGTGATAGGATTGGTGAGGTTCGGTGAGCAAATGCAGACCCTTTGAAGTCATATTGCATGGTACCCATTCCATGGTTCTCAACTCTCCAGGTTTAAGGGATTCTTCCTTCAGCTAAAACATGCATGTGGAACCCAGAGTATGATCCACCGTGTGATGGGGAAACATGTTCAAATGTGTCTCAGTTTTCGTCCCCTGGTACTCGGGTGCAACATTCCAGACGCTTTACTAACACTCTCCCCACTTGGAGAGTCAGTGCCTTTAACCTCCTGTTTGGCCCAGTTTGCAATTTCTGCGGAAAATGAACAGGAATAGGGAGAAACAATGAGAGACTAGCTGGAGGGGTCTGGACGGGCAAATTTAACTCTCATTTCCCACCAGGAAGAGGAATTAACCAAAGGCTCAGCGAGCCATGCAAGAACCACACTAGGGCCTGAAGCAATTCTGCGGTGTTGCGGCCAGCTCACAAGAAAGCGAGTTGAAGAAAGGAGCTCAGGGGCCCTGTAATTCACAAACCTGCAGAGTTATACATGACAGCTATCGTCCAAAAATATATTGAAGTAAGGCTGCCAAGAGGACTTGAAAGTGGGGCAGAATTGCAGGAAACCGATTTCAGGAGGTAGACTGGAATTGCATGTAAAGCATAGGAAAAGAGGCAGAACGTCCACAATGATGCACTTGGCCAAAAAGCGTGTATGCGTTTTTTCCTGAATATATTCAGGAAAAAACGCATATGCCCTTTTTGGCCACCCAAGCAAGCTTGCAAAGGAAATCTGCACTACAATGAAGTCTCACTGCCCCCCGGTCAAAAGGGCCATCTGAAAAAAGTGTAAAATCCAGAAAGGCAAGACAGACCATGGAGAACTGGGAACCTTCTTATGCTGATGGGCGGGATGTAAATTGCCAACAGCCACTCTGGAGAAGTGTATGGTGTTTCCTGAAACATCTAAAAAACAAAGCAACAGAGCCTAGGGCACTTCCACTTATGGTCCTATAGCTTAGGGAAATTAAAATCAAAAAGACACAGCCACCGCAAAGTTTGGGGCAACTCGGTTTACAAGAACCTTGTTTACGGTACAAGTTCAATATCGCAGAAAGCGAAAAATGGATAAAGAAGTTGTGGTACTTACGTACAATGCAATATCACTCAGCAATGAAATCTATGTCATCAGGCCAGTAGCAGCATAATGAGTGGATTCAGGTATGATGATTCTAAGTGAAATAAGTCACACAGAAAAACAAACATCATAAGATATCACTAATACACGGAATGTAAACTTGGCTACACAGGAACTGAATTACAAAACAGAATAGGGTCTCAAATGTAGAAAACCAACTTATGCTTGCTTAAGGGGAAAGGTGAGTTGGGGTGCTGCATAAAACCAGAGATTGAAATTAGCACAGATACCTTTCCATAAGCCAAATATGTAATAGACAAGAGCTACTCCTTGCTCAACGAAGTGGACTCAACACCCCATATTAAACGCCTAAGAATATACCTGACTAGTAAGAATCTTAAAACCTATGGATTTATATGTCTCCGAAAGAGAATCAAGCGTGTGTACAGCGGCATAAACGCAGCAGTGATAAGATTGTTGAGGTTCGGTGAGCAAATGCAGACCCTTTGAAGTCATACTGCATGGTACCCATTCCATGGTTCTCAACTCTCCAGGTTTAAGGGATTCTTCCTTCAGCTAAAACATGCATGTGGAACCCAGAGTATGATCCACCGAGTGATCAGGAAACGTGTTCAAATGTGTCTCAGGTTTCTTCCCCTTGTACTCGGGTGCAACATTCCAGACGCTTTACTAACACTCTCCCCACTTGGAGAGTCAGTGCCTTTAACCTCCTGTTTGGCCCCGTTTGTAATTTCTGTGGAAAATGAACAGGAATAGGGAGAACCAATGAGAGACTAGCTGGAGGTGTCTGGACGGGCAAATTTAACTCTCATTTCCCACCAGGAAGAGGAATTAACCAAAGGCTCAGCGTGCCATGCCGGTACCACACTAGGGCCTGAAGCAATCCTGCAGTGTTGCGGCCAGCTCACAAGAAAGCGAGTTGAAGAAAAGAGCTCAGGGGCCCTGTAATTCACAAACCTGCAGAGTTATAAATGAAAGCTATCGTCCAAAAATATATTGAAGTAAGGCTGCCAAGAGGACTTGAAAGTGGGGCAGAATTGCAGGAAACCGATTTCAGGAGGTAGACTGGAATTGCATGTAAAGCATAGGAAAAGAGGCAGAACGTCCACAATGATGCACTTGGCCAAAAAGGGCGTATGCGTTTTTTCCTGAATATATTCAGGAAAAAACGCATACGCCCTTTTTGGCCAACCAAGCAAGCTTGCAAAGGAAATCTGCACTACAATGAAGTCTCACTGCCCCCCGGTCAAAAGGGCCATCTGAAAAAAGTGTAAAATCCAGAAAGGCAGGACAGTCCATGGAGAACTGGGAGCATTCTTATGCTGATGGGCGGCATGTAAATTGCCAACAGCCACTCTGGAGAAGTGTATGGTGTTTCCTGAAACATCTAAAAAACAAAGCAACAGAGCCTAGGGCACTTCCACTTATGGTCCTATAGCTTAGGGAAATTAAAATCAAGAAGACACAGCCACCCCAAAGTTTGGGACGGCTCTGTTTACAAAAACCTCATTTACGGTACAAGTTCAATATCGCAGAAAGCGAAAAATGGATAAAGAAGTTGTGGTACTTACGTACAATGTAATATCACTCAGCAATGAAATCTATGTCATCAGGCCAGTAGCAGCATAATGAGTGTATTCAGGTACGATGATTCTAAGTGAAATAAGTCACACAGAAAAAGAAACATCATAAGATATCACTAATACACAGAATGTAAACTTGTCTACATAGGAACTGAATTACAAAACAGAATAGGGTCTCAAATGTAGAAAACCAACTTATGCTTGCTTAAGGGGAAAGGTGAGTTGGGGTGCTGCATAAAACCAGAGATTGAAATTAACACAGATACCTTTCCATAAGACAAATATGTAATAGACAAGAGCTACTGCTTGCTCAACGAAGTGGACTCAACACCCCATATTAAACGCCTAAGAATATACCTGACTAGTAAGAATCTTAAAACCTATGGATTTATATGTCTCCGAAAGAGAATCAAGCGTGTGTATAGCGGCATAAACGCAGCAGTGAAAGGATTGGTGAGGTTCGGTGAGCAAATGCAGACCCTTTGAAGTCATATTGCATGGTACCCATTCCATGGTTCTCAACTCTCCAGGTTTAAGGGATTCTTCTTTCAACTAAAACATGCATGTGGAACCCAGAGTATGATCCACCGTGTGATCGGGAAACATGTTCAAATGTGTCTCAGTTTTCGTCCCCTGGTACTCGGGTGCAACATTCCAGACGCTTTACTAACACTCTCCCCACTTGGAGTGTCAGTGCCTTTAACCTCCTGTTTGGCCCAGTTTGCAATTTCTGCGGAATATGAACAGGAATAGGGAGAACCAATGAGAGACTAGCTGGAGGTGTCTGGACGGGCAAATTTAACTCTCATTTCCCACCAGGAAGAGGAATTAACCACAGGCTCAGCGAGGCATGCCGGAACCACACTAGGACCTGAAGCAATCCTGCGGTGTTGCGGCCAGCTCACAAGAAAGCGAGTTGAAGAAAGGAGCTCAGGGGCCCTGTAATTCACAAACCTGCAGAGTTATACATGACAGCTATCGTCCAAAAATATATTGAAGTAAGGCTGCCAAGAGGACTTGAAAGCGGGGCAGAATTGCAGGAAACCGATTTCAGGAGGTAGACTGGAATTGCATGTAAAGCATAGGAAAAGAGGCAGAACGTCCACAATGATGCACTTGGCCAAAAAGGGCGTATGCGTTTTTTCCTGAATATATTCAGGAAAAAACGCATACGCCCTTTTTGGCCAACCAAGCAAGCTTGCAAAGGAAATCTGCACTACAATGAAGTCTCACTGCCCCCCGGTCAAAAGGGCCATCTGAAAAAAGTGTAAAATCCAGAAAGGCAGGACAGTCCATGGAGAACTGGGAGCCTTCTTATGCTGATGGGCGGCATGTAAATTGCCAACAGCCACTCTGGAGAAGTGTATGGTGTTTCCTGAAACATCTAAAAAACAAAGCAACAGAGACTAGGGCACTTCCACTTATGGTCCTATAGCTTAGGGAAATTAAAATCAAAAAGACACAGCCACCCCAAAGTTTGGGACAGCACTGTTTACAAGAACCTCGTTTACGGTACAAGTTCAATATCACAGAAAGCGAAAAATGGATAAAGAAGTTGTGGTACTAACGTACAATGCAATATCACTCAGCAATTAAATCTATGTCATCAGGCCCATAACAGCATAATGAGTGGATTCAGGTACGATGATTCTAAGTGAAATATGTCACACAGAAAAAGAAATATCATAAGATATCACTAATACACGGAATGTAAACTTGGCTACACAGGAACTGAATTACAAAACAGAATAGGGTCTCAAATGTAGAAAACCAACTTATGCTTGCTTAAGGGGAAAGGTGAGTTGGGGTGCTGCATAAAACCAGAGATTGAAATTAACACAGATACCTTTCCATAAGACAAATATGTAATAGACAAGAGCTACTGCTTGCTCAACGAAGTGGACTCAACACCCCATATTAAACGCCTAAGAATATACCTGACTAGTAAGAATCTTAAAACCTATGGATTTATATGTCTCCGAAAGAGAATCAAGCGTGTGTACAGCGGCATAAACGCAGCAGTGATAGGATGGGTGAGGTTCGGTGAGCAAATGCAGACCCTTTGAAGTCATATTGCATGGTACCCATTCCATGGGTCTCAACTCTCCAGGTTTAAGGGATTCTTCCTTCAGCTAAAACATGCATGTGGAACCCAGAGTATGATCCACCGTGTGATCGGGAAACATGTTCAAATGTGTCTCAGTTTTCGTCCCCTGGTACTCGGGTGCAACATTCCAGACGCTTTACTAACACTCTCCCCACTTGGAGAGTCAGTACCTTTAACCTGCTGTTGGGCCCAGTTTGCAATTTCTGCGGAAAATGAACAGGAATAGGGAGAACCAATGAGAGACTAGCTGGAGGTGTCTGGACGGGCAAATTTAACTCTCATTTCCCACCAGGAAGAGGAATTAACCAAAGGCTCAGCGAGCCATGCCGGAACCGCACTAGGGCCTGAAGCAATCCTGCGGTGTTGCGGCCAGCTCACAAGAAATCGAGTTGAAGAAAGGAGCTCAGGGACCCTGTAATTCACAAACCTGCAGAGTTATACATGACAGCTATCGTCCAAAAATATATTGAAGTAAGGCTGCCAAGAGGACTTGAAAGCGGGTCAGAATTGCAGGAAACTGATTTCAGGAGGTAGACTGGAATTGCATGTAAAGCATAGGAAAAGAGGCAGAACGTCCACAATGATGCACTTGGCCAAAAAGGGCGTATGCGTTTTTTCCTGAATATATTCAGGAAAAAACGCATACGCCCTTTTTGGCCAACCAAGCAAGCTTGCAAAGGAAATCTGCACTACAATGAAGTCTCACTGCCCCCCGGTCAAAAGGGCCATCTGAAAAAAGTGTAAAATCCAGAAAGGCAGGACAGTCCATGGAGAACTGGGAGCCTTGTTATGCTGATGGGCAGGATGTAAATTGCCAACAGCCACTCTGGAGAAGTGTATGGTGTTTCCTGAAACATCTAAAAAACAA